>NC_089518.1:24279076-24634965 GCF_963924715.1 Thunnus thynnus | reverse complement strand
AGGGATGAGACAGATTTTAAAGTTAGGCTAGACAGAGAGATATGGAGACAGAGACATACAGAGAGAGACAAAAGAGAGCAGGAGAGAGGTAGTCGGAGGGAGAATGATTGATTGATGTGGTCAGTGAGGCGTCACTGATCTCCACGGGAGCCCTCCACCCCCCCCAAATGAAGAGGATGCGGATTGGCCTTAATGGTGTGGAAACAGGCAAACTGCAGCACTAATCTGGGAGGAGGAAGATAAGGACGGCCAAATCAGCTACAAACAAACAAAGTCAATGAGCATGGGAATTTTCTCGCGTTTGAAATAAAACTGAATTTTAATTTCACTAGTACCTTTAACTTACGGGTAATTTATTCTATTTTCTATTTGTATTCTACAAAGCTTGTATTTGTGGGGGAAAAGATTTTCTTCCAAAAATCCAAACCCTTCTTTTCACTTAAGAAACAGCCTAATATTAATCCATTTTAACATTTAATACGTATCCATATTAATGGCATGAAATAAGTATTAATGCAATCACAGAGTATGATTAGTTCAAAAGTGAAAATAGGAAAAAAAGCAAAAACAGTTATGTCTCTCTAAAAGACATAGTGAGTTTAACAGGTGGAATATGAGACTGATCCCACAGTCAGTCAAAAAACCATTGTTTATGTGTTTGTGTTACCCTGCAGAGAGGCTTGCTAATCCGTTACAGTGGAAGGAAATGTCTCACTATATTAACTGTGTTATCCTGCTGGGATCTTGTGTCTCAGTAAGGGGCCTTTACTCTTAAAGATGCCCTACAGGCATCACCAACCAAGAGACAACAAATATACTTAGAAATGTGGCGAGAAGAAGACAATCTAAAGTTTTCAAGAGGCAGAAATGGGTTCACATCTACTTCTCTGTGAGTATTATGTAATGCACTTAAAAAATAGAAACTATGAAAAGTTATGTGATGATTTGGATATATTGTCATAATTCAATTTTAAAAGCAATGCTTGGTGAAAGAAAAGTTGAATGTAGGTGTTAAAGCTATTTTTATGAGGGCTGAGGTTCCTACAGTAGACCAACTGATACATTTCCTGTCTAGTTGAAATGATCCAGGTTAATCCAATTCCTTCACTGTAGGAAGTATTGTGCTGTTGTTTTAATCTAGCAGGGGGCTTGTTGCTCCTGAATACACCCTGCAGCTATTGTTGTGAGTAAAAAGACCACTCGAGAAATACATGATAGCACCGCCGCTCTGTTAAGTGGGAGTCCTCAGGACTCAGGACTCTGTTTACTGAGGGCAGTGATACACAAGCAACATGTAACCTAACAGGTATCATCATGGTATCATTTAAAGTGACTGGATTGTGACAGTGGGATGGTAACAGCTGGAGTTTAACAACATAGGAAATCATATAAGCACCTGGAAACAGATTTATTAAGTTTAAGTCAATATTTGTGAGCTTGTTAATTAGCTTTTATCTAATAGTAACTGATTTTGTAAAATTTTGAAAGGTTAATTAATTAAACCAACCATAAAAATGTGTAAAATTGAACTTGTGGGAACTGTGTTACTCAAGAATTTCTTCAAACTTCTTCAAACTTCAAACATCTAACCTGCATGGGCTTAATGTATTATCATGTACACGTTACTACACACTTATGGATTGCTAAAACATACCAAGATCAGAAATTAAGTGAGGCTGAACTCTAACTGGATTAAAAGTCACGTAATATTTAATCCTGTGCCTGTAACATTTAATCCTATTTATAATATGATTAATTTTAAATGGAGCTGAGGCTCTGAGTAAAGCAGCAGGAGCCCAACAGAACTAAAGGTTGAGCACAAGTCAATCCTAAGTTTGAATGTATGAAAATTTCACAAAACATGATAAAGTAACTGTATTTCAGCAAATATGTGTTTGTTTATACTGCATGTTCATTGCATGTCGTTAACTGTAGTTTTACATTTCATGACTATACCTTAAATTCTGAGTGGTAAATTGATTGAATAATACAGTGAACCAGTTGAACTTGTTGCCCTGGTTCTAGATTTGAAGTGAGACAGTTAAACACATCAACATTGGTATTGTTTAAAGCTTAATGCTGTAACATTGAACAAGAACGTTATCTGATATACCTGGCTGGTTTATGCAGGCCAAAGGTGTGTGAGTACATGGCATGTTGACAAAAAGGGAGCCCAGACGGAGCTCATGTGAGTACGTGTGTGTGTATGTGTGTGGGTCCCTTTGCATTGTGGTTTTTGTCCCTGAGAAAGCACTTGTGCCACTCTCCATCTAAACTCCTGCGTCACTCTCAGTCACCAAATCTCAATTGCTCGCTTTACAGTGCACAGAAATGGCTGTCCACAACTCCATTGTGGTCTGCCTCCTTCTTGGATCGGTAGCTGAATGGGCAGTTTGAAAAGAGGGGGGTGAAAACGATATGACATGTATCTCTAATTGGTAAGATGGAGAGAAAGATGTGTATGTGCGGATACGTGTGTGCGTGCACCAACATCACTGTGTGTCTATGAGAGAGGGAGACAGGCAAGGTGAGGGGGGGGGGATGCTCTTGCTGTCTGTGCTCTGTGTGCTGTGTGAGGGCGGGAGGGAGGCTGTAAGCGATACCCTTGTCTGTTCCCTACTTGCCCCACTCTGAGGCCGCTCCACCCAGGCCAGCCCGGGAGAGAGTGGGGGTCCCTTGGGAACTGGACAGGACAGGGAGGGAGAACAGGGGGGGGTGGCAGCATGGAGGCCAGGCTTTCAGCCACTATGAAAAGGAGCGGAATCAAATACAAGCAAAATCTCCTTCAATATACTGTATCCCTCACCTGAGTAGGGCAGCGAGCTGAAAGGAGATCCACGGGGGCAACTGTACAATGGGCCCGGAGAGGAGAGGAGAGGAGAGGAGAGGAGAGGAAAGATGGAAAGATGCAGTTAAATTCAGGAACATTTAATCCTCATGTTCCTGACAAGACTCTCCGTCTTCCTCCTCTTCCCTCTTGGACAGCCCATTGTGTAAATGAGCAACCTTCTCTCACTCAAAGTTCGGCCACCTGGTTAAGCTAATGGACTTGACACCGGTTGCTCATCAAAGTGACAGTCAGTGATGTATGGCTCCATGTTCTTGTATGTACACATGTTTGTACAGTACATGTGAATCTGGCAGATTGCCAGCGGAGGTTACGTGTAGTGAAAATGACCGGTGTCAAGTGAGTGAGTGGGTGTTGTAGGTGTTGGAAATCACGTGTGTTTGAGGACGCACACATACACACACACACACACACACACACATACACACACACTTGACAACCACCGACCTTCCTGCACTCTTGCCCTCTCACATACCTCTCATGTTCCAAGGTGTGAAAAAGATAGAAAAGCACCTCCAGCCAAATCACTTCCGAAGCTTCCAGAGTTTTCTTTTCATGTTTGCAGAGTCAGTCAGAGTGAAGGTCTCTTCTCCAGTTGAGAAGGAGGGCCGCCCGCATGCTCTCAGAAACCCGATCCTACTGGAAGTCATATTGTGTCAAAGGGAGTAAATAGCCTTGCAGTTGAAGTGTTTCCTATTGGGAAGTATAACTATACTACACACACACAGTCATACAGGCACGCACAGAGGCCCACACACACCCACTACTGATGATGTGTTTGGACAAATAAACACAGTGGAGGATACAAAGATATAAATATATGTAAATGTGTACATTTTAATGAAATATTGATGATAAAACATCACAAAAATACAAGAAGAAACTTTTTAGGTGATTTAAAAGATGATACGGAGTTTGCACACACATACACACTGCACAGATTTAAATATTACGAATATATCATGAATATTACGCATGGAAAGATTCATACACACACATCAAACTGTAATATCCCCAAACATGCAAATCTATCAAACACACTCTCACACACACATACACACACACACACACACACAAAGCCATGTAACTGATTCCGCAGGAGCATTGAGGACTGTGGATAATTGGTAGCACTATTGTGCTGCTCTTCAATGGGCTGGTTACCCAAGAAGCCTCATGTTCGTGTTCATGTACATTTGCTTTGAAGGTGGCGGACACAAAGAGCTGAACCCTGCCCAGAACAAAGCCCTGGGAGACCCTGCTTCACCCATAGACGTCTTTCATGGAGAGAACCACAGAGATAAATGATCTTCTTCCTTGTGACAATGTGTATATAGTGTGTGTGTGTGTGTGACCGTGTCTATGTGTATGTGCAGGTGCAAATGCTTTAAGGGATGGGTTGCTTGTCTTCATAGAAACCACAGGATGTATTATGTCAAAATAGTTTAACACCTACTCTTTAGAAGATGTAAAGCCTTCAGCCTGGGGACACTTTCAAAAGAAAGCAACAAAACTAGAGTCCCTGTGTAACAATACACATTTATAAAATTATGTCATTATATTTTACTTTTTCTCTACTCATTTCCCAAACTGATGTTATTGGCTGTTGCATTGCCCCATCGGATATTTTTTTTTAGCCACTGATTCTCACTCAACTCAACTCATTTCATTCAGGCAGTACAACAAACATGTAATGTACTTATCATTTGAGGAAACTGCAATATCTCATTATGTTTAAAGGATGGGTTTTTCAAGTCTGTCTTAAAACAACAGTCAGGTATCCAAATAAACATTGAAACAAGTTTTTCTTGCTGTAATCATTCCACCTGTTCATGCTGGCTATTAAGAGATCCCAAATACACTCACAATGTAAGTGATGGGGGACAAAATCCACAGCCCTCCTTCCATGCAAAATTGTATTTAAAAGTATATTTGACGCTAATATGAAGCTTCAGCCGTGTGAGTCAGTCAAATCAAGTGGATATATTTCAAAGTTACAGTCTTTTTAGTGCCAAAGTCCTTTTTGTTACTATACTTCCCCGACAGCTCAACAGGGAAACACAAAGAGGGAAATTTATACCAAAAAGACTGTAACTCTGGGAGATATCCATCTTATTTGAGTAACTTGGACTGCTGAAGCCTCACATCATCTTCAGATAAATTTTTCAATACACTTTTGCACAAAACCAGGACTGTGGATTTTGTCCCCCATCACTTGCATTGTAAGTGTATTTGGAGGAGATCTTCTTATGGCCAGTATGAACAGGAGGAATGATTACAGCAAGCAAAACCTCTTTCAATGTTCATTTAGGCGCCTGACTGTTGTTTTAAGACAGATTTGAAAAACTGTGAACCTACCCTTTAAGCACAGCTTCTATAGTAATTTACTTTCAGAGATGCTTCTCCAATAGTCACTTCTACAATAATTAAGAAGACATTTTATCCAGTTTATTATGCATTTTTATCATTTTTTTTGTATTGCCATTCTTGTTTTCTTGCTGGTGGGGGAAAAATTACACCAATATACTGTTGACAACTTTGTGGCATTGTGCAAAGACTATTTTCAAAACAACTCTAACAAAGGAAAGAAAGTAATCTGGTAAACAGCCATAAATATATATTGAAACAGTTGTGGATACCGAAACTCAGTGGATGTGACACAAATGCAGATGTAATGTGCCAAGT
The DNA here is from genome assembly GCF_963924715.1 of Thunnus thynnus. Lineage (NCBI taxonomy): Eukaryota > Metazoa > Chordata > Actinopteri > Scombriformes > Scombridae > Thunnus > Thunnus thynnus. The sequence continues at coordinate 24,629,435 of NC_089518.1, read as the reverse complement.
GCAATACAAGTGATTCTTTTACATTTTACTTTTGTAAAATGTGCAGTTGAATGATTTATTCATAGTTTAACAAAATAGTTGTGTTTTTTCCAATCATGTTTTTGTTGAATGTCTTTATTGTTCTTTTTTTAGTTGTACTATAGTATACATAATATGGTTACTGCTAACCCAAAGTCTTTACAGTACAATTTGGATGGATGGATGGATTAATTAATTGCATCAATAAGCAGAAGAGACATAATGATTTTACAAGATATATATTAAGTTGTATAAATATTTGACCAAAATATTTCCAAAAAATATAATCTACCAGAGATCAAAAGTTCACAATTTCCTGCTCTTATTATCTATATAATGTGGCTCCCGCTCTCCAAATAATTTCTCTGCAACAACATCACACATAAGATAACTTTGCTGATATACATGCAGAATGTGTCTGTCTGTGTCTCACGGCACTACCAAAGAAACTCATTAACAATTGATAGCATCACTGAATTGGAGCATGCAATGCAACAGGTGCTCATTGCATCACAGCTGCATTGTGTGTGTTTGTGTGATCACTATAGGTTACGCTACAGTACATGATAATACAAGGCTGTGGTTGCTAATGAGAGGTGAGGGCTTAAGGGTGATGTATGGAAGATTAAACAAGGGGGAAGTAACTACAGTTAGCCTGTGGACAAATTTACAGCTGGCTGAACTGAACTGAACCACACTGATCGGAGAATTATCTACTGATCACACTTCACACATCTATCTATCTATCTATCTATCTATCTGTGCTATCAGCATGCTGCTGCCTTTTATTAAATCAAATTTGAGGTTTTTGATTCTTTTCCTGCACTGTAACTTTATTTTCATATTTTATGTCTTATTCTAGTTGGGCTTATTTTTATTTTCTATCCTCTTAACTCTTTAATAACTATTTTAATTGTACTTAAATGCCCTTTTATAATGTGTTTCTTTTGCACTTTGTCTTAATTTTAATGTTTTATGTAAAGCACGTTGAATTGCTTTGTTGTTGCAATGTGCTACACAAATAAACTTGCCTTGCCCTCTCACTTATTATTCTGTCTCTATCTGCCCCTGGTGTCCTCACTCGCCACCCTCTCTCTCTCTCTCTCTCTCTCTCTCTCTCTCTCTCTCTCTCTCTCTCTCTCTCTCTCTCTCTCTCTCTCTCTCTCTCTCTGGGACAGCAGATGGAGACTATGGCCCAGTTCTGCCTTTTGTTCTGGGTCCCCAGAGAGAGACCCGTGGCTTTTTGGACAGCACACAGCTCGGCTCCCCATATCTCATACAAAATGCAAACGCCTTTCTTTTCATTAAAATAAGAAGCTGTGGAATGCACATATTCTGAATATATGTATTGAAATGAGCATGACTGCAGAGGCTTAAAACATGTTGAGCGCACCTCTTGACTAAAGACACCAAACACACACTCACTTCACTGAAACTGGTTTTCATGTAAAACATTTACTTTTATGCTTGATAATGTTAGTTATTAAAGTTTTTGTAAGTGCTTCCTTCTGGTTTGAACTTTGCACAGGTGTCAATACAGTTTGCGGGTGCATATTTGCAATAACCTTATATTTTGTTTGATGCACTGAAGCCTATTTGCCACAATAACGAGGTGAAGATAAATTCCTCTAAATACTTAAAAGCCTCTGAGTCTGTCATTGTTTGTTATGGCATCATGGTCATGTAACGGACGCTTGTCTTTATAAAGTTGTTAAGGTGAATTAGAAGAGGGCAAGAGCTTGAACATACAGACAGGTATAGGTCGATTATTACCGTTGTTAAACAACTTCTCTCAAAGAAAAAATAAGGAAAGACTGTTGAGTGAGTTTAGGAAAGTGAACAGACAGTAAAGAAACATGTCCAAAGAGTAGAGACCGTGCGCAAAAAGTAAATTTGATCTAAAACACGAGGCAGGAGCGAGTTAACGCCTATATGATGACGGATGTTTTCCCGTTTGCTCTTCTTCTTTTACTCACAACAGCATCCACACACGACAGCGCATCTCATGTTCTCTCTAACTCCACTACTGTTGTTATTTCTCATAACGTCCGTGCGTAAATAATTAATGTGCATGAAACCTCAACCTGCCCAGCATCCCACCTGTTGAAGTAAGTTGTTTTTCCCTCCGACTTTCTATAGGCACTCGCCGTTGGTTAAAAAAGCCTACTATAAGTCATCATTATATTACATTCATTCAAACCAAATCTATTCTATCTTTTTTGGAGACTTCACTTAGCCAAACTGCAATAAATTAAGTTCTACTCATTGCATTAAACAGCCCTTGATATTAAGATAGCCGTTCTTTTTTTAGAAGTTGCGCCCCATGGCTTTTTGCGCTGAACCATGAATTTCAACGAAAATGTTATGCAAACTCATCTGAGAGCCCAAAGTTGTGGAGTTCCCCATTGCCCACATTGGTAGTTCTCTTATTTGCATAACACGATTGAACGCTTAAAATAACAACAATAAGTTTTAATCTAAAACGCTCATGACAGCGCTGTCCCCTTTCTTGCCCAGAACGCATGCAAACAGCTTATCCATCGTTTAATATGATCTCATTGTAAACTGCGGTTATTATCGAGGAAAATTATGGAAAATGTCGAGGCTTGTTTGGACAAGATAAGTGAAGAAAATATATGACAGTGTTAATTGTGGCCAAATTGAATTATTTTTTTAAACCTGCTTTGGCATCGTGATAGTATCCCTTTCATTCTCCTGCTGACAACAATAATTTTGATGTGATATTTCTAATGTATCCCTTTAAAATGTTTACGGAAATCTGATCTCTGTTCACCGCAACACGAACTCGCTGCAGATGGCTGTCTGATCATATCCAGATACAGTTCTACCTGCATAAATCCCGTTAATAATTTAACACAGCATCCTCATTATATTCCCCTTTATTCCCTGCCCTCAAGAGGCGAGCAAAGGGGCACGGATTGTGATTGGCTAAAAACGGTGGGTGGGAGACAGAGCAGTGACAGGTAGCAAACAGGTAGTTTCATAAATAATTTCGAAGTATTTTGCTTTTTTGTCCGCCGGGCTTTTGAAACATTGTTGATTTGCAAATAGGAAGAGGAAAGAGACAGAAAAAACCCCGTTTCAGCCTGAGTCACGCAGCAGGTGGACAGGTTGTCAGAGCCTGTGTGAGCTTGGTGCGTGCGTCCACGTGCACGTGTTTGTTTGAGTTGATGGAGAGAGGTAGTGAAAGAAAAAGAAAGAAAGAAAAAGAGAGGAGGAGGTATATCGAGTGTGTGTGTGCGTGTGTGTGTTTGTGTGTCTGTCTTTCTTTGGTTGAGAAAGTGTGTTCCCTCTCGAGTCAGGTCCTCGGGGACACGGTGGGGACCCGCGAGCGCTCACCAGCTGACAGCGCGTGCTTCATTGAGGCCATCCAACACCTCGGCCCACGAGCCTGCCAACAATAGCCTGAAATTAATGCACACTCCCCATTACCAAATCTGGTATTCACCAAAGGAACGACATGGCACCAGTTCAGGAAAAAACAACATTTCGCAGAGGAGAAGTTTGTTGTAAGAAAACAACACTGGGTTATAAATTAATGCAGCGTTTCCCGCGACAAACTTGTGGAAGATGCTGCAGATCACGACACTCAATCACAGGATTGCAGGCCAGGGGGCGCGTGCACCTGCAGCATATGGCGAGCGAGCGCGTGTTGGACACGTTTCACGCCGCCGTTAGTTTACTCTAAATTACATAAGAGGAGATCAGATGTTGAACGTTTCTTTAATTAAATGGAAATAAGCCTATTGATGCGGTTTGGGGTTCAGATATTTTCCCCTATATCACTTTGGTCGTAAAAAAGAAACTTTCAGTCAGGCCTTCTGAGTTAGGCCTTATGTTCATTTGCTGACTTACACTTTTTAAATACTCTTGTAAACTGATGCAGATTTCGTTATACAGCTTCTGTAATCAGATTCACACATCTACTGTACATTTATCACCTTTATTTTTTACTTTTACATTATAATAAATAAAAAATAGGCATAATAATAATAATAATAATAATAATAATAATAATAATAATAATAATAACAATAACAATAATAATAATAATTAACAATATATACTATTATCATTCTTATTATTTTCTTATTATTATCCTATTTATTTATTTATAATGGTTGCTACAATAGCTTAGACGCCATAGCCTGTTTAGTTAACAGTCCTAACTGACTTTATTTACAAACCATCATAAAACCATTATGATGATGATGATGATTATTATTATTGTAATCATTATTATTAATAATAATATTATTATAACTGGAAAGGGAAGATTATGATAAGAATATACATTTTTTTTATTTTTTAAAAACAATAGTTGATAAGATAAAGTAATCTGTGAGAGGTAGGCTACATGGAAACAACTAGACAAGGAAATGTTCGTTTGCTTTTTTATTCGCAAAATCAAATTAACAACAATGAATGGCAAAATTATAGCCTTTTCAACAAATTGAACTACAGAGTTATAAAAAGCGAAACAATGAAACGTATCAGCAATAAATAGGCTACATGTCAATTAATCTCATCCAGTGAAAGCAAAAGACACACAAGTTCATCTCAAGATACAAAACAAAATACAAAAGAAGGCAGCAATGATGGCTACGTTAAATAGGCTATTTGTATGGAATTGGCAGTACTACACTAGCAAACAAAGCAAAACAATATTGTTTTATGGTTTGAAAACAAAACGCATTTCTCAAGCCTCTGGCTTGTATACTTTAAAGTGCACATCATGAACTTTTGAAGTTGCAAAACAAAATACATTATACAAACAAATTAACAAATAAAAACATAAATCACAACAAAAATCAAGATACTTATAACTACAAAAGAAAAAAATGTACATTATTATTAAAGGTATGATTTTGTGGAAGACTTTTTGGTTGGAGTGACGTGGGAGATACCCATGGCAGTGCTGCGCGCGACATGGCAGAGGGGTCTTCCAACCACGTATCCATGGAAACTGGAAAATTATAGGCTATAGCCTATAAATTTATTGGCAGAACCGAATTAGGCCTATCTCACATAAAAAATAATCTTTAGACTATGCAACAAGTTGATAAAATAGAATTATTGATAAAAACCCAGAATGACTTTGAAGAAGTGAACATTTCTATCCTCTTAAAAATGCATTTTGTTAATAACAGAGGCTGCAGGTGATTGACACGGTTTACTGATAAGATATTGTTGTAGGCTAATGTGAACCTTTAAAATAGTCTATTTCATATTTACTTTTAATTATTTAGAAAGAAACCGTGTGATGGTGGTGGTGGCTGGGTAGTTTCAGTTCTGTTAGATCATCTTCTTCACTTGAGTGGAGCTCCATCACTATTTCATCCGAGTCACTGAAGTGTGAGTGCGGGGAAAACTCTCCGTCGCTCCGGGGAGACGCTTTCCTTCCACCTCCGATCGCTGCGAGCGAACTGCTGGCCTGTGCGGACGATGAAGGAGAAGGCGAACACATCGCTTCTTCAACCATTGCGGAAAACGAACTGTCGTCGAAGGAGGAGCGGAAAGGCATCCCGCTGATGTGAACAGGTAAGTTTCCACCTGAGGCGGGCACAGCCGCGGCTGTCCTACAGGTTGTAGGGGACGGGGAAGCCCTGTCCTTTACCCCGTCAAAACCAACGGTGGGCGAAAGCATAACGTCACACTTTGGCGAGTTGTTATTGTTGGAGATGTCGTTGTTGCTGTTGCTGGAGGAGGAGACCGGACCTTGGAGCAGCTCAGCCAGGGCGTTGATGTAAATCTGTGCCATCTGTAAAGTTTCATATTTGGAGAGCTTTTTGTCGTTGTCAAACGCCGGGATGACGCTGCGCAGCTCGTCAAAAGCGTGGTTAAGCCCGTGCATCCGCCTCCTCTCGCGCGCGTTGGCGGCCACGCGCCTCTGCTTCTGGACCCCGTTGGTCGGTTTGCTGGACGGGGCTCTCTGTCTCGTGGAAGCGTCCTCCTCGGGTCCGGTGAGCGTGCCTTTTAGACGGCATAGCTCTCTGACTTTGAGCGAAGAAGACGAGAGACTCTTGGCAGTTTTTCTGTAGCTGGGAGGGCTGGGATGACCCGAGGACCCCGGGGAGCCACTCTCTGGAAAATGAAAACAGAAATTTATTCAACTGATCAGGATTGACAATAACCTATTATACTATATACTCTTATGACTGTTCTTACTTGATAATCAACCTCATGACAATGTTTTGATTGTATAAAATATCTAGGCTATAGGTTACTTTATACTCAAGCTCTGTAAAGAAACTCAATGTTCTTTCTGCCTGTTTACAACGTTTAGAGGGCTGCATGCAGACTTATCCCTGTAAACCCGGGTTGCCTGTTGCATGTGTTGTCGTTTGAAAAAAATGTCCAAAATGAGACTCAAAAGCAGGGTTTCTCACCGTGATAGGAGCCAATGCTCGGGCAAGGCGAGTGCCGCAGGTAGTCGGGTGAAGTGGCGTGTGCCGCGCAGGTGCCAGAAGGCTGCACCGGAGCCAGCCAGGCGCGTGGGTCACTGCCGCTGTCCACGAGCGTCAGTCCAGGTTCGTAGCGGGACTCCTCGAGGTGCTGCTCCCCTCCCCTCCCCTCTACTACTCTCGGGCTGTGCTGCCGTGAGTCGAGGACTGCCACCTCTCGTGCGCCTTTGCCCCAGTTTTCCACACTTAGGACATCCATGTTTCCAAAAAAAACCTCAACAGGTTGTTGAAGTCGAACCGAGTGACAATATTAGAAAAAAGTTCTTGGAGGCACGCACTGTTAGGCTGTCGCACTGTGTGAATATCACTACTGTCGCGTGCAGGACTCCTTCTCTGGTGTCTCAAGGCGCAGCGTCGGTTTAAAAAGCGGCACGCGTCTGGGAGCCCCCCTCCTCGCGCTGGTCGCGTGTTGACGTCCAATGAGAAGTCTTGGTAAAGCCCGAGAGAGGTGATTACGGCCCCCCGAAGCCGGACTGTTTATGATAACATTACGATTTAAGGAGTGTTTAACGCAAGGGAGGTAAGGGGAACCTCCCACAGGACGCACGTGCTTGGTGAGGTGGCGGTTTGAGATAAGGAGCGTGGACAGCGCGAGACTTGTGCAGATGGGACAAAATTGCTACCTGTCCGCGTGTCTCGTACATCTAGGCATGACAGAGAGAGGGGAGGGGGGAGGAAACAGAGTTGCAGAAAAGGTTGAAAAGGGTTAATTTGCCCTCTTCAGCTGTCTAAACTGTTATCCTCGGTGTAAGAGGCTTCGTTTAAGTTTATGTCACAGATTAGTTTTCCACCAGAACCCCCAACTCCAAAGTTCAAATCAACACAGACTGATTAGAGTCACTATTGGGTAATATTACTAAAAGAAACAGAATTTAATAAAATGTTTTTTCTCCAAAAGGTTCAGAGTTCGTCTTAAAACAGGCACAATTGATTTTTTAAATTTAGGAAATAATCCATTCCTCAACAGTGACAGAAAAAGCAAGGAATACGTTATAGAAATAGTAAAGTTGAGGGAGGAAAGCTTCACCAAAAAAAAAAAAAAGTTTGGGGCTGAATATAAAGCTTGACCAAAAGGCAGGTGAAAAAAAGATGCCAAAAAAAAAAAAAAGTGCGGCTCCTGGGGCTCGCGCGCTCATTGTCAATTCATTCATTCTAAGATCATCTCCAGTTTCCATTTTTCTTTTGTGGCGGGTCTAAAACCTTTTGATCCAACTCTCGGAACGCCCTGTCGGTAAAAAGGGCTTCACAGGCTACGGAAACATGAGCAGAGGTCTCGCGCTCAACACTGTTTCCGTACAGACACGAGCTGTACTGTATGTGGCGCGCATTTGCAACTGAAGGGCAGTGAGCACACACACACACATACACGCACGCACGCACACAGAGAGAAAGAACTTAGTGTGTAGGCTACTTAACCTGTACCAATGCAACTTTTAACTGTCTTCATCTTGAATTTTCATCTCATTGTCAGATATTTCAGTGAGCGATTTGGCAATAAATTGAAATGAAACTACATAAAGGAAGAAAAAATAAACTTTGGACAAATTATAGCTGTTTAGCAAACCACCTGCAGTCTACTGATCAAAGCAACCATGTTTACTGAGATGCAAACTTTAGGCCTAACCTGGCAAATGAACAGTGGACTAATTACTGGGTGGAAATTGGCAATTTAACCTAATTGACACGGCCGATTTAGAATAAGAAGCCTGCAGCTATATGTTAAATACAGTAGCCCAATGTATATGAGGCACAATTATCAAATGGGCAAAGATAGACCAGCTACCTGTTACTTCTGCCCAGTCCCAGCCTTTTGCCGGAAACATTAAATAGCGTAATCACACATTAAGACCAGATAAAAACGGCATTATAAGCAGTAGGCTATGACCCTATCAATTAAACATCACAACTCTGATATAGCTAAGTAAGAATTGTTAGAAAGGTTTTGGTCCATTGGCTGAAAAGACGAGTCTCCTGAAGACTAATTCGAAACTGGGGAGACATAATATGTGGGTAAAATCCCATAATTTCAGAGATAAACCGACATCAATCTTTTCTATTTTTTATTCATGTATTCATCATGAGGACGTCTTGTGGGCTAGAGGTCTGGCGCCGAGCGTTCGCCCCCTCTTCCCACCTACAAGTGCCCCATCCAACGGGCCGGGCCGGGCTCCTGAAGCTACCGACAGGTTGGATATTGTAGCTGGCGATTATTAAAGTGTCGCAGCCACAATAGAGACTCTATGTTCCATTGGTCACGCCTGGGGGGCTCCTCCAGGGAGAGGAGGGGGCTCCCATTCCAATGCACGAGAGGAGTCTGCGTGCTGCCGCTTCTCATTCCCATCTCCCGGGAGACCGGGGCGCGACGGGCACGAGACTGGAGCGAGGGGAGCCGGACAGGGATTTCTAAACTTTACTAAAGCCTTTCCTAAATTCACTAAATCCAGATCTGGTATAGTTTTAGGTGAAGTGCTCATTAAGTATAAATGTATCAGGAAACTAAAATTAGCACAACCAGGGGAACTTACTTGTCTCCAAACTTTATGAGTTTTCCAAACAAACCTGACAAAAATCAAGATCATAACATTATTGAGTGTAATTTACTTTAGACAATGGTGGAAAGTAACTAAGTACACTTCCTCAAGTGCTGTACTGGGGAGGGAAAATATTATAAATAAGTAATTAGTAGGTCTCTTATTCATCTGCATTTATTTGACAGCTTTAGCTACAATTTACAAGTAACTTTGAGGATCAACATTGATCAACTTACAAAGTATGATGGATTGTTATAGATGAAAATATATATAAAAATTAACATCCCGTTTAAAAGGCCTCTTTCATGTTGATGCAAAAGTACTAATCCAATAACATTTTTGATACTTTTAAATACATTTTGCTCCTAATACTTCTGTACTTCTACTAAAGTAAAATCGTGAATGCAGTAGGCTACTTTCACTTGAAATGGTGGATTTCTATATTGTTGTGTTGCTACTTTTACTTAAAGATCCCCTCTACACCTGTTTAAAACATATAAAAATCCTCTGCTTGGAATAATCATTTGTATCTGACTGGTTTTTCCACAAAAAAAGTTCAGTTAACTAATTAAAACTTCTGAAAATTACATCTACTCCATCTCTCCCCAGAGTCCAGAGTTTATGAATATGTTAATAATTTTAGTTTTAAAAGTCAAGTACTTGACTAGTCAAATACACAAGATGTCTCCTACTTCGCTGAAAAGTCCATTCAGTGTTTGTATGCTGGAGGCTTCAGGTCTCCACATCACACTTGTGTAAGTTACGTACTGGACCAGGATTGGCTCCAAACTAGTTGTGATGCCACAAATCATGCTTGTAGGTATAAACTCAGATTTTTTGCACAGAGAAACTTTTCCCCCTTAAGCAGATGAAAGTGAAAACAGCCTTCAAGTGTTAAAGTCTGCACATACATCATTCTGCACAGTGAAGTAACAATTCTCCAACTGAAGTAACAATAAGTGAAACATAGTAGAAATAAAGATAGTTCTTCCACTACTCAAAGTAGTCTCAAAGTAGTCTGTCTGAACTGACTCTGGCTGCTAGTCCACTGATTCAAAACATTTTAAATGCAGGTTCATTTTCACCCAAGGAGGGCAAGATGACTTTAGCCACACAGTACAAGTCAAAAGTTTGGACACACACTGCCATTCACTTGAATGAGGAAAATAACTGGAGGAAAAATGTGGATAATGACGAGGCTACATGAAGATGGAGAATGTTGTCTTTTCTTTGACTTGTGGGGATTATGATCATAAGAAGTTTCATGTCAGGTAAGTCTTTTTCCTCAGTTGTATCAAGTGCAATTCAAGCACAATACATTTTTGATAGTTTAATTTTTTCCATTATTTTACATGATTTGGGCAATATCTACCAGTCATTCATCTTGTCATGAAGCACATAATTACTGAAGTTTGAAAGAGAGCTAGAGGAAGATCTCGGGCATTTGGAGGAGCTAAACAGCGCCACTCGCTGGCTAAAAAGGAAACTGCAAAGTATTGCTCCACTGAACTTGACATCAGTAAGTCTCAGCAGTGTGTCTATCCAGCTGTTAACAGCAGTACGCAAGCCTTTGAAGTGAAAGACACAAAAGCTTAGCTCATGCTTGAACTTAAACTCTATTCTGCACAGAAAATCATCTCAAGTCATCAATACCCTTTTAAAAATATTAAGGTTGGTATTCGTATTTTTCCCTTAAATTTACATCCACATTCCCTCTTTGTTTCCATTATGTTTAATAATTCACAGTTAAAAGTAAGTAAGTTCATCCATAATTAAAAGACACCCTGCTGGCATTAATCAATTTTATTTGTGTATTTGTTCTGGGCCAACTGGCGCTTTCAAATATAACAGGACAGAGTTACACAAAGACTAGGTTAGTTAGGCCTACTGGAATATTTTTGAGAAATGTTTCCTTTTGAATGATCATTTTGGTTTCTTCTCTGACATCACATAAATTAAATGACAAAAGTTAATTTAATAATAATAGACAAAGAAAGTGACAAGAAAAGAGAGAATCCACATTAAAGCTCCTGAAAACTTGGTTTCAAATTTCTCTGTAATATTAAGTATTCAGAACTAAATAAGTGATGATAAAAATTGCAGTTTGGAAAAAAAGATCACTCCTACTTACCTGCTTACCTGAGTTTAACACTCAAAACTCACCTGTTCTGCTTCACCTGGGCGTAGTTTGATCAGATGTGATTGACAGTGTCCTGGCAACATAAGCAAACAACCTCACAACTTTCAACACATTTTGATTCAAATCCTGCTAAACTTGGACTGATACATGGAGTACTTCAAACCAGTAAGAGGAACACAAAGAAAAAAAAAACATGTGAAATAACCAAAATTATTGTAACTTTGGCAAAACATTTTGTATTCTTGTAAACTGGTTGAGAAAATGTTGCATTGAGTTCATTCGTAAGATACAAGAACATCGGACACTTTGTCTATAAAAGGAAGATGTCAACGTATTCTTTTATAATCTGTGAAAGCACTCCACTGATTTTACACATCAAGATCATTTAACATGTCATGGGGAAGGCTACTCAGCCTGTAAAAAACAGTTGTATAATGACTTCTGTGGCTCTGGAAGCTTTCTAAATGAACCCTTATTAATGTAATCAAGGTTATCTCAGTTTGGGTTTGGAGACTTCAAAAACAGGTGAGCCCGAGTTACAACCTGGGGGAGTGGATCACAAAAGACGTGGGTGGGCCAGGTATCGAAGGTCACACAAAGAAATGGTATCATGTTGCATTATGGGAAGTGTAGGATCCAGTGGTTTTGAAGCTTGACCCATTGTAGGGACTAAAAGTCAGGGCATCTCGGCCTCTGCTGCATCAATTATGACCATTCTTGATGACGGATTGCTGTTATAATATTTCTGAAATTCTAATTTTAAGGGGTCAGGTGACTGCAATTTTATAATAAATTTGAACGTAGCTCAGGAAAGCTAAAATAAAATACCTCTACAAAGTTAATTCGAGCACCTTTCAAATCTAGTCTTCTAGATTAGCAAAGACAACAAATACCATCCCACTGTAGAAAACCTGTTTATTAGACAAATTATACACAGAAAGCTTTGCCACTTGTAACAGAGGCCCCAGTTTGTTCAGTTTTGAATAATATGCAACACATACAACAAAATAGGCCTATATTAAATACTGTACATCATAAATTTTTGAAAATTATCAAGTAAATCCTGTAGTTCTATGTATGAAATTAAAAATGTTAACAGATAGCGCAACAGCAAGTTTGTGCATGCTTTCTTTTTAATTAACTTGCCACTTTTTGTTATTTAGCCAGCAAATAATAAAATGAACTCAGGATGACATGAGAAAAGCAAAGAGTTTGTGTTCATGTGTTTATGTTGATCATGGGCGGGACAAGGGAAACCCAAATGCAGTAATGTGACTGCTAAACTCAACGCTAAAGCTCATCATGATATACTCTTTTCTTTTTGTTAAACAAAAATAGCATCAACATGTAAAATATACATTTTTTTTATAATGTCTCTTTCATTATACTAAATAAAACTTTTTAAATGTCTGTGTCCTATTTGTCATTCAATAGCCATACTGTAGCCTAATATAAGAAAAGAACACCTAAGAATGCTTGCTTCAAAACACTCTGGCTTGACTTGAGTTCTCTACGCACAACATTTTGCGATTTTAGTTCTTAAAGATAACAAACTGAAAACTTGTTCTAAACAACTAACATTATCAATTATTAATACAGTGTTAGTGAAAAAGGTTTGGTTCCATTTTACCACCCCGACCCCTAATCCACAAAATATTCCTTAAATGCTCTTAATGTACCGTTCCCCGTCCCCACCCCCCAAAATGCACCTTAATGGTCTCATTTTAATTAATTGGCACTTTAAAAAAAACAAGTTATATAAACAGTACCCTTAACATTATAGACATGAAATAGAAGTATATTTCGGACTCATCTCATAAAAGGCAGCCATTGGGTTCTCATGGCCGTTGACTCTTCATGACATTCCCATGACTCTAAAGCACAACCATTGATTTGCTGCTCTTAAACATTTCCAGTAGACTGGGATATTTTGGGTTTGACTGGAAATCATGAGGGTACAGCTAGCTAGTTGACATATAAGGCCTGTTCTGAAGATGCTGTTGCAATGGCTTCTCCTCAACACAAAATCAACTCCACTTGAACCTGATAAGACGCGATTAATGAACTCGAACATGACGTGACCTTACAGAATGAGCTTTTATCTTTTAAACATCCGGGCCATGGGAGCACTGAAATTAAGCAAAACAAAGAAAAATCAAAAATAAAAGTTTGAATGATGTAATGATGCAAAAACAGAGACTACAGCACTCATTTTAGCAGTTTTTCAAAGTTTGCTGAGAGAAAAAAAACAAGTAGACAGCTCAGAACAATGTTATTTTTTGTACTTCCTGACCAAAACACATTCCACGCATTAAAATATTTTTTTCAAAAACAAAATTCAATAAAAGACATATAATAAGCGTAAGCTTTGAAGTCTTTCAGTTTGTCTTTTATGTTTTTTTTTCTTTAGGTTGTTTTTTGTATCATCCCTTTATAACTATCCCTCTGAGAGTCTGATTAGAGGATCTCACCTTGACTTGAAAAGCAGATAGCACAGTACAGGTGAGAAAAGAAAAGGTCAGATCTACATACAATCACTTACAGGTCTGTGGGCACTGGTGCAGTGCAGTGGGATTGACAAAGAGTCTTTAGTGTGCATCACAGAATGGTGAAAACAGTTTCAAGCTGATGCACCAAAATGGCAGAAATAGTTTAAGATTGACGCACCAGACTGTTGGTTCTACAGTGTCATATTGTTGCACTGTCATGGCATTTCAATAGTTTTCAGACCGATGCACCAGGAGGGTGTCAGCATTTGTTCAGCTGTAAAGTCTTAGGTCTAGTCAGGCCACCGTGTGGACACCATCTTGGAGATGACTACACATTTAGAACCCCAGGTATTGGTGAAATAACACCAGAGAAGAGAAAACTGAGTATGGACTCCGGACATAGTGAAAAGGCAGAGTAAAACTGGTGAAGTAGAGGAATCTTCCTATAATCGCTGAGATGGTGCCTTTTCAAAACTACAAGGGGCTGCTGTATGTAGGGCTACAGACAAAACTATACGTTTTATATGCCTTCATAAAATAACTGCCCCATAATTGCTTATTGGTTTAAGCCCCTTGGAGTTGTTTCATGGCTAAAGCACCACTAGTCATCCACCAAAGGCAGCCCGGGAGCTCACGAGAACATACGAGTGTTTCCTGTTGTCGGAGCAGAGTAAAATAAACCCTCATAAGTGGGGTTTAGACAGTAATAGGAGTCAGGTCATCTCAGTACATCTCCATTACATGAAGACGTCCTCACATCATAAAACAGAAACAATAAAAAAGATCCCATTTCACACATATCCCCCAAAATAATCCCCCAAACAATCACAAGAACAACAACAATAAAGCAAAGATTCAAGCCCCCACCCCACCCCACCCCACCCCACAGCCCCCTTCCCTTTTTGCACCTCACCAGCATGGTTTGCAGGAGGATAAGGAATGCACCAACAGACCTCCACCTCCTTCGTCTTCTCCACATACAAAATGGATACCCCTGGAAACACCCAAGCAGAAACTCAAAACATAAAGATTCCTATGTACACAGATGTCTATCTTCTGACTTTTTAGCTTAGACATAATGTATTTGTTTTACCACCCAATGACCGACTCTAACCAGCTTCCCCTCTTCTTTTTCCTTCTCCTCCTCTTCCTCCTAAACCAACCATATCCTTAGCAACCCCTCATATGGAAGTGCCCCTGTCTGGATCATTGCCATATCCAAAGTTGGGTCCTGGACCTGTGGGCTGGTAGGGGATGGAGGACATTGTTTTAATGGGGCTGCGGAAGAAGCCACCGTTGGGGGCCCTCTGCCTGAAAGGGCCCACCCCTCCAGTCCGGTGGTCCTGGAGGCCGCCCCCGCCACTGCTACCGAAACCAGCGGAAAATCCAGCAGCAGCTTTGGCAGAGAGGCTGCGGCTGAGGGTCTGGATCTGCTCAGGGATGAAGGTGGTGGTGGTGATGTGGGTGTTGCGGAAATCGCTGATCTGCTCGAGTGCCTGGCGTGCGGCAGGCAGCGCATCCATATCAAGGGGTGTTAAATCGACGGAAGAGGTGGAGAACTGCTTGTGGGGGCTTTCATCCTCGGTGCACAAGCTGTTAACCCGGCGGTGTAGGTGCTCCAGGTCGATCTCCTTATCGTCCTGCAGGTGGGGAGGGGCAGGGAAGGAGTAGGGAGGAGAACAGGAAGTGATGATGGTAAATGGTCGAAAGGAATAGAGATTAAGAAAAGGGAAGAACAAACAAGTTGGGAAGAAAGAAAGGATGGGATAAGAGAAAGATTCAAGGAGAATATTTAAGGATAGGGAAGGAGAAGGGGGAAATGAAGAAGGATGCAAGGGATGAGAAAGTGGAAGGAGGGGGATAATGAGGAAGATGAAAGGAACGAAACAAGGAAAGTTGGATGAAGGAAGAAGAGGAGAGAAAGGAGGTAAAGGAAAAGGAGTGAGGGTAGTGCAAATAGAGGAATATGGAAATGGAGAGAACAGTGAAGGAAACAGAGCAGAGTATGTACCGAAAGTATATATTTTGAAAAGGAGGAAGTAGAAAAGGAAGACAAGGATGGGGTGTGTTTGTATTCAGCAACAGGGATGTCATCCATCCGACCAGTATAAATGGATAGTAAGAATAAAAATGAGAGCACGGAGGAGCGTGTTAAACAATGCAGGTGAGAAAAGGACAAGGGCAAGACAGCATGCATGTGACCAAACAGAAGATTTGGCAAAGGAGATTCAAGATGAGGTATTTGCAATAGTTAAGAATAAGAATGAGAGTGACACAAAATAAAAATTAATGAATAGTTGGTGGCCACATGGGTGTGACAGGGAGGAGGAGAGCAAAAAAGAGGAGGGGAAAGATGGAGGGAAGGATAGAGAAGCACACTCTGAGTTGTGGTCAGGATATTGAAAGAGAGGAACATCAAAACACTTCTACACGGTCTCTAAGGGAGTGCAAATAATCTGGAATACACACAGAAAACACACCGCCATCATGCTGTGTGCTTTGCGATTCCAGTGCTAGATCTATTTTCAAGCAAGCGTTACCATACATATATATATATATCTATATACTTATATATATTATTACACTAATACAATTTAAAGAAAACTTAATCTGAAAACGTATTCCTCTGTCTTGTCACCTGGTCATCATGCCAAAGAATTCACATTGAGATTGACATCTCATTTTCAAGTGAATTTTTTCCAGGCCACAAACAAATCATCACAACAGCTATTATGGCTTATTTATCAATTGCATCATATAATATAGATGGTATAACTTCAATAAAACATTGTTTATTACACTAATTACAATTCCACCTAAAGACAAAGCACATACATTAACTTAAACTTTAACTTAACTTACAATATAAGTTAAATGAAACTTACAAAGCATACTTTATTATTCTACATTCACATATAAATACCTTATCCACAAGTCTTAAGAATGGTAACACTGTGAGAGGTGTTTCATGCTTTTACTGGATAGGGCAGGGTGAACAGTGGTGGAGGGTAGCTCAGTTTGCAATGAATGAGGTGAGGATATAGAGAGGAGAGGGCTCAGGTGCTAGAAGGTGCTGGAGAGAAATGTTTTCCATTTTGCATTGTCCACACATACACACACTCACGTTGGCAGTGTGCTTCTCTGGCTTTATGTCAGGTAAGTTAAGGTTTTCTGAAGTGTCTTGGAGGTACAGTAGGTGGTGGGTAAGTGTGGGGTGTCACATAATTTTAGGTGTCCCATTTTGGTGTACATGGAAATACTGTTTTGGTAAAGACAAATGGGTTTTTGAGGAAGGGGGAGGATCACATTATTGGGGGTAAATATAAATTTACTGACCGTGTCCTTCGGGTCTGGGGGGGTCTGGAGGGGGCTCTGGCCCTACCGTATGTAGCTCACGGACAGAGGGGACCAACAGTGGTGCCCCCTGGTTGCCATCTAAGGAAGGGACAGCAGGAGGAGGGGGAGGACGGGGGGGCACTAAAGTTTGTCGTGACACTATTATACACACACTAAACGTTTAAAGAAGGGGATATCGAAGGGGTGTAAAGAGTTGGTATAAAACGAAATGAAAGGAAGTGAAAGAGAAGAGTGAATCACAAATGGTCAGTCTGCTGTCTGTGAAAGGAGAGGTAACGGGTAACTACAGAGGGTGAGGGAAAAGGATTGAGGCAAGGAAAAATGGAAGGACCTGATTGCATTTGATTTAATATGTCTTTCATCATTATGCCCACAGTAACATTACAGAAAATAGCCTCCTAAATGATCAAAACCTTAATTGATATAAAAATCTAATCAGTAACTCTAAAGGTCCGCCTCATTTTTGGCTTCATTTGTACTGTAAAAATCTCTATGTTAAATAAAATAAACTCTTTTATGCAGGCATTGACCTGCACATATAACTCTACAGAGCATTTATCTTTGTCTGGTCAAAGATGTTGCTCCATTTGACTCTGTACAGAGAGAGACAGCACCCTCTAACGGCTGAAAGGCATCAGTGCGTACACATATTCAACTGGCAACATGCCAGATGTTTAAGTGTTTTGAAAAGAGGTACATGTGTTTCCAGTACTGTTGTACTGTAAAAACACCAGAGTTTGACCCTCTCCTTGATATTTATCATCGCTGTTGTTTTCGCTCATAAATCATTACATTTCAAATAGCATCTATCTTCAAGCATTACTAACCAATGATTTATTTTTATCTTCTATTGTATGTATAACCTTGGGGTGGGAGGTGAGGTAGTGAAGGTGCTCATTCTCATTTTGGGGGTGAGCTCAGAGGGGTTGGTGGGTTCGTAGGAGTGCTGCACGATCAGGGCGCAGGGAATGTCGCAGCATGCTGGGGGCTGGTAATGGGTGGCTGTGGGGGCAGTGGTGTTGGCGGTGTTGGGGGTCTGGTTCTGGGTCTGACCGCCCAGGGCAAGAGGATGTTCGTTGGGGCTGTGAGGGCACGGATCGGCAGCTTGCCTGGCAGATGGGCCATCTGCCTGCTTCTGGTGTGAGCGTGTGACATGCGTGTGGGTGTGTGTGTGTGAGCAAGAGACAGGAGGAGAGTGACAGAGAAAGAGAGGGCGATGGACGAGAGTCGTGGAGTAAACAGAGTTTCATATAAATGTGTTTGTGTGTTTGTATGCATGCAAGTTGAGTGGGAAGAGTAAAACAAGCCCCAAAAAAAGCCAAATAGACACACAGGCAGACAAACAGCAGACGGGCAAAGACAGAGAAGGGATGAGTGACAGACGTGTTCAGGCAGATGGAAGGATGGTAAGGTGGAGGAGAGAGAGAAGTCAATTGGAGAGACAGACGGGTGGGGGGTGAGCGAGAAGAAAGACACGGCAGTCAGTCAGCACACACAATTAAGCAGGTCGTTCTGTGTTGTGTCCTCAGAGAGACATTCACACAGTCGTTATATACCTGGAAAGGGGAGATGTTTAAATGGCATTTTGTATTGCTCTCTCCCTCTCTCTCTCCCCCTCGCCCGCTACACCCCTCAACACAGAGTACTTATCTACAAAAACAAAACAAAAAGGCAATATGAGAGCTTTGAGCCACAGTGACACAGATCATTCCATAGAGTTAGGACGAGGAGATCGGCAATTCCCATTCAAACCACAAATTTTAAAAATGAGAGCTCAAATGTTTTAGGTGTACCAAAGAAGCTGATACACAAGGAAGTGCCTGTTCTTCTCATGCTAAATCTACATGGATTATATGAATATATCAGACATGGTCAAAACCACAGATGTTATCACTATG
This sequence comes from Thunnus thynnus, assembly GCF_963924715.1. Taxonomy (NCBI): domain Eukaryota; kingdom Metazoa; phylum Chordata; class Actinopteri; order Scombriformes; family Scombridae; genus Thunnus; species Thunnus thynnus. Next base: position 24,610,517 of record NC_089518.1, on the reverse strand, counting down.
GAAGAGTTCTGACAAAGATATTTCTATTAACTTTTTATCAATAGGCAGCATAAAAGTTAATCTCAGTTTTGAACTTTTGGAGATGAGGTTGATTCCAGTGACAGAACTCTTTCATACAAACCTCTGGGAGAACATTTAAAGGCCAAAAATATAAAGCAATATAGCCGTCCTGTTATGAATGAAATGAGCTTCAGACACTCAACTGGAAATAGTTTGTCTGAGAATAAAGATGCCAAAATTTACACTGGTATCCAAACCACTTTCAGGGGCACCTTGAGACATACAGAACTGTCATTACGAACATACCCAGACATTACCCACTCAAGCACCAACCCATGAGTTCAGATGCTTCTGAGCACAGTAAAGGAGGTGGAAAACTGAGAATGACTAACTTCAAAAATGTAAGTGAAATGCATCATCAGGTGTTACCAAATGAAAATATATTCAGGACATAACAACACACTGTAGTGTACTGTAGTCATAATTCATTTGACTGTGTTCTATAGTATCAAAGATCCCAAAATGGCAAGGAAGACTTGCAAGGAGATTGTTAATACAGAGTTACACAATCCCGCATTGTTTTGTGTGCATTTCCTTGTTAAATGTGCTCAATCATGATACATTTCTCATTACTGGTGACCCACATTAGTCAACTCTGCAGAAGTGTGTGCGTTTGTGTTCATGAGTGTATAAGCCCGGTAGAAAAACTGTTTACACCAAGAAGCAGGCTCATATTGTAGATAACAATGTCAGCCATTCAACAACACAAAACACAGAACCATAGCACACAAACACGGACAGATAGCCCACATTTAAAAGCAGTTAACACAGCATTACAGCATACAGTATGAATGTAAAGGCATGTACAGACATGTACAGTATGTGATTATGTATGTTTTAGAATGTATAAGAATCACAGAGACACAAACAGCTTAGTTGTAAGTTTGATAAGTGGATTGTTTCATGTATGCAGGAAGCATGTGTGTGGCAGGTAGGGGTGATGCTGGCCATACACTTAGATGGTTGAGTTATGATTGATGCTAGTATTTACTGATTTTAAGTGATTCACATTCATCTTAAATTGTGTATGTGTCATTGAGAGTAAGATAACTTGATTCTTGATAGCTGCTGGTGAGAGAGGGAGCAAACATGAACTGAAAACCATCAAGGCTTATGAAGCATGTTTGAAAGAAACTGAACACATGTACATCTCGCATTAATGGGTATCATGATATGACATATCTGACACAAAGTGTGAGCATTCATTTTATTAACACAAGCCTGACATGACTGGGAGTTAAATGTTAGGTGGTGATGATGTGTATGCATGCATGTGTGTGTGTGTGTGTGTGTGTGTGTGTGTGTGTGCAAGCTTTGCTGTGTGAGCTACTGTAGTAGCAGCCAACTGAGGTAGCTGTTTGACATTTTCAGGGAGGAATCTTTTGACTTTCTAATTAGAAATGATTAGAAATTATTAGCACTGTAAGCGCAGTTTCTAATACACAATGTTTAACAATAAGATTATATGATGTTATATGGTGGTATTATGGTGGTATAACGCACTTTGAGCTGAATTTTATGTCATGAAAGGTGCTCTATAAATATAGTTTATTATTATCATTATTATTATTATTACTATGGTGCTGATATTAGCTGTAATCTTGCATATATATATATATATATATATATATATATATATGTGTGTGTGTGTGTGTGTGTGTGTGTGTGTGTGTGTGTGTGTGTGTATGACTTATAAGTCTATATATGTCTTAGTGGGCACAGTAACTCACTGTGTTGGAGGAGGCAAAATCCTCATGCCAAGTCTGCACTCCCAGTTCGTACTCTTGGTGCCAATGTATCTCACTAAGCCAAGTTTTTTAAACCCACACATAAAGACTGGGTCACCAGGCTTTCCAATTTAATGTGAAGCTTGCAAAAATGCAAAGGAAGCCAGATGCTCTTGGCCCAGTGTGATGGTCTCAAGTGGTGCTAACATTCACTCTGACAGCAAGACCGAGGCCAACGAGTTCTTCATTTAAACTGACAGAGAGCAAGGCGTCTAGTGGAGTTAATTACTTGCTTTATGGTTTGCTTCACTTTATTAATTTAACTTTAGGAAGTTGGATGATATTAAACACACTAGACTTACTCCATTGGCCATGACTAAGGCCAAATTGCATGCAGTTTTCCCAGGTCGATAAAATGCAACATATGCAATTTATCTAATTAGTTGCTTTGAAGTTGATTTAAATTTGTCTTCTTTCCTCCACTGAGTCAGGACATGCTGCAGTGGTCCCAGCATGACTCTCTCCTGTTCTGTTCTCAGTAACCATCCTTGTAGCTGGTTGTCTGTTTGAAAACATTCTGCACAGATGGTGATTTCTGAGTATGATTATTTGAGGGAGAAACAGCAAATAATATCTCAGCCAACTGAAAACCCCTGGCTGAAGTACTAAATCTCATTTTCAAGTGACAGTGGACAAGACACTGTCAGTGGTGGTCAGTCTCAGGATCAGTGGTTACTTGAACAAACATTGAGCTAATCCAGTGGCAGTCAATAGGTCAATGTTCCAGCAGGGTGAAGGATAAACGTCAAGGGTCAACTATCAAAAACAATCATGGCTGACTGAGCAAACTTCATCTTTACCATGGTAGCACTGAAGGGGCTATTCTAATAATTCACTTCAATATTATTCAAGATTATTACATCTTAAATTTGTGGCTGAGATGTTTTGTTTTATTTTGAGTATTCAAGTAGAATCTTAACCGCTCCTCTTAGCATAAAAACAGAACAACTTGAAACAGTCCTCATCTCTTTATCATCTTTTTTATAAGCACTACATTAAAGCTGGAGTGTGGGACTTTTACATATAAATGAACATCTGTTACATTCAAGCCCTTGCCAAACAAGTTCACACAGTGCTGATTAAGCCTATCACTGCCAGATAAATTTCTCTGTTTTTCACAGTACACAGAGTTTTTAAATCTGGTGTCTGGTATTACATTCTCATGCTGGCGTACTGGCAGTGATGCGTTTTATGTCAACCAGCAATGATTGGTTTCCCCTTAGATTTGCTGGGGGAATTACATAATGTTCAGCATCCCAACCCATCCTGACGGGTGCTCGGCTCTCAGGTATCTTCATTGGACTGCAAGGCAAATTGAGTATGCATGGCTAAAAGCCGTTGTAATTTTCGTTGTACTACTGTTAATATGTCACTTTATTAAGTTTTAATTTTTTTCTGGCGAAAAAGTAACCATTCAGATTCCAAATCTGTGGTCAGTTTATTCAAATATATTTGGAAATTTGCTCTGTTTTAAGAGCTGTGAGGAGCTGGCTGGGTGGGACCTGCTGGCATATGTTATAAAGGCACATGTTGACAGTGTTCCTGCTCTCGCTGCCAGAGGGGGGAGACAAAAATTCTGCACTGCAGGTTTAAGCTTGCATTTCTATACATCACTACTTGGACTACCATAAGGTATAAGTGCACACTATCATCCACATCTGACTTCTAAATCAGTAACAGTGATTTTCCTATGTGAGTGACTGCCGTAACATGCAAAACCTTGAATAAGATCCACAAGGAGAATCAAAGACTATCACTATTTAATTCCCTGCTGTCCCTCCTGTTCGCTGTTGTGACTCCTCTCCTGTGCTCAGCTGGGGACTGATTCCACTGGCTGCTCTTAGGGGCTAATAAAGATGGCAGGGGGTGTGTGCGTGTTTGTGTGTGTTGCAGCTGAACCACACTGTGCTTAACATGAGTTTGGGTTCAACTAAAAGTTTGGTCTCTTTGTGGCTGCTCAGTGGTGGACATGACTATTGGTCTGAATGACAGATTAAAGCTGGTAACTGAGCAGGGGGCTGAAGGTAGGGGGGTATATGGTGTGTGTGTCGGAGTGTGTAGTGAAGAAAAAAATTTCTGTTGTCTGATCAAAAACAAGAGAACATTTGTAGTCAGTTGGGTGCCAATCTTGCATTTGTTGAAACATAATACACAGTATCTAAGACCCCATATTCTGAAATTATTACAAACAATCGATTGTGGTCCAAAATGTTTCACAGAGCTACCTCTGGTAGTGGTGGGAGCAGCAATGTGGTTTCACCTACTGACATGATTTTCTTTTAATGCAAAATGATTAGGCACTGAATCAACTGGAAGAGATACAATCTTTGTTTCAGTCACATATGATCTCTACGTGATGGGTGGGAGCATGCGGGGTGAATATTTAATTTATTTAACTTGATTTACGAAAGCAATAAGATGATGGCTAGGGAAATTATGGCAGCAATATAGAAGCGGGTGAACATGTTGCTCTATTCTCACTCAAGCTTGTAGTCAGTTTAGCGGTACTTCATGCCATATGGCACGACATGGACTGAGATAGGAGGAGTCTGCGTGTGTCTTTATTGCTCCAACTCGCGTATTGAAGTGCACAATGGTCTCATAACGTCAGAAAAGAAAAGTCTAGCCTTAAACTGATTCATTTTCTAAAGAGGAAAGAGGAATCCACATTGCGTGCAAGTAAAACTGAACAATCAATGAACAGCCCAAAGGACATCTGATAATTACAACTAATTATTTGACACTGGTGACCCATTGCAAACAATTGCAGGTGATGTACTGGACTGAAAACTTAATGTAGTTTGTCAAACAAGCCTGCACATACTACAGTGATTGCAGCTGATGAAGGACGTCATTCAAGCCACAAACCACCAATTTGCCTGCAATAAAATGCCAGATTAAAGTCTAGTTTGTGGTATATTTTTGTCTTTCATGTCAAAGCACATCACCACTTACATCCCATCATTACTCTCTGTGAAAACAGTTAGACGACTACTTATTAGAGTATAAGCAAACCTTCTCCAAAAGCTAGAAATTGTAATGATATAGTAATCAAGTAATTTGTGATCGACCAGGGGCTGCTCACTTAATCATTTAGAACCAGTGGTTCATAGAGTTTTCATGTTAAAACTTTCCTCTAAATTAGTCTCCAGATGATTGGTGTTATCGGCCTTTTATCATGAAAAGTAACCCGATCTGACACTAAATCATCTTGGGTATAGTCAAAATTTCCATTCCCATCTTTTTGTCATCTTTTCTAATTTATTCTTGGTGGAACTTTAAATTAGCATGACGCCAAAGATTAAGCAGATGGGACAGGCTGCTCTTACTTGTTTCTGGTAATATGGAGTCATGCAGAGAAGTTCACTTAGACAGTCCTAATTAGTGCTATGGTCATCATTCCCCCCCCCCCTTTAAAGCCCATTTTGGTAACCGGGCTTCAATATCTGTGATATTATGTCAGACCTTTAAAAACATTTCTTCTTGTCTGATTGACAGTAAGTCCAGTCCATATCTCCAAGGACTGGAAGGTGAATCATAGGTTAGGAAACATTTTTACATTAATTCTCTAAAGCCATTATCCACAAGTTAACCTTAACCTGTCTTTATCAAACTGCTTCCACACATGGGAAAAAGCAATTGTTTGAAGCTCAAGTAATTTACCTGATGGCGAAAACATTTTCTGCTAAAATTAATCTGTGCTGCTTCATGCCTCAGTCTAATTTATTACCAACACATAAATAATGAACTCTAAACCAAAAGTGAAGATATTATTTCACACATAATTACATTTCTTTCAGTTCATCAGTAGCATGTTTTGCATACCAAATTTGCCACACTTTGCTGCAATTTCACAGTTTTGATTAAGGTTATTTACTTTAACACTTCCTCCCTCTGTGTTTTGGCAAACATAGCATGGGACGTGACAAGATGGGTTGGGTATGGAAGCTGAATTGGGAGCTGGTTCAAATCTGTCAAATCCCAGTTGATAAGACTGCCACTGAAATAGATGGGTTGCAACAATGGCTGGTGATTATATTCTGGTAAAAAAAAAGGGCCTCAGCTTGTGTTATTATAATTCAATAATGGAAAACCAACTAAACACACTGCCATTTGGGCTATTCTTTGAAGATGTTACCTTTCCTGTCTATGATGGAGCAGACGTAGCTACCACATCACAACAGACTGCAGGGTTTCTACCAGGGGGAGATGTTGCCAGAGTCACCTTGATTGCCTCGAATGATATCCCTGCTGAGATTATCAACTGCACATAGGCTGATTGGATATTTCACAGGGTGCTGCTGCTAATTTACAAGGTGGAGTGTTGCCACAGTTTTGGGAAGAACGCTGGTATAAATATCCATGTTTAATATTGTGAGTCAGTGTTTTTGACTCTGCCTTGGTCAAGGCACACTGCAGCATTCCAACAGGCCCTCAGGCTGTTTTTGTATTTCGTTTTTTTAACATTGCCATGTCCTCTTTTCCTCAAAACATTAACATTTCAGAAAAATACGTGGTTGATTACCCTGTTGACACTGATGCATTTGCCTCATTTGAAATGAATTAACATCATAAAAATAGTACTGATAAAACGTTTAAAAAAGAGGTGAGATTTCGGACACCACTGTGTTTATTGAGGATCTGTAATGTGATTGTGCATTGTGAGAGTATAAAGACATAAAGGGATTTTGTGCGTACTGTGTGAACATGGTCTTAGGGGACTGAATATATTACTATGAAGACATCAACTCATTCACAGTATGTCAGCTCTCCTTGTGTGTGTACAATGTGAGGAGTATGTGTACCCTGAATACTTACCCAGCCCGTGTAATATTATATCATGTCTAATGTTCTATGTTGTATTTGGCATCAGTATGAATTGGCAGTACTTTAGATCAAGTAATGAGGGCTGAGAAGGAATAACACATGAACAAAAAGTAAACACCCTCTTCAATTAAGTTAAGTTAAATTTGCTGCTTAATTCAGTTTACTCTCAGACTCAATTTGCTTCTGGCATAGAATATTTCTTTGGTTAATCATTTTGATAATTTGATGGTAACGTTAATTATGAAAACTATTAGAATTAATAACATGACAGCATGCTTTATAACAGTCCTATTAAGCTCATGATTGTGGGTGAGAAGAGAAAATGAGTACAGTGTTCTCGGGGATTCTGAAAACATCCAAGTCCTGTTTGACCTTTCTTTGCCTTCCTGCATACCCAGAACTTTATGTACACAAGACTACACAAAAGATCAATGCCACTTACATCACTGGAGATCTAATATAGCACCTCCAAGATTCTTTTTGACAGAAAATCCTACTTACAAATACAGTTCCAGGGTAGTACTGCTGATGTAGCTTGTGTGCAAATTTAGTTCATGGGAAGTGACATTGTGAGCACAGGAGGTTTTCAAAAAGTTCCAGATGCTGTCAGTGTCACAAATACTCTCTTGCACCTTGACTTTGGGGATTTTTTTTTTTCAACTTAGTGCCTCTAACCACAAAGCCAAGACTTTGTAGCCAGTAACTCTACATTATTCTCTCCTTGACTCTTACATCATTCACCCCATCATTAACTGTCCATTACTCTCACTTCTCACTTTTTTCTTACCTTGATCTCTCCCTTCCTATTTTCTCTACCCATTCTTAAACTACTTCTCTCCTGTCTCACACAATTGGAGAAGAGCTAAGATCTATTCTAGGCCCTACATCTCTCTCTGTATCATCTCTCCTTTTTTCGGCCACCCATCCATCCCCCTACCTCCTTGGAGGGGACTCTGGATCCCTTTCTCCGTGACCACCAGCTTTCCACCATGGCGATGAGGCAGGAGAGCACCACACCAGCTGCCAGGACGCAGAAAACACCGGCGAAGCTGTGGATATCCAGGGCATTGCCACGCTGTCGTGCCTGGACTGAGCTGAAAAGGTCACAGGGGCTGTCCTTTGGCCACCACTTGAGTTTTAGTATATCCATGTCACCATTCTGCTGAAGCTCCAAGATTCTATGATGTAAACAGACAAAAAAACAAGTATGTAAGCATGTAGCCATGTATGTGCATACATTTTACACATAAATGGGGTTATTCCAGGATTCTGGCAAAGGGAAGGGGCCAATAGATCTTGTAATGAGCACTGTGAATTAATGTGTAGATGCACGAGTGAACAATAAGTTAAAGCAACTAACAGGATGGTAAGATACCACTGTCCAGTACAACCATTGTCAGGATTAAATATATCTTTAAGGAATGATAATTGACTTTGTCTGAGGACCATTTTAATTATTACAAAGTCAAAGCCATTCATACAAAGCAATCATGAAGAATGAAAAATATTCATACAACACTGCAGCTTTTTCTGCAGTTGCCATAGCACTTCTCTTCCATTTGAGGGCAGTGTTGGCCAGTTAAATCCCTCCCTGATCCCTGACAACCATATTGGGCTGTCAAACTCATTATGGCTAACATTAATATGTTTTGCAGCACAGCGCGAGTACACTGCCACAATGTCATTATGCAGCCTAGCTTTAGTCCCACGATTGATGGCTTCAGAGAGGATACAGCTCAGAGGTTGATGGGGTCCCTCTGTTAGCCTTCAGCTTATTATTTAACTGGGTCGTTCGTTTTGGTTTGGAGGGGAGCTGCAGACACACACAGACAGGCATTCAGAGGTTCTGTTAGCGTTCAGCTGGATATTTAACAGAGGCGATCTAGTATGGAGGCGAGAGAAGCACAGGAAGAAGGAAAGACAAAGTAAAAAGACAAACTGGCAGTGTGTGTGTGTGTGTGTTCATGCATATACTTCCCTCACAGACACATAGATACAAACATGGAAAACAAATAGATGCAAATAATCCCATATACATACTCATAAACTAAGCCACCACACTGATTGACACCAACAGGGTAGATGCACACAGTCACAAACTGCTCGCATGTCCAAGCAAACTTAAACAGGATTCATACATGTGTACATAGAGACAGATGTTTGCAATTATCTGCAGAATTTCCTGGGGGCAAATGCATCCTGCAATTTCAATGACAGCATGCTGACATCAGTGACAGTGCCCATCTCTCATCTTCATTTTTCCTCATACGGAATACAAAAAATGGACTGGCATCAATCAAGAAATGCAAATGAGCCCTGCAGACAGTTTACATAATTAATTTTATTCACAATAGCCAGAAAACATTGCTCATTTCAATGTAAATCAGCTAAACAGGCTCAGCACGTTGCTTTATAGCCACGTCACTCTCATTTAGGGGCATTCTCTTATCACTTCCTGGGCTCTACTGAGCTGGTGGGACTGAGGAACAGGGGAACTACACGGCTAAATGCAAGTTGTGGTTGTTATTGACGGGACAGAAGAGAGGAAGAGAAGAGAAGAGAAGAGAAGAGAAGAGAAGAGAAGAGAAGAGAAGAGAAGAGAAGAGAAGAGAAGAGAAGAGAAGAGAAGAGAATGCCTAAATAGACAGTAAAAGAATAAAAAAAACTCATTAGAAGAGTAAATCCACCAACAGTCATTCTAATAACAGATCATGTGCAACCAACTGCTGACTTTATTGTGGGATTGTTTGGCTCATATCAACGCAGATTAGCGCCAAGATTAGATATGACTTTGTGTAGATGATATTGACTCAAAACAAATTAAATCGAACTGATCTGCCCTGATTACAAAGGGCATAATATATAGTCGATGTTTTCAGCAGTAGTTTTACAGTATAGCAGCAGCACTGGCCTTGTTGTATGCCCTGGTTATAACTCTATTGGCACGGAGAAGAGGTTGTCAGTGTAGAAATCCCTTACCACACATCAATCCTGCATGTGTTCGTTTTTAGTAGTGCAGTGGGCTCTGCTGCTCTCAAACATGTTACTAAGTTACTTTTGGACTGCGATATTCAATAAGGCAGGACTTGCGCTTCTGACATTGCACTCCACTCCTTCTGAGTGCTAGTTTGCTGACTGCTGGAGGAGCAATAGCACAAAAACACTTCACTGTTGCATGCAGGGCACACCGTTGATATATACAAGCTGACATGGCTAAGATTAGATTTTTGAACTTCACCTGTGTTTAATCAAAATTTAAACAGCATCCTTACTAGTTTGTGTGTAGCTGATGTTGTGCCTTCCATACAGTACTGACCTTTTTAATTTGCTACTTTGACAACATATGCCACACACATACACACAAGCGTGCACCCTGACAGACAGCTTCAGAGAAAGACAGATTACACACAGGCTAATGAGATGGAATAAGAGCGATTCCACCTATCAAAGAAAGCAGGCGATATTTTGTCAAAATATTTCATCATTTCTCGTTTGGAATTCAGCCAACTTCTAAAGATTTCTTGTCTGAGTTGATGTCTTTTCATGTCTGTCAAAAAGAGAGGCATGCTTTATGTTTGGCGTTGCTGTCTGTTATCTGTGCTCATGAGTTGACTGTTCTATGTGTCACAAATGTCATGTCACACAGGTTTTTGTGTGGCACTTAAGGAGTGGCAACAAGGAGCGGCATTGTCTTGTTTCATCTCTGTTAACATCTGTGCACACAATTACTATAGACAGATGTGAATGCCTTTTTGACAAAACATTACAAAAGGTGTTTACTGTTGACCTTTGAGGGAAAACAAATAAGCAGTGGAAGAGGTAATTAACATTTCTCTCCTTGCAGAGAAATATCAGTGGAATGTGAATATAATTGTCAAATATTCTACAGGAAACCCTGCATAATTTTACATATAATTTTGCTGTGTTGGTTACTGGCTGCATCAGTAAGGTAAAGATTAATGTTCAATTTGATTTTCAAAGATTAATGCAAATATGCACAAAATGCCAGCCTTTTTTTTTTATTCTAGACAATCACATGGATGCCAAACAAAACAACAAAGAATACCTGATCAAAGATCCAGCAGATCAAAACAACAACAACAAGAACAACAACAAGAACAACAACAAAAAACATCTCAAAGAGAGACTTTCATCATAGGAAATATTAGGATGTGACTATGTTGTATGTAACTTTGAGGGAGGACAGAATAGAACAGATTTGAGATTCAGGACCGAGTGCTTTCTCTCTCCCCTCTATTACGACCCCGTCTGCCCGTAGAGCTCATCATCTATCATTCTGCACTAATTGGCCTATCAGAGTTATGCAAAGACTGCTTCCCTGATAGGCCCTTGAATCCTATAGCACTGACATGCACTTACAAGAACACACTCACACACATAAAATGGCTACATTTAAATATGTAGAGTAATGTGGCTTTTGGTCACTGTAGGATTGAGGTTAAGTTGCCTTTATCCTGCCCATAAAGTCAGATAGAAAAAAGCAACCATTGCATAGAAAGAGAGAAATCTAGGAAAATGTGGCACTTCTGAAAGTACTCTGAATTTGTTTTTGAACTGTATGTGGAAATAACAATCACTACAAATACTTGCAGGAAAGAGGAAAGATATGATGAGCATGCTGGTAATGTGTTTTATAACATCAAAATACAGATGGTGCAAACTAAAAGTGAAGAGAAAGATATTAACATGCTATACCACAAGCATGCTATATCCTTGTAAATGTGACAGCAATCCAAACATTTTGAGCCCTATTTTAACGATCTAAAGTGCACGGTCTGAAGTGCATGGCGCAAGTGCACTTAGGGTGTGTCCAAATCCACTTTAACTATTTTAACGGCGGAAAAAATGGTTGATGCGTCAGGTGCATGGTTCAAATGGGTTGTCCTTAGTCTCTTAATTAATCATGGGTGTGTTTGGGGTGTAACATGCAGTAAACCAATCAGAGTGTCATCTTCCATTCCCTTTAAAAGCCTGGTGCGCTTGCACCTTGGCAGATTGCTATTATGATGGCACATTTGCCAAGTAGTAAGAAGGGACACTTCTCTGCGGGGGCAACGGATCTGCTCGTGCACAAAGTGAAAGCGCACGATCCATAACGAGCACACTGGCCCCTGCTGCTCCTGAACCCTCCCGTGGTCAGCCCCAGACTACCAGTTTAAGATCCTGTTCATTAATTTGTTGCAAATATTTTTTGATCACAGCTTTGGTTTCTTTAAAATCGTTTTGCTCAGTCGTGGAGTAACAGGTCAAATCAGCGGGGTTTTAATTGCCGAAAGTATGGAAACCTGATCACTGTACTCTCAAAACTGTTACAGAATATTTGTTAAATATTGTTCAAAAATTAAATCATTAATTTTAATCATGTAAAAAATCATTAACACAGTTATCAGGACTTGATCAGCTCTCCAAGGTGCTGATCCTGCTGCTGGCAGCAGCTAGAAGCTGTGCAGATTTATTTCCTTCGTTAGTTTAATCATTGTTTTCACCTCATTTATGTCCTCATGTGTTCCTCATGTCATCATGTATTGATGCAGCAGGAAAGTCAATCTGTGTCTGATCCGTTGTTGTCCATCTGTTTAAATACCTACTTGTATTGCCACAATTTAGTAAAATAATTACACAATTTTATCCATCATTACTGCAACTAATTACTTTTGATAAATATTATGACTAAGCATTATGAATATATTTTTTAAAATATGATGATGTACACAATAATAATCTTTCACATTGTAATTCTTTAATTTGTAATCTTTTGCATGTTTATGCGCTGCTGCACGTCCTGTGTGTGTAAGAAGCAGGGTTTATGTTGTGCACTCGCCTATGTAGGCGCATATTACTGTCTTGATAATGCACCCTTAAATTAACCGTGAAACATTGTGCCATTGACTTCAGACCAAGTTTTTGTTGGTCAATAGCGCAATCGCTCTCTGCTGCCTCAAGATAGCAATGCACCAACAATGCGCCTGACCACACCTCATTTCACGACCAACCAACAGCCCACGGGCGCTCTGATGGGCGCAAGTGCATTTGCTATTTAAACAACGTGGGCACTGGATGGGAAAATGACGCCTGCGTCGGTTTTAAACTAACAAAGACACTTGTGTTGTGCGTGGCGCCGCTTTGCGCCAGGGACCTAAAATTCATGAGTGGAGTATGAGCTTGCTTGGGTAGTTCTAGCTCTAACGTTGTATTATGTAACTGCATTAAGAATGACTTCACATTTGTAAAATCAGTTACTGACAAGCCTGTAAGATATCTTTGTTAAGCCATGTCAGCTATAGGTAAGGAATACTTAAGCTTTGTGAGAAAAAGTGAACATGGCTCATTTTTAAACACACAAAAGCGGCTACCACTGTTCTTCATTTATCTCTATCCCATGGTAGACAGGCGGGATGAAAGGCCACCGTGAGCTGCCTGACAAAAACATGGGTTGAGTCAAAGGTTTCCTGCAGTACACCATCTGTCTAGATCTCTAATTTGGCTGTTGCTCTCTCACCATGAGAACTTCCCTCGAAAAACACACAGGCACACACATTTGCATGTGCACACATGTGCAAACACACACCCACACAGATACAGTAGGAATGAGAATTCATGCACACACAGTAAACATCTATACAAACACACACACAATGATTTTGTTATGCGCGATCTGTTCAGAAATAATGACAAACTGACATGACGAGAGCTAGGAGTAGCTAATTAAAGTGCGTGTGTGTGTGTGTATGCATGTGTGTCACAGCCCTCTCATGAAGGCCGTGACATTTGATGGAGTTCATGATAAAGTGCAGGAGAAGAAATCTGACAACTAATTTATTTTCCCCACAGTAGTCTCATATCCCTGTGCAGTTTCTCTACACTTTTTTGTTTTATTTTCAGTCTAAATATGGATAATACTGAACTGAAGGAGTGTATAGTTAGATGTGTTTCTTTGCTTTTTTTCCCTTCCTTCAAGGACTGTTAGTGTTTTTTGCTCAAGGCGTCATCAGTCAGCACACCGCTGCCTGAGGTATCAGGAAATAAATCACTTTAAGCACTAAGAATAACTTCTACTATACATCATTGCTGTCTGAGGATGTACAATATGGGTATTAGTGCCATGTCCTCCTTTATATAATACAAGGGTTTCTATATTAATGTCAAATGCATATTAACATCTTATTAAAGGCACCATTGTCGATTACAATGGACTGTATATGTTAGGTTTCAATGTCAATGTCAGTGGCATGCATGAGGGGAGTAAAGTGTGTGTGATAGGTGAAATGTAATTACAGAACAAGTGTAATTTGTGTTTCTATATGGCTTCTATGGCCTTTTGTGTGTAAAACAGCTGGCCTGTGTGTGCAGGTACAGTATGACTATATGCATACTTCTTTTTGTAATGTAATGGTGTGTCACTAAGTATATAGTATGTGTGTATGGGTATGGTGCATGCATGGCTCTCCTTGTGTCTGTGAGTGTGTGTATGAAACAGCTGGTGTGCTGTGAGATGCATTAACAGTGTGTGTGTGTGTGTGTGTGTGTAATGAGTTATCACCTTGCTTTAAGATCGTTGACTTTGACTGGGGAGATCTATAATGACTTTAACACTCCCACTGGCTGTTAAAGCAAATGAGTAAGGGTTGCCCGTGTGGTGGGGGGCAACTTTTGTGTGCCTATATATGTGTGTGTGTGTGTGTGTGTGTCTGCCTGTGTGTGCTCTCTGTCTCTGCCTCCCCGTTCTCTCTGCAGTGGCTGTTACTGTGTGGACTAGATGTTGCCATGGCAACTCTATGGCAGCAGCCTTGATGGTAGGATGATCACACATTATTAGCTGACTCAAGCTGAAAAAAAAAAAAAGAACACCGTAGTGATTTGGATAAAGGAGACAGGGAAGGAAGACTTGAGGAAAGGAAGACAGGGTTGAAAAAGAGAATGTAAAAGAAGAGAGAGGGATACAATGTCTGTCAGGTGACAAAACAGATTCAAGATAAAACATTGTACTGTGATCACACACAGGGAGAGAGAGCGAGAGACAAAGAGACTCACTGATTATCACAAGAAAAATGTAGGAGCCACACATATGCAGCACATATTTAAGCAAGAGGACATGCCTGTCTACATAATGGAAAGCCAGGAAGGACACAAGCATGAATAAGGAGTGCTCTTTCTTTTTAACTCTCGCTTTCTTTTGGAGAGACACAAGTATGGTCTCATACGCCAATCTTTGCTGTTTGAGGGTTAAGGTTGTATTTTGACTAAAGAATATAATCAGGTTAATGTTAGGGTTGGGGTAATGGTTGGGGTTCGGCACAGTCACACACACATTCAGACACAATCACACTTCTTACATTTACAGTAGATTACTGGCATCAAAGTTAAAAGAGGATAATGTTTAAAACCAAATGCACTCCTTTATGGTCATAAAAAGTTATTTTGTTTGGTTAAATCAAAGTTTCATATGGTTTTCACGACTTTGAATCATCAAACTAAAATGTTTAATGTTTAAATTTATTAAAAGGGAACATATGTTCCCTGTATAACCTAAACTGTGGACTATATTTCACAGCAACATGTATTTGTAACCATTTTAATGAGCAGCCCCTAATGTTATGAATGATGTCCCTACTGGAGTCAAATGGACTGTTAAGAGATTTCACAGTGTGTTGCAGCACCACTGCTGGGGTATAGGGAGTGTCTTTCTAACTCAAATGGATGGTGGGGCTGTTTCAAACATAGCCTGCAGGCTACAAAGTGAGTTTTTAAAAAGCCTGTTATCTCAGCACCTGGCAAACTGATCGTTGAGTCATTGGTATTGATCAACTCGGCTATCAACAACCCTCTGTATATATAAGATATATTATGGCCAATTTCTGCTATGGGACAATAAAAATCTCACTTATTGCCCTTTTAAATGCACTGTAACTCCATATATTGTGTTGATTCTGCAGTCTGTCTCAGGCCCATTCATAAGGCCCCCATAAACGCAGGTTATGTCCCATGCTGCTCTTTCCCCAGTACCAGCTTTTACTGCTGCTGTAGCCCGTTAAAATGCAGAGTGCTGTGGGTTAGATGATCAAGCATAATGTGACACAGTTCAATGATTTTCAGAACTGGCTAGATAGACCTCTTAACTGTTTCTGTGAGAAGTGTCTAGCCATAGTGCGTCATCGTAGAGCCCACTGCTGTCTGAGGAACAGCGAGATAGGTCTGCTGTAACTACAACAGCCTTGCTCTTTTGTTCAAATTTTCTTATTCTGTCACCTCTGTAGCAAACACAATTTTAGGTTGGAAACAGTGAAAAGTGGAAGTTGCCTGTGAGGTGAGAGGTGGAGAGAGAACATGAAGGCAGAGGGAGAGGAGATGTGAGTGAGTCAGAGAATAAGGTAAGATGGAGAACAGAAGAAGAAATGAGACGGGAGCAAGAAAAAAAATCTGGCAGTGTGTTCAGTCTGGATGGATGGCTGACAAAAAAATCACACAATGAACGGAAAGAGAGTACAGAAAAAGGGGAGACAGGGCAGGAGAAGAGAGCTGGGGAGAAGTAAAGAGAGCAGAAAAGACAATGGATGAGATGAGTGAACACAAGAAAAATGTTAAATAAAATCAGCAGAGAGATGGTAGCAGGAGATGGTGGAGGATGGGAGACCAGAGGTGTTATGCTAAAATGAGTTTGTTGCTCTGAGACGACCGTTGGCTGTCAGCTCCTTAAATGAGAACAACACTAGGTTGACAGCTCAGTAACTAGCTTAACACAAAGCTGGCAACATCAGCGGACTCTGGCTGCCTCACTGGTGTTAGACTCAGTGGAGAACATGATGGAGAATAATGTTTGTGTAATAAAGTCAAAAAAGTATCTGAAAGTAGTTTCTGATGACTGCAGGGTCAGAATAGATTTTGCTGTCTCAGTGCAAACATGTTGAAGAAAAAAAAAAAGAAATTTGTTCATGAAAATATGTGGAAAGTGCACTAAAACAAGTTGAGTGAGACAGTCATACAGCAGGCCCTCAAGGTTGTGTGGCTGCCGGTATTTCAATTACTGTGGGTAGGTGAGAGCGACACAGTGATTAGGGAAGCTAGCCTTCAAATAGAGAGCTGAGCTCAAGGACCCATGTCAGTAAACAACCCCCTGAAGTATCCTTAAATGCTGAATCACCTCAAGGTCCAGATCCACTGAACCTGATTTTTGACCTGCCTGTGGAGATGAGAAGTTAAAACGAGAATTTCCCTCATGGGAATCGATAAAGCATTAAATTATTATCACATGATGTTGCATTTTGCTATGTGACCCACCTCAAAGAACAAGACCAACCTGTCAAAAATATAACACAAAGAGGAACAAGAACTGTTCTTATATTGGCCTGTGCTGCAGTCACTTTGTGTATTTGTCTGAATTAGTTCACCACTTTTGCTAGCAGGGCAGTGACTGAGTATTGATCAGGAGCAAAGAGACTCAACAGCATCGACCCAGTTAGGGAAGTGCACCTGCACCTGATTATTCTCTCCCTGTGTTCTAATAAAAAAAAAGCTGAGAGAAGCTAAGACTGAAGCACACTGACCCACAGCTACACATCAATACCCTAATGTCTGGAAAGTCTGTTTATTCAACCACAGACTGCTGGAGTCTTCTCAGACAAGAAATATTATTCCATATTATATATTATTCCAGCACTGGTGGTGCATATTTGAGTTTCCTTTTGAGCAGGGTTTATTTTGGTGGCAAATATAAAAAGAGTGAACCACAGAAGTCTCTCCAGTGACCTTCCTATTTGTAGACTGAGCATTTTTAAGCTGGCCGTTATCTCACAGTTACACTGTGTGCAACTTGGTCGGATATTGAGGAAATTTGCTGAATTTCCAAAGCTGAGAGAACATTAAAAGGAGAACAGCCAGGATTTTAGCTGTCCCACACACATTTGACAGATCAGAAAACCGTTGAACTATCTCAGACTTCCTGATAATCAAACATGTTGATGTTCTCAGCACAAGATCTGCAACACTCTTGTAGCATAAATGTATGACTGAAGGTAAATGCAAAAATATCATTAAGTGGGGGTAGCAGTTGAGGTAGCACACAATATGCAGGGTAACCTTGTTTACAACTCCTCACTTCAAACGAAGGCTCAGGGCTGAGCAAGTGGAGTGTGTGGGGACTGGAAGAGCCAGAGACATTTCAAGATGAAAAGAAAAAAGCCATTGGGGCACAGGTCAGAAACACAAAAAAAGAAGAAGAGGAGAAATGTGCCGAACATAAAGGTATGTGTTTTCTGAAGTTTTGTTATGTAGCTAGCTGGCTATTAACGTAGTTAGCTGGCTAGCTAACGTTGGCTAGCATGAGCTCAGCATCTAACGTTGATGTAAGCCAAGTTAGCTAGTTACGTTAGCTGTCCACATTGTCTTTTATATTATTTCAGATGCACTTTTAAAATATCTACAATCACCATCTGTTAGAACTGGTGAAGGCTCAAGTGCGTCCACAGATGTGCCTGTTTCTTCAGGTGAGTGAATGCAACAAGCAAATTAAGACAATCTAATGTAAATACTTCATGTAATGCTATATACAATCTGATCAATGAACTTGTTCCTGTTTTCTCTGTATAACGTTAAATATAGAACCACTTGAACAGCTGGCTTAATCTTCTTCTGATGATGAGAACACAACACAGACTACAGATTCCACCTTGTCACTTTTCTCAGGTGTACAAACATATGCACAACTTGAATTGTCATCTTGTTTAATAGCCACCTCATTTGTTCAACTGTACACTTTCCATACATTTGCCTTAATCAGTTGATTCAAGTAAATTCCTTATAAAAGATTGTATTATGACCTGTGCTCATGTGTGAATCTGGTGTGGACATGTGGTGAGAATAAGTACAATAAGTGTATTATCTGCCCTGCAGAAGCACCAGATACAGCCTCCTCTGCTCAGCCTTTGTAGCTTCACACACCTGCTGCTGCTGAGACAGTTGAGCCACTTTCAGCTGATCCTGCTGACTGGCCTTCACATCTGATAGACATATATATACAGACAGGTGACAAATTAAAGGAAAAACCATGCAGATGCTTCCATATAGGACAAGAGGGCCCTGAATGTTTTGATGTATATCAAACAGATGTGAATCATGTGCCCTGGCCTCCACATCTCAATGCAACCGAACACCCATTGGATATTTCAGCAGTGTGTTAGACAGCACTCTCTATCACCATCATCAAAAAACCAAATAAGGGAATATGTTTTGGAAGAATAGTGTTCATCAGTCCTGTAGAGTTCAGAGCTGTTGTGGCGGCTCGTGGTGGAAAGACACCTTACTGTACTAACACACTTGGTTTTTCCTTTAATTTGTCACCCAATTATATAAAGTATAATATATTGTAATTGTAATTAGATTTGTTTTAGTAAATATAATAAACAAAAGGCATGTTTGTGTCTTAAGAACAACTGCTACACATGTGTTAATTTATTTATCTATTCAGGGTCAGCCCTGACCACAGGAAAGAAACACAGCAGGAACATAGGAAATCCACTGACAAATAAGCAGGGCCAGGGTTCGAACACAAGACTGTCCTACTGTGAGGCAACAGTGCTAATCATGGAGCCACCATGTCGTACTTTCAATTAACAGTGTGTCACTATTAAAGCCCAAGGAATGGTGTAAGAGAGGTTATGTACCCCAGAGTCTTTGGTCCCTCAAGTAAACTTTGCCAAGCTTAATTATTTCAATTAGCAATCTAAGGGTTCAATGTCATACACTTTGTCAACAAAGTTTTCAATTAAGCATCATTAAGCTACAGTGTGTGGGTGAACTGGAACAGATTATCAAGCTGAACTAGGATAAACAACACACAGAAGTCAAACGGTCATTAACCATCATTAACACATCACGAGAGTGAGAGAGAGACAGAGAATGACAGAGAGAGCCACATCCCCATCATTAATTGTGATTAATAAAGATTTAATGAATGTACTAAGTGTGTGGGCTGAGTTTGACTGTGATAGATTGGTAGACGAGTGACAGCTTTAGAGAGCGAGAGCTTAGACAAAGACAGAAAGAGAGCGAGGGAGATTAGATTGACACTCGACATTAAATCAATTTTTTGTCATCTGGAACAATGTCATTGTTGTAAAAACACTCATACATACACATGCACACAGACTCACACATGCAATCTCTCTCTATTTCTTTGCTCGCCACCCTTTGAAAAAAATGCATTATTTTCCCCACATGGATAGTGATTTCCATGGATTGGAAACTGAGGGCTTCAGAGCCTCTGGCTACCTTGAGCTCACCATGTGAATGTGTGCGTGTGCATGATAGACAGAGAGAGACAGTGAATCAAATAACTTGCTGTTTAGCTTTTGGCTACTTTAGCAAGTACTTTGATCAAGCCTTATTTCAATGTAGCTCATTGTATTGTGGTACTAAAAAGACCTCTATAAAAGGATGCAGACTTTTCAAAATAAATTAATGAGTTGTTTTAAATGTGAAATCTAAGAACTGATTTTGATCTTTTTGTTGCATTTGTTTTTAACGTTGCTGTTAACGTGGCCTTTTTTTCTATTCCCATGGGACAAACATGGAAATCTTTATGTTTCACTGCAGAGTTAACAATATTAAACAGAAATGGTGAATACCAAAAATAAATCAATCAGAAGGAGAGAGAGAGAGGAGAAAGAGAGACAAAGAAAGAGAGACAAAGAAAAAAAATCTCTGACAATATACCAATCAATATGTCTTACCCCTGCTCCATGGGGAAAGCAGAACAGTCAAAGTTGAGCTAAAAGTCAATGTTCTCCCTGAGGATTTTGTACCAAGCTAAACTTTTTTTCAGTAGACTTGTTTCTTGTACTGTAGCTCCACATCTTAAGTTATCCTGTAGTATACTGTAGTTATAGTATAATAAACTAATATTCAAGCAAGCTGGCATAAGTCATCACAGTAACGTTCAAATTTTGGGCTATTAAAGGTAGAGTCAGTAATTCTGGAGAAAGACTGTTCAATACACTTTTTGTCAAATTCAGCGAATATCTCCTCACAGTCCGCTAGCTGTCCATTCTGTTTGTGTGCTGAAAAAAAATCTGGTGTTCATACACAGCCCTGGTGCTCTGTAAATGGGAAACAAACAAAGTGGCTCAGAGTGAGCCAAACAACACCATTCCAGCCTATCAGCAGGGGTTCATGCTCGTGCACAGGACAGGGGGAAGGCATCAAAGCAGCTGTCTGTGTGAGGACATGACAGTCTCCTGTTTCCCGCACCTGTTGAATGGTGAGGGATGGCTGGCAAACTGGAGAGAGTTAGGCCGTATTAAATGTATCAATCCACACTGAATCAGAGACAGTCTCACAGAGACCCCCCATGTTTTTTATGCCTGGAGTCTGTTTCTGTCGCGTTTAGTGAAGTGTAATCTGAGCAGGCAGCTGTTAAATCACATAAATATCCTGCTGTATATGTTGAACTTATTAACCGTATCAATGAATCAGTAAATACAAATACTGTTGATTTCTTCCCATGGAGCTGACATGCAAACTATTTTGGTTCAGTAAATTTCTGCTGTCAGTCAGCCTGGTGAAGGCAGTTTGTCCGGCCGCTGTCCTCTCAGCTCCCCAAGAGCTGCAGCTGACAGAAAGCTGCTTCTGTGGACAGAGACGCTGAACGCAGGTCAACTGAGAAGTGGGGAGAATTGACTCTACAGCTGATGCATCACTCTGGATTCTGCCATATTTCTCTCTCATGGTCGTTGCCTTGGCAATGCACGTCCATGAATTTGGGGGGTGAAGGAGCACAAAGGGAGGGGTGTATTTGTTTGGGTGTTTAGTTCAAACATCAACAATCTTTCTCCAGAATGACTGACTCTACCTTTAGGCTTCACTCTATCCTGGACAGTGAGTGCTGCTCTGTTATCATTGGTAGAAGTTAGGATTAGCCTCCATCTCATATACAGTAACCATCTTGGGGTAACTAACTGATCTGAGGACCAGGTATTATACACTGTGCCCTCTCTGCAGAGCCTGTTTACAATCCCTCTGCTGGGACTAAAGTGTAACATTTACATGGGCAAAGGCAGTTTTAAAAGCCATTTAAATGCATACTTCAATGATACAATTTAGTTTACCTCTATCATATACACTTAAATTTCACTTCAAGGTTTGCAATAACCAAACGTTCACAAGTCAGTTCATCAACAATTTTTTAAGTGTTGCTGACAATTTTGTTGTCATGAGGGCTGCCGATATAAAAGTTTGCCAGAATACTGAAAGCATCACAAACAAACTGTTTTTATGAGCTGTATACGGTTTATTTTGTATTTACTGGGACCGATAGCACCGTCATATTGTTTTAAAACAACTTTTAGTCAAAGACATACTTCCATATTAGTGACACATCACTTACTGTGTTTGAACTTCAATTTATTATAGGATATGAAATAAATGCATGAAGGAGAAGAGGTTGTAGAGGGAACAATGAAGAAAGCATGCATGGATTGCCAGATTTAAGACTGAAAAAGGGCAAGTACACTGCAGAGATATTAAGGGAGACGGAGAGAGAGAAAAAAAGGTAAATACAGTTTGTTTTTGGACATGCAACAATGAGAAAAATATTAGATACTGGGAAACAGTTGGGTTCAGGAGCAAAGGACTCTTACACGGTCACATAACTTACATGAAACTCAACCTCAACAAAGTAATACTGAACTTTAAGCCCTCCGTGATTCAGTTTCTTGGATGTAAATGCTTCTATTTTTGTCAAATATACCATACTTTCAATGTAGAACAACACATGGTTTCTTACAAGATTTGAACAAACCAATTGAGCCCTCAAAAAGTTAAAATCCCTTCACTATTGTCAAAAAGCCAAACCCATTTGTCAAGTAAATCAGAGCTGATGGGTGATATTTTTAATGTGGTTACTTTCATACAGACCAGGTCAGGAAATAACAAGCCACACACTAACAGGGTAATGCCATTTCTACAGAATGAAGCCAGCCTCTGGTGCATGCTCACCACAGCAATCTAACCCATGCTCTGCGAGGTGTGCTGTATCTGTGATTGCTGCAGTGATTTGTCACTGTTATGCCATTTGGCCCCTTAAGCGTACTGTACTGCATGCAATGCCAAGGTCCCCACAGAAATACATGCCATGGCTCTATTTTAGACTATTAGCCCTTAGGCCATTAATGAACACTTGCCTGCAGCCAGGTAATATAACAATATAAATGTATCTTTGTTCTCAAATTCAACTATAATAAAATCCATATGGTAGATATAGGCTCTCTTTGCTCACCCCATGTGTGCCTAAATAGAAAAATAGGATTTCTATGAAAGTAGCTCTTTCATAGCATGACCCTGACATCATGCTAATGAGCATATCATTATTTTTCTTTATATTCCCACTGACATTTGCATGTCATTATTTTTCTTTATATTCCCACTGACATTTATCATCTACTTTCATTAAATTTTCTGTAGTCACTACACTCAAGATGAAGACAAGATTTAAATTGTGCAATCCTAACCATAATCACATACAAAGGCACCTCATCTAGCTTGCAATCGAAATGTAACCATGTTCAATATGCACAATAAAATGTCTGGCCTGCAGCTTATCTTCTTAGACTGCAGCACCCTCAAGATGTCCATCTGCTATGGATTAAATCTTCTATTTTAAATTTTCATAATAATGCCCACAGACACACACATACACACAATATATGCCTGCGGGAGAGGGTTTATTTTTTCCACAATCGTTCCCCTTCAGCACTTCAAAACAACTTGTCAGTAGCTGTCAGTTTAAATTAGCGGACTAGCCCTTAACACTACTTTTTTCTGACTCTGGTAAATCTGCAGGCTGTCTCCATCAATCACAGAACAGCAGCACCACCACACACACACAAGCTCGCACACATTATTTGTTCTACAGTGCCACCAAATACAACCCAGGTCCACACACTCAAACAGAAACACAGACATGAAGTGGTGCTGCACTTGAACACTGGCAATGGCTTCTTCATAACAAACAAAGTGGTTGAAAATGATGAAGTTGTAGCAGTCTGTCTATTTCTACAGACACTGCCCTTCCCTTCTTCTCTCCAAAGTGTCAAAGCAAATAAATTCTTTTTCATCTCTCATATTACCTCGAGGGACCTGCAAATAGTAAACACTCCTCAAGTATGCAGAACGCACACACTCACTGACACACTCACTGACACACACACAAACATAAAATATATATTCCTCAGAAGTTGCAGATTCCCTATCCAACTACACCACAAAATCACTGGCGATTTAGATCTCTATCGATTACTGGTATATCATCTCCCATCTCTGTGTTGTCTTTATGGTATCTTATTTTCTTTTTTATTTCTTTTCTTGTTACTGAGATTGATTAATTGAGGACACTTCACTGAGATCAAGATCTCTTCTGCAAAAGACATTTTGATTAAGAAAATCACAATTTCTTAAAAATATATGTAATAAAATCTTCCATATCCCTGAGAGGAATGACTGACTCTAACTTTAAGTTGCGTCAGTGGTAAGGTGCACAGTATCCATAATACAGCATAAATACTGTATAAAAGTATATTATATATATAATAAAGAGTATAATTTGATTTTTTTAGTTATGACCAATAAATTCTATTGACTTCCATGACTATGTTGGCACAATCTGATAGCCACCCCAAATGTCTATGTATTTACAGCACTGTACTTTATCAATTAGATCACTACTGAGGGCATGAATAGGAGTGGAAGGATCAACAGTTTGAGCTCTTACGAAATGTGTATGTTTTGTGGGTGTGGATGGACCCAATATGTGGGACACTTTTTCCAAACATTTCACTGGAACTGATCATTGACAGCACGAAACCTACCAGAAAGATACGAAAACCAGCTATATGCAGAATCATCCAAACCAATGGAGAACAACTTGAGAGACTGTTGTGATTGACAGAATTAAAAACCTCAGACAGATATTGACATAGAATGTGTTCTTCTAAAACAAAGACAGAAAAGCCTGAGGCTGTCTGTAGTCATTATTTTCTGTTGTCATGTCATGTCTAGGCATGAAATATAAATTGCAAGAAAACAGAAAAGAAATGTCTGACAAAATATACTGATAAAAGAGCTACAGTATCTTTACACTGAGAATAGACACATGTGCCTGTACTGGCATCTGAGAAGGGTTAGACAGGCTTGGCAGTTGTTGCTTATATAATTCCTCCCATTGGCTCAAGGGTTTTTCACTGCCTTTTGCCCCATCCATCCCGCACTGTGTGTTACTCCTTCAAAAATTCCCTTTTAGAGGATGACATTCATACAGCAATCTACTGATGAGAACAAAATCCTGCCCATCTCATTTCTGTAGATACTGCAGTCTGTGTCATCGGATAGACTTAATAACACACAGGCATGTATACTAGTTACACAACATTTTCCCTCCAAATTTTGGAAAGGTGCTGTCACAGCATGCTGGGCTGACTGAGATTGCAATTGACTGCTTGATAATTTAACAACTCCAACTTTTTTGCCACTATCAAAGTAAAAAACAGGGTTCAAAATAAAATTCCTCTTTGCTACAGGTCTGGAAAAGTAAGACAAGTGGAGTATTAACTGTGGCAGCCATGCAAACCTTTGCAGACAACAGCATGACTGTAGATCTGACCTACAATTACAGCAAATTGATATTTAAGTTGATTAAATTCTGCGCAAATGCAGAGGTGGTTAGTGCAGTTACTTTACTACTAGTTGCCTCTAAAAAGCATAACTCAAGATTTGTCTTCAGTACCATCAACAGTCTATTAAACCCTGACCCAGCTTGTTTGTGTCACCTGTGCAGAGGACTGTGAGAAATTCCTAAAATATTTTGTTGAACAGATAGAAAACATCAAAGCATCGATTGCTCCTCCTGGCTCACTCCTACCTTCACCTCAGCCCTTCCCTTCCACCATGCTGTCAGATGAGTTTACTCCCATTACCCTAAGGGGTCTGCTCAATATTGTGTCTAATACTAATCTCACCACTTGTAAATTTGATATTCTCCCTTCCAAGTTGTTCAAAGAGGTTTTTTCATCACCCCTTGGCTTCTTAGCATTGTGAATGAGTCTCTTCTATCTGGCCTGGTCCCAGACTATTTTAAACAGGCCTGTATCCAGCCTCCTCTAAAGAAACCTGGTCTAGATCCAACACACCCCCACTATATCAAAATTAGGTTTCAAAAATTGTTGAAAAGGTCGTTGCTAAGCAAGTTTTAGAAATAATGGAAGGAAACAATATATTTGACAATTAGTAATCTGGCTTTAGAAAGAACCACAGTATGGAAACAAAGAGTAACAAATGAAATCCTAATGAATGTGGACTCTGTAATCTCACTGTTCTCATTTTGCTGGACTTGAGTGCAGCCTTCAATACAGTTGATCATCCAGTTTTACTCAACAAACTCAAGAACTGGGTTGGCCTAGGTGGAACTGCCCTTAACTGGTTTTTATTTATCAAACAGAATATTGAAAGTCACTGTTGACAACTTAAGTTCTTCAACTTAACTCTCATGTCATGTGGAGTCCCACAGGACTCAATCCTTGGACCTATAAAGTTAATTTTATATCTGTTGCCCCTTGGCCATGTTATTTGCCACACAAAATTGTAACAATCTGGATTCTCTACACTGCTGCCTTGCTGCCTTTAGGGACAGGATGGCTTCCAACTTCCTGCAACTGAACACAGATAAGACTGAAGTCCTGGTCATTGGTCCTAATCATATTTCTAACAGTGTCATCCCCCACCTTGGACCAGTAACAACTAACACGGCACAATCAGCTAGAAACTTTGGAGTTGTTTTTGATCTGTACCTCAACTTCAATCAACACATTAAATTCTTGTTCAATCCTGCTATCTACAAATCAGAAATATTTCCAAAGTCGAACCAATGCTCCCCAAAAAACACAGTTGAACAACTTATCTACAGCCTCATTTCCTCCTGCCCAGACCACTCCAATTCATTATATACTTGACTAAACGATGCATCAGTTGCCCGTCTACAGTTAGTGCAGAATGCAGCAGCAATGCTTCTCACAAACACTCGACGCAGGGAACACATTACTTCAGTCCTGGCTGAATTACAGTGGCTCCCCATCCGTTACAAAATTCAATTTAAGATTCTATTGATTACTTTTAAACCCTCCATGGTCTGGTTCCACTTTACATTTCAGAACTCTTAACCCCTTATTCTGTGCCAAGACCCCTCATAGAATCAAATGCTGTTAAAAGTTCCACAGTCCAGGCTTAAAATAAAAGGGGATCATGTTTTTACTGTTTTAGCTCCAATGCTGTGGAACAAACTCCCCCTCAGTATCAGATCAGCTGAGTCAGTGCCTCAATGTAAAAAGCTTTTAAAAACCCACCTATACAGACAAATGTCTTTTCAAATGTTTTGATGTTGTTTCTTTTTATATTTTGTTTTATCTCTCTATGTTTGACCGCTTTTTTTATTGCATTTTCTGTGAATGATGTTCTTTTAATTTTTCTTTTTTTGTTTTATATCTCTATGTTTTCTGATACTTTATGATATTGTATTTTGTGAAGCACCTTGTAACTCTGGTTTTGAAAGGCACTATAGAAATAAAGTTTATTATTATTACTTTGAGGCAAAATTGCATCTAACTCAGTAAACAGCTGTTTTAATTTGAACAAATGGAGATCCACCAGTAAACACAAATCCAATTGAAGGATGCATCAACAAGTATCCAGACTTGTTATGTCCAGGCCACCAATGATAATCAAACCTCCATGATGTCAGGGCACTGCTAATATAATTCCTGTTAAACATCCTCTTTATGCTTCATTTATTTGTATAATACAGAATGTCAGGGTGAAAAATCTAAGAAATCGCTGCACAAAAAAACAAAACCTTTTCTCCTGATAATTTCTCTGTCTGTTTTTGTTTGAACCATGGGGACCAGTTTGAATAAACTGTTTGAAACTGTCTTCCCAAGAGTGTGACATTGCCCCCGAAATAATAGAAGGGAATTGGAAACATGGCCTGTCAATTAATTACTTGTTTATTTTAATAACAGCCATGAAATGCAATATTCAGAAATGTAACGCTTCACCGGATATCGAGCTACAGACAGTCGGGCCTAGTCACTCACACTCTGAAAAGCTCACACATTTTGGCCAAAGCACATACAATGTGTTACATACACACACACACACTCTCTCTCTCTCACACACACACACACATAAAACAACACTGACAGCCTATTTTACAAATGATAAATTGTGACAGCTTAATGAAGGTGTTAGACATTTATAATTTTCCCTCCTCTTGAAATGAATCCATGCTCAATTGCGAATAAAGCCAACATGATTCTCTACTGGGATGCGACTCTCTGAACCTGACTGATGACTGAACCTGTAGTCTGGTGATGTGGCTCACATTATAGCATGGCATTAAAAATTCATGTAAACACTCAGCGTAGATGCACAGCACAGACAACAGATCAGCAGCTGAGACGAGATGAATCCGTGACCTTTGATGGCGTCTGCAGACATCGACATGCTTTCTAATGGCTACAACAGACTAGATATAGTATATAGTGAATGTATGAATGAATTAATGAATAAGAATAAGTTACTTTCTTTATGCATGAGATACTTTGAACAACAAAACCCCTTCAATGTGCTCCACGATAAACATAAACAAGATGAACTGCTGGGATCAGCTTGGATACATTTACACTGTCTAGTGTTGACTTATTTGTGAGGCCATGTTGTTAGACTTTCTGTCAGACTGGGGTTAACCTCTCTAGGTAGCTAGGTAGCTATTGTCTCAACCTCAGCATGAACCAATGGTTCATGCAAAGGTTAAGCAACCTAGCTGCACACTAGTTGTGAAAGTGCCATTCGCCTCTTCTTCTCTGGAAGATGGATGTACAATTTAATCTGCTATTTACTTGGTGTCTGACCTACAAAGCAGATTTTCAAGCACTGCAGAGGGGCAAACTTTATGACTGTGGCCATTTTTTATTTTGCTGAAATGAATTTGGAGCGGTAATAAAATCTTACATGACGTCTCCAGGAGTAGAGGATATATGTATACATTTTTTCTCATAGCTCCTGTCAAAAGCATGGGTTTTTTTTTAACCTAAAACTGATGACACTATGATTGAGATGAACAGCACAGAACCAAAATGATTGGTCTATCAATGTGCATGTGAAACATGTCCCCTAAATAACAAATAAAATGCAGTCAGGGATGCTGCTGACTGTTGTTTAGTGTTATGGCACCTACCTCTGGGAGAAAATGTCCCTGTAGGGGCTGCCGTGCTGCATGGCGATACCATATCCACGGTCTGGTGCGTTGTTGCTGACAGTGTAGAAGGAGCAATCCTCATCATTATTAGCAACATACTCGAGGACCGCTGCGTCCCACACAAAGCCAAACCGACCGTACTTCACCTGAAATAAAACAAGACATTTATACACAGTTAACAATGTTCATAGAGGTGCATCTTTACCTCAGGCCATACAAGTGACATCCAGCGACATTTTGTGACTGAGTTATTGAGATTAACTGTGTGTTCAGACAGAACACAAAATTAATTATAGGGTTGGTGTGATAGCATACAAAGTCAATGGAAAGACGCAAATAGAAGCAAATTTGCCCAGAGTTGTGCGAATTGACACGATTGGGTGATTGAAAATTATTCAACTTGAATGGAAAAAATTGCATGTAACCTTTGGCTTTATGAACCTACTGTAATTCATAAACATAGAGATGACTGGAAAGTAGAGAGACTTGAGGAATATAACAGGAAAAAAAATCAGGATTCTAGTAAGTTCTGAGATGAGTCAGAAGCTGAGCACACAGGCACACTCCCGCACACATGGTCAGTGCATCATTTGTTTTCAGCTAAAGTCTGTGCAATGGGTACATTGGCTGTTTGGAGTGAATAGACAAACAGTTCAGCTGTCAAATATGTGAAAAAAATTAGCTTTGCTTACTATCTGAACACACCTTAAGGGCTCCTGTGTTGGCACCAGAAATTTGACCGATTCAAAACTTCCAACTTGTAATTTTGCACAAAACACTGTTAGATTCCACAAACAGAACATAGTTGAGACAAACTTTACCAAACATTAACCCATATTTGTGTGATCAATATACATCACTGTCTGATGAAAACCCACATTTTATTTAAAAAGTGCAGATCTTTTTAGGCTGACTGCTGCAAATAACATGGATATTGTATCTTCATCACCCTTTTCTAAGAGAAAATCGAATGACAAGTATGTTTTAGAATAATTTTGTATCAGGAGTTGGTATTATCCTTGATCAGGTGATGACTACATGTTCTATACTTCATGTCTTTGTGGATCAGCTGAATCACAGCAGAATAATTTCAGCATAAGCACTCTGCTATGAAAGTGGTCTTCAAGGACTAATTCACTTCAGCATGCCAAGATTTTATAAACATGGTCTAGCACTGCAGCAAGATTATTCTCTTCTTCTAAGATGGAAAACTTAATAGGCACAGAAACTTCACTTTTCATCAGTCCTTCTTGACTGTAGATGCATAAGTGTTAATGGCTTAATGTTAATGTTTATGTGCATGTTGTATGTGTGAGTTAAGTGTGGGTGTGTGGAGTGTGTACAGTGTGTACTTGCAGCTTGTGCTTGAGAAGAACCAGTAGGTCACAGCAAATTAAGTCACAGTGCATGTTGTTAACATCGATTTATTGTTAACATGCAATAAATCTGTATTTTCACAGGAAAATGAAAAGTGGAGAATAAACAACTTGGCTGTGACATTCACATCCTGACACCACTTCTGACAATTCACTCAAATAGCCTAGTGTGAAAAGGACAACAGACACACACACACAGAAGCATGCACACTTCTCTCCTAACACATTATTTTGGACTTGGTATGTCATTAACTTTAATTGAGCTTTATGAAATTTTCAAACCCCTGTGTCTTCACTGTGTGTGTGTGTATATCACCTCAGTTGGCCTATGTATGATGACTAATGTCTGAAAACCGACAAGACTCTCTGATTGGGTAATTTCACAGTCTGTAGTCCTCTGAAGTGTGTGTGCGTGTGTTCATATGTGTGCATCTGTGTGCGTGTGTGTGTGCAATAATTCACTGCAGGGCATCAGAACGGTTCATTCTGCTCTTTACAACCTTAAAAAGAGTGGAAAGAGCACTTTATTACTTTGAAGAATAATTTTATGGCTTTTCATTATTGCTTTTGAATTGGAAAGATTATGGGCTTTGTACTAAGGAAATTAGTAAAAAATCTGTTTCAACAGCTTACAATTGAACATTAGAAATACATTTTTCTTGCTAAATTTGGGTGAAAAGGGCTGAAAAGAATTATTGTACACAGTATGTATGCAGTGACCTCTGATGTCAGCCACACTGGAAACAAAACTAAAGCTGTGCTAATCTCATGAACACAGTCATAATCCTTTAGCATGTGAAGTGTTTGAATTTTAAGTATAAAAATTCCCACAATGGAACAAAAAGTGACCATACCATGTACACTACTGTGACAGCTATAAATTTTACTTCGCAATGCTTCACTGTTACTCCTGAAGTGCAAATTACAGTCATATCACTCTACATCTATCCATGGTGACACAAATGATTGTTAATAGGTGCCAGAAATCTCAGTTTACTACTCAAAGTGGAGTAACTTCCAGGTAGGGAATAGTAAATAAGTGAACATGGGAGAGCTTTTTGGAGAAAGGCTGTTTATGTGTTCCAGTTTCTATGCTTTCACATACCTCAATTTGATAATTACCATAGTTCAAAGAGTTGCAAAGCAAGCAAAAAAATGTTGAACAGTTTTTGTAGGGCTTTAAAAGCTGATATATGTTGATGACCTTCAGAAGAAAAGACGGTGTGGTATTAATGTGTTTACTTTGACTCATAAGCTAACTTAGAGGAAGCAGAATGGAAAGAGTAGGAACTCCTTGGATATAGTATACTTTTCATCCAACAATGTGAAAAACCCCCAACCACAAAAAGACTATAAAACGGATAGTCCATATAAATTGACTATGAGATGGAGAGAATGAGAGGCAATGAGCAGAGTTCTGCACAGTATAATGAACAGAACTGACCTAGAAGACTGAGGGTAAAACTGAATATTGGGGAGAGAAGATTGATGTTATTTGGATGATAAAGTCTTCATCTTGAAAGAAACAGCTTTCACTGCTTTCACTGGTGTCTCGATAACCAAAAATGGCAAATCATGGTTTTGTGTATGAGCACTGCAATTAACCTTTTCAGCCATGGGTTTTGGACCGGTGAAGATTGGGACAAATGTACCTCAAGGCGTCTTCAAGTACAGAGTGTCTTCTTACAGCTAAAATTCAATTAAACTTTACTCAATAAAATAATTATTACAGCAATTCTAACATAACATGCAGCCACATAAATAGGAATTATCCATACACTGACAATGATGCTGGCACCTGTGAATGCTCTTGCCTGCAGCTGCAGCTGTGTTTGTTAAACTGAGACAATAATGTATGTGTGAATAACTGCAGTAAGGGAGGCGCCATGCCTACAAAAGTGGTCAGTAGAAGGCCAGCTTGCCCTTGTTGCTGCATTTCCTTTGATTATTATTATTAATGCATGATTAATTAAACAGCTCACACGAAAACTTTCACAACTTTTTAACTGCTATGAACTTTGGATCTTAAAAACACTTGTGAGCCAGAGAAAGCTGAGAAAGCCTGGACTATTCTTTTTATCTTCCCTCAACTCAGAACATGTTAAATGTTCCAGTGACTTGTTTTTCCTTTCTCTTTTGATTTCTGCCTTACAGTATCTGGCACTTGGAAGAAGCTGATCTCCCTGAAGTGTGCCTGAATGATGGAAAGGGAAGACAACAATCTTGAAGAAAGGAAGGAAGGAGGAAAGAGACTTAAAATCTACCTTCCATCTGTTTCTATACAAAATGTAAGGTCACTGGCATACAAAATGGATGAGCTCTCCACTTTGGTAAGGACTCAGTGGGATTATCTATACAAGGCAGCTTTATATGCTTCACAAGCTGCATTTGCATGCACAGAGTAACCTGGCAAGAGGCCATACTCCAATTAAGGTGTTATTCAGGTTAAACTGTTTACATGCAACTTTGATACCCTGTGATTGAATCTCCATGATGCCACAAATAAAGCACTTAAAAGAATATTGCCGTCCACCTGTGGTGTCCTGCACACAGATAAAACAGCACGCCTGTAGAAAAAAAAAAAAAGAAAAACAAATATGGAAAGATGCTGCTACCAGCTGCCTCATGCCTCTTTGACTCAGGCTACTTAAAATACGGAGGAAAGAATCCATGATCCCAACAGCAATAATATATGCTGCTTGCTGGCATGTTTTTGTTGACACTGAAATGCTTATTTTTACTTTGTTTCACATTGGAGTCATGGAGGCAAGACCTTATTTTCATAGTGGCTGAGTAACATCACTGAGTAACAAACAAACAGAGACAAATAGATAAAAAAAGATTGGGAAATATGCTAATGTGATACATTATTAATAAGAGGTAAAATTAATATTACTTAAATCAGTTATATTAGTTCAAACTAGATTTCAGAAGGTTTCCAGAACACAGTAAAAACCAAGAGTGAAGGGAACAAGATGTTTACAGGTTACAGAAACTATTTTAATATTGGAGTACAGTATGACCTGAATACTGTACGTGTTATTGAAAGAGAGCTGAAATGTTCATGCAACAATATACGTCAATACAATACAAGATTATTTGAGTTACCGAGTTAAGAATGGAATATTCCGAACATTTAAAAATGGTGACAGAGACTCGGCTACAGGGGAAACCACCAGACTCAGTAATTACTCCAAGGAGTTTTCTGCTAGTGCAGAATCCATAGAGGTAAACACAGCAGTGAAAGCAGAGGAGGAGATAGGGATATTTTTGCCATTTTTAAAAAAATTGGCATCACCAGATCACACATAAGCAAAGGCGTATATCTTTAGCCCAGATAATGAATGAGTGATTTTGGACTTAAAGCCCATATTACCTGCATTAATAGTTTTCACATGTCACTGTTTTTGTGCTGAAGAAAGACCACTGAATGGAGGGAACAAGCTGACTGGTCTGACATGAAACCATCACAGATGATTAAACACTGGTCTAATCAAAGTATAATACATGTCATTTGCTTGCCTGTTTGTTATATGTAAATACCAACATCTTTGCACATATTTCTTTGGATATAATATATTGTACATATCATATACAGCATGTATTATTCATTACCTTTTCCAAGTTTGTTTTTTTCCTATGGGGTTATAGCTTATAACACATTCTACTCTAAAGTATAATATACAGAAGTTGTATTTCCTCATGAGGCTGTTGTCTACACTTTTCTTATACATTTCACTCATACCATATATTACACTTAAGACGTGTTGTTACATTCTCATTTTCGTATATTATATAACAAAATGTTCTTCTCTGTGCTATAGAAACTATAATTAATGGTTCTGGCCTTAAGGTGAGAAAAATTCTCAATAGCTGCCTATTATATTCAGAGCTTTGATCAAATCTGAAAATTATAGCTCTTTCTTAGAGGAGAGGATGTTTAACAATAGAAAAGAACAGTCTGTCTCTCGCTAGAACATTGTGCTTCACCCACAAACAAAAGCCTCAATCAAAACAAATCCAAAAAGACTCCACATGAATGTAGCACACCAGTGGGAAACACTCATGAAGTATTTAGGGTACACATAACCTTTTTTGTAGCATTTTATAGCATCATAAAACTCCCTTTTTATCATACAAATTGGGATCAAGAGATAAGTTATTGCACTCACTCACTAGCCTTTGATAGCATCTGGAGAGCTTTTAAGCACTTTCATTTGCAGATGGGTTTGAGTATTGCTTTTTCATTGCAGTCTTCGAGTCCTGCACATGTTAATATCTGTGGTTGTATTTGTACACCTTTTACCATATAAACGCTTCATTAAATGTGTTCAGTCTGAGGTCTTTACTTGCTTGAAAATGTCTGTGCTGTGAGATTAGGTTATCATGCACAACATTATGTATGGAAAGAACATTCAGCTCACTCACACTAACTGCTACATTTCCCTCGGATACCACACACACACACACACACACACACACACTGTACACACGCACACACTTTTACTTCTGTTCTGTGTCCAGGGTTGTGACTCTAGTTGTGCCAAGGTAATTATCAGAAGCTCTTTTCCTCAGAAACACTGACACACACTTTGGCAACTATCACACTCTCTCACACAGATACACACAAACACACACAATAGAGACTGAAGCACATTATCATGCTTCCTTACAGATCACAATCACACACACACACACACACACACACACACACACACACACACACACACACACACACACTACCAAACATCCACCAGTGAATCCTAATCATTGCATTGGACCTTGTTTTTCTCTCTAATGAATGTAACACGGACAACCCAGTGAGAGCCACAATCACGAAATTAAAGTCATCTCAGCATCTCTCTTTGCTCTCCTTCCTCTTTCTTCTAGCACTAACGCCACTTTTTAATTTCCATCCCTCCTTCCCAGGGAGGGGGACAATGAATCTAATTCTGTTACTCTTTCTTTGTTTATGTTCTATGTGTTTTGTTTATCAGTTTTAAAGGGTTTTTGTGATGGTGGAGCTCATTTAATGAAGCCATAACAACACTGAACCATGAGCCTGAGCTATTTTTGCTGCAACTGTGATTTGTGTTTTTGATGACACATGGACAGAAGATAGGAAACATGGAATAGTTAAATCAAAACTAATCATTCACCCTTTTCCTCATTATCTGTCATTACTAGTCCTAAGTATTCCACTAAGTACTGACTGAGTTGTGACTACAATGTTAAACAGGTGGTACGTCATTTGAGCTAACTGCAGTGTAACACAGACAATGTGATTTACTGACTAACCAAAATAAATAAATGATACGGTTGGAAAATGAGTGTACCACTGCAATCATACAGCAGAGAAAAGAATAGAGCAAACAGTGTTAAAATACATGAACAACAATTTTGATATTAGGAAATATAAGGCAGGGCGAATTGAATGAGCCAAACATAAAATAATTAAACTTATTAAAATAATGAAGTGAACACAGCCAGATGTATTAGTCTGGGCTGATGATCTCACAGCCCTCGAAGAGGAAAGTTTGGCAACCTTCAGTTCAGTCTTAACATTAGCAGTCTGAACACATGGCTAAAAGGATTTTAGCCAATACAAAAAGCTACAACAGAGCTCAGCAATTAGATCAGGACCACACCAATCAATCCTGTCTCCTATTAATTATGGTAATTGAGGGATTTGTAAATGCTAATACAAGTGGGAGCAAAAGTTAACTGGCAATTGTTTGTTACAATGCAAGGTTGATAACCGTGGCAAAAAGTGGGAGGTTGGGGTAAAAAGTGCATCACTTCAACGTGGGGTTTGTAGTCTATCTCATAAACCAAATGAATGCTCAATCAAGATCTGACCTGGACTAGCCCAACAAAGTATGTTGCTTTCTGCCAGACACAAGTAACCAGTGAGCAGAGTGCACATTCTCATGTGGCTTTTAGTGATGCGTTTGGTTCGCTTAACTTTTTTTTTCTGTGTGAAAAGACTCCAAAAACAAGGGCAAAATGCAACAAGTTTACCAACTCATCCACAGATTCGGATCAGAGAATTATAGGTTTAAAAAGGCCCTTATCAATTAAACAGCTCACATGAAAACTTCCACAACTTTTTAACTGCTATAAACTTTGGATCTTAAAAACACTTGTGAGCCAGAGAAAGCTGAGAAAGCCTGGACTATTCTTTTTATTTTCTCTCAACTCAGAACATGTTAAATGTACCAGTGACTTGTTTTTCCTTTCTCTTTTGGTCTCTGCCTTACAGTATCTGG
The DNA here is from genome assembly GCF_963924715.1 of Thunnus thynnus. NCBI lineage: Eukaryota > Metazoa > Chordata > Actinopteri > Scombriformes > Scombridae > Thunnus > Thunnus thynnus. The sequence goes on along the minus strand of NC_089518.1, from coordinate 24,573,886 downwards.
CACTTGGAAGTAGCTGATCTCCCTGAAGTGTGCCTGAATGATGGAAAGGGAAGACAACAGTGTTGAAGAAAGAGGAAAGAGACTTAAAATCTATCTTCCATCTGTTTTTATACAAAATGTAAGGTGACTGGCATATAAGATGGATGAGCAAGAACTACAAGAATGAACAAGAGTTATAGGTTTGAAAAGGCCCTTAGTTGCTTAACCTTAACCATGCTGTACTTATCATGACCTCAATGTTTCCCTGAACCAAGTAGCAAAAATGCATTTCTCCCACATTCATTATACGTTTTAGCCAATGTAAATTAATAGTATACTGTACAAACCTAATTTGTAGCATATGTGGTTGGACCAAGATGAGCTTTCAAAGGAAAATCTTTAATCCTTTCAAATACTAAAAGTGACGTAACTTCATCTATTAGTTATAGATTAAAAAGTCATACCTAGAGAGTGATAGGAAGAGCTCTAGTAGGAATAATAATAATAATAATAATCAGTAGACTAGTGTTAAAAAGGCTACACCAATCTTCAAGTATTCTTCACAGCTTCTATCAGCAGTAAGTTCGGATCAACAGGGATGGTCATCAAGTCTGAATCTACCAACTGAAAAACATTTTCAAAATGAGGTCAGTCCACCTCCTCCTTGATCAGCCAGATGAAGTTAAGTCTGTGGATAAACAAAAGTTGAAAGTTGAAACTTTGAGGACTGTTCAGCTGAAAGAAAGTCATCTACACATAGAATGTACACCTCAGCATGAGCTCATACACATTCTGACTTATAAAACTGTTTCTGGACAATACTTTCAAATTATACAACAGAACCAGCTCAATGAGCGTCTAGGCAGGTTTCAAGAGGTCCTTCTAGTTTATCTGTGGTTCAAACAGTTTGGCTTCAGAGTCTAGCCAGCCTGAAACTTCAAAACAGCTAAACTACTCCAGGGTCCACTCTCTCTCTCTTTCTCTCTCTAACTCTGTCTTTTTCTCTTTCCTCCCCTCTCTCAGAAAGATCTCTTCAAGGGCACCCGATATGCAAAAGGAATAGTAGATTCTTCATATTGCTCTAAGTTTAAACTCAAATATATCAAAAACTGTCTTTTTCCTCATCCATAAATTACAACTTAGATTACAAACACTTTCAAAGTGGCACATAATAAATCGTCCCCTGGTGTGGAGTCAGTTTCTTAAATGTTCAGTATTTAGCCTTTAAGCAATGGATGTAAAATATTTTACAAATGGGAGGTTCTGTGCTTTGTTCTTTCCAGGGGGAATACTCTGATGAAGTGGCTGCAAAACAGTAAAAACTTAAGATGAAAATTAATGGCCATAATAAAGAAGGATATTTTTGCCAGTTTTGATTCATGAATTATTTCGTTCTTGAGCGTTATGTTATTCACATGAATTAGTGGTGGCTTCACATCAAGTAATAAACTAAAACTACTAAGTTAAGTATAGCAAAGGTTTGTGGTCATGGTGTCTTTGTGGTCAAAGAAACCAATGTTGACTGTTATGACATTTTTCATACCCAATCATCCACCCTGACCTCGCGGTAAAATCATTTAACTCCAATGGAATCGAGTTCAACTTTGGTTAGAGAGCCTATATGAAACTGGAACTTCTTGTTTCTGTTTTGGAAGTAAGAAAACCTCATTAAAAATCAATTGACATTTGTATTTACATAAGTAATTAAAAATCCAGGCTTGAAACATTGTCTTACTCAACATTACGTTGTGTAGCACACTCTATATGTTTAGATAATTATGGTAATCAGTAATGTCATGATTAGGATTGTTCTAATATCCGATGTTGTTGTTTGGTATATGCTAGTGATCATGCTAATGAGTTAGCAGTTAGCAAGCTCATTCTCTTGGAGAGCTTTTTCTCCATCTTCAATAAAAACTCAATTGAATAAGGATAATCCTGAGAACAAAACGCCAGGTGGGAGTAAATAGCACAATACAGAGAAATTGGAAAGAAGTTCGGGGGGCTATTGTGACTGACTGACTAGCCTATGTCCCAGCTAGCAAGCCTGTTAGCAGTTAGCTTGCCAGCTACAGCAGTTACCAACTAGCCCTAACGAGTAGTCACGACGTCACCAAGCTTCTAGAACCAAATAATGTGTGAAGATGTGCAGATCAGTTTTGCTGTGCCACTTTCTGGTGACAGGGCCTTAAGATATTTTTTTGTGGCGGAATTACAATGTCATGATACTTCCTCCCACCAATCTGAGAGACAGTTTTTATTAGTATATTCACATAAGGTTTATCAGGAAAATCTAAAGATAATAAATTTACATATTTGACCAACAACCAATGCTGTAGTTTTTCTAATGAGGACAGTCTCAACAGCTCAGTCTGACTATTGAATCATGCAAAAGAAATGAAGGCAGGGATTTAAATTACATATGGAGACTTAAAGCTGTGACTCCAGAGTGGCATTTTTACTGCAGCTAAAAGATGGTATGAATTCAAGAATTGCATCATTAACCTACGTTTTTTACTGTCAAATCTCTCTCATCTCTGCCTCTATGCACACATAATTGCTACCAGCTCTTAACTGTCTCCCCACAGCCCACACTCACTGCATACGTCTGCATTTGTTGTCTTGCATCACTCTTCTTTGGCTTTGATTTGTTTGATTTTTTGAAATGAGAGAGAGGTTGGCGTGAGATAGACACAAAGAGAAAAAAGCCACTGCCCAAAGTCAAACTCAAATCTACTTCTAATATCTTTACATCTCAGGCCACAAGCACCAAATAACTAGAGCTTCTCCCAATTTATAAATATTACACAGTTTCGCTCCCTCTTTGGACTCACACTCAGACCACACTCTCACAGACGTATTAACAATTTTGTCTATCCTTAAGTCACCTGTCTCTTGACTCGTTCCATCTCTGTCTTTTTTACTTGCATCCCACATGCCTCCTTTGTTTGGGCCTCATTTGACAAATCAGAGAGCATTACAATGAGAGGCTGCTCTCCAGCCAAATATTCCCCCCGGTCTGCTCTAGCTGGCTTCCTGCAGATATGTGAAGATTTGAATAAAGATAAGATTAGGTGCAAGCAAATCAATCAATGCACAGAAGAGAGAGAGACGGCACCTCCCCTTCCATGCATCATACTGCATCAATGTACGTGTGGGAGGTTGTTTCAGGAAAGTTTCTTTTGAAATATATGAATAGAATGTGTATTAGGACTTCTGTAATACTGTTTTTTTTTAAATTATAATCATAATGTATGGGAGTACATTACATATGGGAGTAGTTTTTTAGCTATATTGTGAGGATACAATAAATCAGCTGTTCTGTCACCACTTTAGATTTGCATTTTGTTATTAACAATGTTAAAGAACAATGTGGAATTCTACCATTACTTAATGAAACTTAAAAGAACATCCTAATTTTGCAGTCGGAGTATAGCACACAAATGGAGTACTATCTTTTGACACACCAAAGTCTAAATCACTTTACTTGTCACTCTGTCTAGATTGATCAACAATCATTTCCTACTTCCAAGCAGAAAAAAACACAAAGAGGCTCATGGCTAAATCTCAGATGATGAAAGCGTGGCACGCAGGTGGCATCAATTCCTCATGAGGCGTTCTGTCCAACTGCTTGCTCTAGTGGCAACAGTCGCCTCAGTCCCCTGAGACGCAATATGACAACTTCTTCACTCCCTCTCCTTTCTTTGTTTTCTCTGTTGTTTAATTACCCTCAGCTGTCATTAGTCCTCTTTGTTTCTTCAGGAAGGAGGAAAAAAATAATTAATCGCCTATTGCCACGCTATATGCAAATCTTTGCTCAGACCCCGTTAAGCCGATGAGAGATGTGATAGTGGAAGAGAGGAGTAATTGGAGACAGATGTTATAGAGACGGATCATCCGAGACGGATCAGTGAGCCAAAACTAAGATGCCACCCTTAATAGGATCTGGCAGAAAAATTATTATTTCTCTCTGTTTCCTTTTTATCTTCCCTTTGTTCAACTGTATTTTTCATAATGAAGTGTTACATTTGTTTGCCTCTGCAAAGTATGAATCATTTCTTCTTTATGCGTTCTTGCACACTTGTTTTCCTAACCAGTTACTTTATCAGCTCTCTCTCTCTCGCTCTCTGACACACACACACACACACACACACACACACACACACACACACACACACACACAAACAAACACACAAACACATGCCAACAGTTGGGCCTACACAGTCCACAACAAAGACGGCTCGAAGTTTGTCAAGCAACTTATTGCAAGTATTATGTCTACCGTAATGCTTTACATAACCTGAAATACCATTTTGTCACAACAGCAATAAAGCAATGAAGTAATATGGGTAGCTGGCAAAATCACATGAGCCATACTTAAATAGGTCCTAACATGCATCTGTGCTCAGACCAGGACCTCCTGTTTTAACATATGATATGAATGCAGCTCCCGAAGGTCACAGGAGGTCACTGCTTTGATTGGCCAGGGATTTGCAAGCTGGTGAAACGGGATATAAACTAAGGCTTAAAAGAAGCAGGTTTAATTTGTCTCCAATTACATTTTCTAATTAGCAAACAAAATTATGAAGCAGCCCACCACCACTCTCCACCCCCTGTGTTACAACTGTGTAATTGGCACTTTTTTGCAGCTTTTTAATTGTCTGGACAAACTATAATTAATTATAATTAATCTGGAATTTGATGGGATGAGTTGTTTTTATTATGTTATTTTTTTAATGAAGTATTTTCATTTGTGCTTTTATTGAAAACCTTGTTTGTGAACCAAAGTCCACCCACAGGACGATAATATTTGAGCTGAATCTGTTCTCTGTAAAGCAGTTTATCTAATATATACTGTTGCTGTAACCAAGGCACATAATAAAAAGGGCATTTCAATAAAGATGAACAATAAATGACTCCTCTTCTGGTTGAAAGGCTAAAAATACATAGCTACAACTAATCACTGTGGGGGACATGGGAGCAAATCACAGTTGCACTGAAGTTATTCTTCTGTGTAACCAGCATTTGTTGTTCAGAGGAGGACAACTGAAGCAGAAAAGCCAGGTGGATGTTGCACTGTGAAGTTTTCTGAGACGACTGAATGAATGTCAACCCCGGACGCTAACAGACTGGACTGAATCAATCACACACACAGCAAAGTGGGCTAGAAGGTCATGAACAATGTTCATGATAGTGTGTATTATACATAAAAATGGAGAAAAAACAACCCCAGAATGAGTTTCTTGGCTGTTTCCAGAAGAGGTGTCCAAACATAATGCATCATTAAATGGCATATTGCTGGCACATGGTGTACAAGAGGAGGCTTTATATGACTCCATTACTATAATTCAAAAATGTACTTTGCTGTCCTTGAAGGTGGAATTAAATCTGACACACAAAGATAAAGTCTGTCCTTTTCTTGATTTAGTGAAGAAGGGATGTATAATTAATACATGACAGTCAGGATTTTTACATTTTCCTTTTTGTCTGGAAAGGAAAAAAGACTGAGACAGACAGCAAAATAGACACAGTCTGTCTGAGAAGTGACAGGTCTACGACCGAACATTTGTCCTCAATATAGTTTCTGTTTGTTAGGTAAAACAAACCAAAAGAGGAACAATATAAGAGAAAAAGTTTTCAAATACCAAGGTTAGCAAACACATGCAAAAGCGCTTTTATTTTGCATTTAATTTTCTTTGCTTCTTTATCTTCTCTAAAAAACAAACAAACAAACAAACCAAAAAAATAACAACAAAAGAATCAACATCATCTGCACAGCAGGGTGGCCAAACAGAACAAGGCTATGGAAAACAGAAACAGACTGAAAGAGAGAAAAAGAAAGAGGAGCAAAATCTTTCCATGATGAACACAGACGGTGACAGGGTGAGACGTGACATTGAGTTAAATGTGAGGATAATACAAAGCATGTTAAGACTTGCAGTCAAGACAGGGAGAGAGAATAGGAAGTGGGGCGTCTCTGTAAAGCTTCATCTCACAGTCATCGACATATCAACTAGCTCATTACTAACAGCTAGACAAGTCTTTGCATTATAACTGCAAAATATATAAAAACCTTAAAAACATGAAACACAAGGCCATAAAAGTGCAGTGTGTGTCTCTACACAGACACACAATGCACCTCTTTTTGCATGTAACTGGCACATGACTGCTTTCATTGTGAAATACAGAAATGAAAGCCGTCCAGAGAGCTTTCCATCTCCCTCTCTGTCTGCAATGCTAATTCATTTGTGATCGTATGTTTTTTTGAGCGTTTTCTCTTGTTTTCTCTCTGTGGAAAAGAGTTACTGATAGCTGTACCAAGATACTGTCAGGCACCATATTCTCTCTCTGCAACCATCCCTCCTATGTGAAAATCACACAGGCCGTTCTTCTGTTGTACGTAGTTGCAGGGGTAGGATATTCCCATACTAGCAAAAAAGTGTTACAAAACCTTTAAGTTAACCATCCAGAGTAATGAGTGAATTCAGAATGTCTGTCCATCCGTTCATCCATATATCCACTCGTCAATGAGTAGGTCTTATTCCAATTGGTCTGCCTGGTATCTCCACCCACTCAATCATGCTGAGTGGACAGACCAAATGTGTGAACCGTGTCTGTCACCTTGCAACTCTCAACGTGGAGGATCAGTGACTGACTTCAAGGTCGTTCCGGATTACCGAGCTCCTCACCCTGTCAAAGTGAATGAGACCAGACACTCTGCGGAGGAACCTCATTTGGCAGCTCTCTGGTCACTCTTAAAATCTCCTGACCATTTGTAAATGTCAGAAAGAAAACCAGTAAATCAAAATCTTTCCTTTGTGGCCCTCTTAACTGCCACAGTCAAACACATTTCAGCAGCCACCGCACTTGACTTAAACCCTTTCATTCCTCGTGGAACAAAGGTCATCTTCAATGGTAGCCACAGCAACACACCAATGAGAAACAACAGTATAGATATATGAAATGTTTCAGCTGAAGGGACAATTCAGTCCTGATTTGGAGGGCACATTTTACAAAGATGAATCATGTCCTTAGAAGTGCTGACATTCATCCCAACCGCATCACAAACAGCAACAAACCACTCCAGAGCACCCCAGAGATCATAGTCCAAAAAAAGCTAAAAGCACAGCGTATCACTGTAGCACCACCATGGACACTCTGCAGCTTCAGATTTAAGACAGGATCCTGAATGTCTAGCTGCCAATTAACATCTTAGCTGCCAAAGCAGTTTTGAGAAAATGAAAAACTAATCAAATGCAGGCTGCAGAGTTTGACCCACTACTGAGATTTTGTCTGCTCTCCTAAATCATCATTAAGATCATTAGCAATGGTGTCAGTGGAGAGTTTTGGTGCCAAATGGTCTAAGTACAGTGTCAAAAACCCTCTACACTACCAAGAAATAATTGCTAGGGAAAACAGTGGCACATTGTAGACGAATTGTGTGTGCACACCCGAAGGGTGCCTTTTAAGACTGAATTTCTGTTGAAGCTTCAAGTTATGATATCACTGGCATATAAAAAAGCCTTGCATATGTTAATATGGAAGCCATACAGACTGATTTGGAGCAGTTTTAATTGGAACTGCGGGAAAGAAACAGTTATAAAGTCACACAGTGAAAATGATGACTGATGCACTCTGATGCTTTTCCAGCAACAGATTTAGGTGCACAAGTGCTCTCACACCATCAGTCACTGTAGCTCCATCTACTCCCAGGGGTAATTAAATAGAGTGACGTTTTTTTTTTACAACTGTTGCTATTTATCCTGGAATAATTTGAATTTCAGCATAAATTTTAACAGTAGGACCTGAAAATACTGTAGCAGAACCTCACTCATGTGCCAATATTTCACATCAGTTCAGTTAATTTCAGTGCTTTTGATTTAATTTATTAACACCATTCGAATATACAGTACTCGTAAATAAACAACCAAAACAACATATGAGACTTTGTCAGGGATAGAATGATAAAGTCCTGAACTTATTGCCATTTTTGTACCTGGTATTTACACATTCCACCAACTTTTATCAGGATGAAGCATTCAATGTCTGACATTAAAATATGTTAGAAAATAGGGCTAATGAACTAGAAAAGTAAGTCATATGAGCATACACTTCATACAATCTTTTCAAAGTAAAAAGACTCTTAAGAAGGAAATCATGTCATAAAAGACAGACAGTTTGAGGTGTACATATCAGTGAATTAAGACAGAATTTAAAAACTAATATAAAGGCTCCTCCTTAATTGAAGAAGGTAGCTTAATCCGCTCTACGGCACAAAGGAATCCTTAACTGTCTTAAAAATCAATCTATAAAGAATTAAGTTTGCTACAAGTACTATGACTATGGTCTTCTGCCACCTTCTTAAAATACTTGTAAAAGTAGCTGGAAGCACTTCCATGTAAAATCCTATAAACAATATTCAATTGGATATGACTTGCTCGGTCCTCCATGGAGACCAGTGAAGCTGTAAGAACTGACACCTGCCAACATGACTCCTTGGATCAAGCTTGAGGATGAATCTAATCAGTTTGTGTTGTACTACTTGGAGTTTCTGTTTGACCGCTCTTGTAAGGGGTCAGCACCACGAACTAACAACATAGTCAAAATAACAGGCAGGAGGCCCTTCCACAGCTACTCTCACACACAATTAATGAACAGCTGGTGTTCGCTTAAAATGAATCTTTCAGATCATATGATGCCATTAGTCCTTAAGAATTTGTCTAAATTTTGAGGCATCTGCTTTTGTTGTGCTGCTTGATCCCATGTTCTGCCCAACCCAGCAGTGATGGTTACATCCACCTCTCATAGGCTAGCAGTCACTCTTCAACATGAACACATGTAAACAGTGAGACAGTGGGAATATTTTGTGTCTTTATTCATTCAGTCAGCACAAACAACTGTCTGGAGGAAAGGAAAGATCAGACACTAGATTACCCAGAATTCATTTAGTTATGAGTATGGTTCACAGAACCTTGCCCTGGAGTTCAACATAGACCTGAGCTGAATGTTAACATCCTCACAGCAAATTACAGCTTCTGCCCTCACAGGCTGTGGGTACACTTGGAGATGCATGTCTTGTAGTTTGATGGGCTCTGCTGTGAGACTGGGAATGAGTTTGCCATTGGAAGTCTGCAGTCGTTCATTACAGATGCACTCCTATGTCCACCTGACCACAGGCAGTCCATGAGGAGAGAGAGGGTGGAGTGTGGAAATGATCTCTGCTGTAACTACTGAGCAAGTCCTTGTCCTGTATGTGTGTGTGCATGGAACTCAGTCTTCATTTCCAGGTCATGACATGTGTATGTGTGGCTGTGTGTGCATGCACCCGCACCTTGTATGCTTTAGATTCTCCACGAGTTGAGATCTGACCTAGACACCAGAGATTATTCCACCTGCTGAGCCTTAAGCTAAAACTGACTTCTCTAGATAGATCCTGCCTGTGTCCATATGGAAAACAGCCATTCAAGTAAGAGTATTGGATGGAGAGAGAGCAAAATGATCAAAAACAAAGGAACACACCTTTATAGGTTTGACACCCACTAGATATCATGATGTTGGGTGATAAGTTAAGGAAAAAACAACAGGAAAAGCATACTCTTGCATATTTGAGATGTGGACACAGAGACCATTAAAGCTACAAAACTTTAAGAAACAGATTTTTCTGTTCTCTGTGGATGGAGAGATTTCGTGTTACTGGAAACTTATGTCTGGTGGGCTTATATTTGTGCTGCCCATTTTCACAATGGAAAGCTTTACTAATGTGGTACAGTGTGAGCTGGGCCTCAACTGAATCGTCTCACTTGACTGAGAATCTGGTCTTTTCATTTAGGCTACACAGACAGTTTTTTTCTTGGGGCGCATTAACTCCAAATCATTGATTTCTCACTGAGTTTCTATTAATATTCACCAATATCATTATACCCCCATGCATTTCTAATATGTTTTCATGAGCTGCTTTCAAGTTTTTGTAAATTAGCATAGATGCTATAGATACTGTATGTAGCATATGTAGAATGTTTTTGGCACATTTCACTATGTGTATTGATAATGTATAGAGTTAATAATTTTAGCTCCAGAAGGACTCAAAGAAGCAGGCTCTCTCTTGCCTCACACCAACCTGAGCCTCGCAGGCGTGTTTAGTTTGAAGCACATAATTTACATACTCAGCTCTGATTGGACAGTTATTTTATTCTGTTGCCACTACACTGGCGCACAATGAAGTACTTCATTTCCCTTGCATTGTTTCCACAAATGTTATATCATCATTGAATGGATAAGTAGTAAACAGTGTTTCCTTAATTTAATTAAAGCATTTTTACGTAGTCTAATTGGAGTAGAATGTGATTAGTTTTCTGTTGTCGGGTTCAATGAGTGGCAGCCTGTTGTGCCAGTGTTTGAGTCCGTATGTCTGAACAGGGAGTAAAAAACACAAACCACCCGAAACCTAAAGGTTAAACATTTAAAAAGAGATCATTTTGTCAATAAATGTTCTGGTAAGCATGAAAGAATGCATGCACTGAATATGACAATGTTACTGAGCTTCCTCTCAGTTTACATGACTTTGCTAACACTGCGTCCTAACAGCAAGCGAGTGTCCGACTATCAGGCTGCATCGCGTAACATTGGACGCTTTCTGTCCATGCTGAATCCGTTAAATATGCACTTTTGTTAGGTCATGTAAACAAATCTCATACCTATCAGCTGTGTACTCAAGATCAGACTGGAGACGTAACCAATCAAGTAAAAGATGGGTGAGTACTTGCTATCTTCCTACATTTGTACTTTTTAAAACAGAAAACACATGTTTTATATTATGATATTTAGGTGTTTCTTTACTGGAAATGACATACAAAATAGCCAACAGCAACTTAACCAGAAACTCCTCGTGATCTTCCTCCAGCCAGCTGCTTCCTTATTTAGGTTTTTGTAGTGAAATGAGGAGGTCTCGTAGAGATAACTCCTCATTTCAACTAAATCAATCAGCTGTTCCCTGTCCATGACACCGTATCCTCCAGCGCTTTCAACACAAGCGACAGAAGAAGAAGAGAAGCAGGGTGTCCGACAAAAGTTCCGCTTTAAAACGGTGTACTGCATTGCGCTGTGCACCACTGCATCGCTCACAGCCAGTTAGGACATTACAACAGAAAACAAAGCAATCAAACTGATTTTGTCGCCGACGCTCGCTCACGTCGCATTCAGTTAGGACTCAGTGTAAGGCTGGCTGACGAGGCAGCATGGGTAAATTATAGGAAGGGTTGTGCAGTGTTACACAAGCATCAGTACTTTTTCTCTCCCACGTCTTCTTGTCCTCGTGTTGCTTTACTAGAACCTCTGACTTCAATTTTTCCTTCACTACAACTCTTTCCCTTGTACATCTTCCTCCATCTCTCTCCAAAACCGCTCTCTCTGCGGCCTCTTTCCAAATCCTTCCTCCTTTCTCTCCCTAGTTCTCCGGAGTGTGATGCATGGCTGTCTGTGTTTTCCAAAAGTCCATTAGTTGCAAGCACTGGGCCGCCTCCTCTCCCACAGACAGAGATAAAGACGCAGAGCATGGCTACCCAGCGAGCTGCATGAAAATGAGAGGACAGTGGAGAGAGCGAGATGGAGGGAGACGAAGGGGAGAATGGATGTGAAAACACCTTCATACTGGCCTGGAGCCCAACAGTGAAGGGGTAGAGAAGAGGAAAGAAGAAGAGAAGGAGTAAGAAAGGGGAAGATGATGAAAACAAATAAGGAGAGTCAAAAGAGAAGGCAGAAGGAGTAGGACAAAAAAAGATTAAGAATGCAGCAGGAACAGAAAGAATGGAAAGTCAAAAAGAAGGAACAGGGAGGAAGAAAGAGGGCAGGGGAAGAGAAAGACAGCAAAGACAGAGGAGGAAAAGCTTTCTGTTTAGAATGAGAGTAGTGAAGACAAAGGAAGACAGGAAAAATATAGCAAAAGGATGATAAGGAGGAGGGGAGAAGAAAGAATGAGAAATGGAATGGGCTGACGGTGAGGTGAGGATAAGAAAAAGGGGGCAGTTGTAACCAGATATCCCAGCACCAAAACCATTTATATCATGTTTCCTTTTTCTTTTTTGAAATCCCTCCACCCCTTGTGTTGTCCCCCTAATTTATCTACAGCCCTATAATTGAACTTGCAGCTTCCACCTCAAAACAAAACGCAGAGGAGTTACAGTGATTCATCCTCCATTTTTCTTTTTTATCCTCTTTTTATTGTGGAAATTAAGATGTTATCTAATGGTTGGCTTTAGGTCATAGAGCTGGCTAAACATGATGCAGACCAGGCAGATGAAAAATATTTTTAAAACGTGCTTTCTCTTCTTTTGTTTCAGCAGGGGCATTCGGCCCTTTGATTAATACGGTTGTCCAACTTTAGCAACTTTGCTCTTTGTGTTTCTATTGGTCTAATTGCTTTTATGCTCTCCTCCATATTTCTCTAAGCCAATCTCAGAGTGCATTTTAATCTCCTACAGGCCTATAAATGTACTAATGATGGCTATCTTTGTATCTTGTATTCTTCAGTCATGGATAAAAAAAAGGAATCCAAGACAGTGGAAAAAAATACTTTAATTCTATTGCCTTAAAAAGATAATTTAAACATTTTAATTACATGGCCAACAGCTGGTTTGGAATTGAGGTCTCCCTCTTAATTTATGGCGCTGTCTATCGCATAAAATCAAAACTCTGTTGTGTTACTCAGGTGATGTGATTGCTTTTAGGTTTTTCTCTGCTTATGCTCTCCGAGCTAAGTATGTTCCTATTTGTTTGATTGTTTTCTAGCAAAAACAGAACCTTGAGCAATAAATTCCAACTACCATCTCTGGCTCGTTAAGGTGAGTTATCTCATTATCATTACAGCCACAAATGGAAACTTTAAGCAAGATAGGAGGGAGATGAAATTAAGTGTTGTGCTGTTCTCCTATTCTATTCAGCACTGGATCAAGTAAAGAATGTGAAATAGCTTGGAAAGATGAGGCGTTCTCTCTTGTAAAGTTTTAAGCTACTCTCCTCTAAACACAAGAGAAGTTAAATTGCAAACTGCTAAATTATAGGTGCAATAATGGTGCAACCACTTCCATAAAGAATACTGAAGTAGTCTGAGACTCTTTCAAGCCTCTTCTGATTTATCTGACACAATGCTGCTCGCCACTTAGAGCGAGCTTTGTTGCCAGGCAAAATGAAATGAAACTGTCTAAGGACATACTGGAAACTAAGGATTACATTTAGTCAAGACCAGTTTTAGGGAGGTCATGATCACACTTTTTCTTTTTTGTTCCCGATCCCAGCCCTTCCCAGTGAACAAGTTACAACATGAAAATGACAAAACTTACATTTTGCTCAGTATACACACTGCAGTAAAATTGATATATACATAGCATAACATAGGAGATATTAAATGTTTTAAATATTAATAAATAATTAAAGCTGCAAGCAGCGTTGGTCGGGACGTTGCACTCTGGTCCGTCGGGATCAGATCATTTTGCTTTTTAAAAATGAGGGATATTTCTTACAAGTGTGGTGTGCTTTTATTTTGAAAGTTTGATTGACAGGATGAGAATTTTCTGCAGGGTGAGACATGTCTGTCTTGCTCACACCTGTGGCATCAAAATTATGCAAGTTTTGGGCCCATTCACTTGAATTTCAGTTAGTAAACAAAACTCTTGATGAGTTTGTGTGTAAAACAAATTATTTTCCTAATTTTCATCAAGTCTATTTTTAGAAAAGGAAAGACTTTTAACCCAGATGACCTGGTCAAAGTTTGATTGAAATGTGTACTGTCAGGTGTGTAGAGACAATAAGTAACTGTAGCTGGACACAGAAAAATATAGTTTTCGATACAAACTTCATTTGAACTTTAAATGAGTCACCTACAAATCTTGAATTTACATGTTTTTTCTATCTTTTACTGTTTTTGAGATGTTAGAGTCTGAGTTTTGAAGTCTTTTCTTGCTCCTCCTGTGATTTTATAATGAGTGTGTATTGCGGAATGTTTCACAGCACCGAGGGAGTGACATCACCAGGAGCAGTTGGAGAGGAGGATTTTAGAGTACGCTTTTTGTGAAATCTCCTCATAAATCCCATGACTTTGGCCAAAGCTTACATTAAAAATCATATTTTTGGGTAGGAAATTTCGTTGCGAATCCATTGATACGGGTTTGAAAGTGGTCAGACTTATAGTTTAGACGTCAGAAGCCTCTGTTTGACACAAAGTTCATGCCCATAGATTGCATCCCCATTCGTTTCCATTGTAAGGTGTGATGTGGCACTGCAACTTTCAGGGCTTATTAAATCTAAACCGTTCGAGTTATTACAAAGTTTTTAACAATTTTTTTTCCAGCATAGTGTCATAAGTCACCTATTTTGATGTTTTGCCATGACAGAGGAACTTGCTATAAGTTTATTGTAAATGCTCCAGTCTGCACCAAACTTCACATTGTAAAGTCAGACCTGTCAGCCCAGGTCTGGAGACATCTACATGCCCGTGACAGAAGCCCTTGGACTGCACCGTGCTACGACATGCGCAAGGGTGCGAAGGCCCGTTCAACGCTGCTTTAATTAAATATATATTTGGCAGATTGAAATATGGCACACCTTATTTCTCAATACTTGATCAAAATACTTAAAATCCTTGTTCAAAGTTATTTACAAGCTTAAATTATTGATTTGATATGAAAGTGTAACACTTGTGTGACACCATCAACTAGATCTGTTGGAGTTGTTGGAACTACAAAAACACTCAACACCAAGTACAGATACCAACTGCAGAGAGCACACAAACCCGACCACAGCCAAGTTTCAATTAGTCCTGTCATCAAGTTACTCGAGGAATAAACATTAATTAGCAACAGTTGATATGACCTGCTGCTAGCAATGTTTGTCGACGCTCAGCGCAGGCTGCACAATCTAATTTTCACTCACATATGCAGCGAGATGCAGGCAACATAGAGCCCGCCTGTTGTAATAGAGAGAAGTGCTGCAACACTAACAAGCTGTGGTGGATAAAACAAAGTAGAGTACAGTGAAGGAAGGACCTGCATTTGATCGGGTTCATTTTCTCTGATACCAACCCACTAATATGCCCCGATACAAATCTTTAGGCCCGATGAAGGACATCTCTAGACATTTTACATCTCCACTTTAAAATCAATAGAATAGTCATTGAAGCGATGCAAAACAGCTCCAGACAATAGCAGGACATTAAATGAAAGTAAGGGATCAGTATCTACACAGGCACTCATTATTAAATTAAGCTTGTACACCAGAGGGCAGGGGCGTGTAGCAAGGTTTGGCCAAGAGCCAGTTTTTCAAGCATTGTTCATTGGTGGGGCCACTGCAGGTTTACAGGTCCAGTGAAGACACCATCCTATATTCTCTAAATTCCTTTGGTTGTAATATTTTTTTACAATCTTTTTAAATGTTCTTGGAAATAAAACAGACTGACAAAAGTGTATGGCTGATGTTTGAATAAGTTTGTTCAAACTGCTTAAAACAGTTTTATATGTGGGATACATTTACTGAAAGATGTTTAAAAGTTTTGGTATTGCTCAATAAATTAAATTTTCTGATTTTGATGGGGGGCAATAATATGGTGAAGGGCCAGATTTGGCCTATGGGTCTCTTCTTGAACATTTATATCCGAGGGCTAGGCGTCTTTATTGAGAAGGGATGAAAAGAATATCACATATAACAGAATACTAAAGTCCTATTCTAGAAATGTCTTAAGACTCTTGGTACTTTTGTAGAATAGTTATATACACTATTCATTTATGCTCTCCCTAGATTCTCTTTTTACTTGCATCTTGCTTCCTTTCTCTCGGTCTGTCTGAGTAGCCACAGACCCATTTCTATAATAAATCATTAGAGCAAGCATGACAGATACAGTAAGTCCCAGTAGGAATATTCCATCCTCCAATTTTTGGTTTATCTCAGCGAGGCTACAGGCTAATGATAAGCAAATCCTCTACTGAGAATAACAGAATCAAAACAGAGAGAAAGTTTCTGCTGTCAGATATGTATGCAAGCACCCCTAAGACAGGCAGACCTTCACATCTTGTACAACAGGATATAAGCATGCACACATACAATCAAATGTACCGTAGGTATACATACACAAACCGGAGAACACACAAACACCTACACAATCATAATAACGAGAGCACATTAATTGCCGTCTCCATCCGTTGACTTTCATTGATTTCCTTGTTAGCTGCTGTAATTATTACAGACGCAGGATGTATAGCGTAAGACAAAAGGGATCGAGAGAAAAACAGACAGTGAGAGGCAGAAAGAGAGAGCAAGAGAGAAAGAGAATAAAAGTGGGAATGAAAGATTGTGTGGGTGCCAGATGGATGCTTGAGTCTTGGCAGAAGAGTAAGAAACAGATAAGAAGGAAATTAGGCTTTATTATTAGATATGGGAAGAAAAGAAAGTATAGACAGAAAGAAATAGGTAGATAATAGATTTATTTCTTATTTCCTTCCTTCTTTTATTAAAGCAAACACTTATAATTCACCTCCTCACACCCTCTTTCTTATTTCCCTCCTTTCTCTCTCTCTCTCTGCTCCCTCGACTCTAGCCCGATTTGTCACATCTCTAGCAAACATGTCAGTTTTTAATCAATCACCACACTTGGCAAGGGTAGTTTCTATCTATCTTTCTCTCTCTATCTTTCCATTTTCTTATCCAACATCTATCATTCTCTTATGGCAAATGTCTCTTTCAATACTTACCATTTCCTTCTTTAATATGGAGAGTAAATTCTCTCCCATTTCCTCCTACTGTTTTTCTCTTTTCATCTGCTCTCCCTGAATCTGAGTCACAACACAGAAACACTGTCATCACACAGGCAAAGGATTGTAACAGCAGGAAAATATGTTTGCTGTTTGGGCTTGTTGTGTTGAATCCTAATGAGCTATCAGACTCTGCAGGAAAAGAGCTTTCCCTTTTTCCTGTCAGGGTGATTTGCACTACTAGAAAATAGAAAATGAGAGAGCCCAGCAGCCAAAAAAGACATTTTCTGGTCTTAGCAAAGGTTGGGTTATTACAGAGGATATTGCGGCAGTCATACTCAGGCACAGTGACAGATTTATATCAAGCCAGCTTATGCCTCTGCAGAGATTTCATTCAAATCCAATAAAATACATAACAAACACATAAGTATGACATTAATTTTTAAAAATCTAATGAAACTGGTTGTGCCTCGACCCTTATGTAGCTGCACCATGCCATCGCACTGGCTCAGACACAAAATACCACAAGTATCACTCCTGACATTGAAAGCAAAACAACATCAGCAGAAAATGGAACCAAGAAAGGGAAGGAAGGGAATTAAAGAGATGAAAAGGGGAATCACCGGAAGGACATTGCACATTAATGAACATGTAAGAGATATAAGTCGCATAGCTTCAGGCAACCTTGAGACCTGAAAGCTTTGTTCATGAAAAGTCAACCTCTCTTTCTCAAACAGAGATGGAGAGAGAGAGAGAGAGAGAGAGAGAGAGAGAGAGAGAGACAAATCACAAATACAGAGATCTGTCACCCGAACACAGCTGGGCCACCCTGCTCGGTAACCTTGGCAACTCCCTGACCAATGGCTGGTTGGCAGGAGGTCCTTAAAGAACTGTGACACTGACACAAACACATACGCAGTGAGACAAGCAGACACACACCCACACACTCAGACTGCACCGCTGCCTACAGATCTCTTGTTGACTGTGATTTGAGAGGGTAAACAGGTGTTAGAGAGGCGTCTCTGAGTTGAGAGCACACACACACACACACACACACACACACACACACACACACACACACACACACTGCGAGGCATGTGGGGTGAGGCTCAATGACATGCTCTGTTTAAACATCTTTCCCCATCCACCTTGCTTCACATTGCTTAACTCACTAATGAAGAGAGGCAGAGCTTGAAGATGGGAGCGTAGTGTTGAAATCTTTAGACACACCTACATGTTTTTACCTGCATGTTTTTTTTTTCCATTAGGGAATGAGGACAGTGGCTAGATAACAGCTGGAGGAAAGAGAGAGAGATGGGGAAGAATGCCTTCTTCCCAAGGCTTATTCTCTCTCTCTTTGTTGTGTTTACCTCCCACCACCACTCCATCCATTAATGTCTCTCTCTCCACACTTCTGCCACAGCTCTTACCAGCATTTCCTATTTCTTTTCCTACTTTTACTTGTTCCTCTATCTGCCTCCCTTTTATTAGTCTCACCACTTCCTGTGTTAGTCATCCTCCTACTCCCGATTTCTTCCTTCCATCCCCTTTTCACCCCCCTCTTTATTTTTTCTTCTTTGTTTCTCCCTCATCCTGCCTCTCATGTTAATAAAATAATATAAGCTGTGAGTAATGAGGTTTTACTGTGAGGAAAAAGATGACCCAGGCCACTTAACGCATCATTGTCATTGAAGGAGACGCCTCATTTGTAGTCAGACAAATTCTGCCTCTCTCTCTGTCTGTCTCGCTAAATCCGCTCTCTAATGTTTGATAGGGTGTTTTTTTTTATTTGATGGTCTTAGCCCCACTGATTAATGCACCCAAGAGTCCATTAAGGCAATAGGAAAATAAAGAATTTATGTATTAGTAAAATGTGGTGTTAAAATTCGCCCATATTTTCTGTCTCTGTGCTCTTTCTCCTCATCTCCTCTCTTCCGTCTCATATCTTCCACATTCTCATTTCCTCCATCTTCCTTTTCTACATTTCAACTCTATCTAGGTCCCTGATCACCAATTCTTTCTCTATTTTTCCATCTACCCCTCCATCCTGCCCTCACCTCGCTCTCCATTCTTGTCCTTTCTCACCCATTTCCAGCAACTCCCACAGTCTCCAGCTCTCTTTCGGTCACTTTCTCCTCTGTTATCACTCTCTTTCCACCTCCCTAAATCTCCCAATTTCCCCTTTCTTACTCCCCGAGCACCCATTCACCATCCATATCTTCTTCCCCTCCACCCCTCATCTTTCCACTGCTTTGTCTCAATTGTCCTCCCGAGTGCTGTGATGGCCTCACCCAGGGCTGAAGAATCTAAACAGGTCTTGGTTAATTTACCATCAGTTCTATCTGGCAGAGAAATCAGCATAATCTTTATCATTATCACTGAAATCATTATGGTAAATTGGTGAAAGCTTATAGGCTTACATTATACAGCTCCTTACTTCCAGTCTCGAAATATATGTAGCAGAGGTGAAGAAATGATGGTAATTTTTATCATAATTTCTGGAGTCATTATGCTAAATGGGCAGATGGTGATAGGGAGACATTAGGTGATGGGAAACGAGCTTGTTACAGAATGGAGTAAAACATATGTAGGACAAGTGAGGCAATTTTCCATTATCAATAATATTATATACCATGTAAAACAGGTATGGGTGTGTACAAATGCATGAATTTTGAAGAATATTAGTGAAACACTGCCTAGAAAGTTAAATCCATGCGATAAAAGTGTCACAAGATGACATTTTTGACAGTACACAAACACATCAAGCACATGCCTAAGACTATTGATTGGTATGACCTCATCAGATGAATGGATCAGATCCATTTCAGCATGGTAAAATAAAGATTACCATGCTTCAAAAATATTTGAAATTCATCTCCAAGAAATGTTTTTTTTTTCTTAGAAAACTGGGTTTTACAAATGATAGCAGAAATGGGTCAACTTTACACTCACTGTTTCCAACACAATATCCTGCCCTCCTTTTCTCCTCCTGTTTCACAGCCCTGAGTGACTGTTAGATGCATGCATGGATGAAATTCAGAATTATCCATAATCTACTAAAGGCTTCATTGTCCTGTTCAAAGCTGTTCTGTTCAGGGTTGGATTGGAAAGCTAGTGAATTCACTGTTGCCATATTTACTCATTAAAGTGTTGTGTGTCTTTATTGAAGAACAGCCTTTACTATGCTTTCTTTACTCCTAGCCTTGACTTAAGTGAATGTTGATATAACTGCTGCTTCAATACAAATCTTTTCTTTTTTTTTAGAAGCTGCCATCAATTTGAGACTGCAGAGTAATGATAATATGTAATGCACATTTTCTAAAGTGGGACCTTTGCATGGTGCAGCAGAAAGTCAGGCAGACAGAAAATCACTCACACTGGCAATCCACTCAACTCTAAAATCACTCAGCAGTCATCAAAGACTCTTGAGACCTGACAGAGAGTAGCTGTCATATATTCACACAGGGACACTTACATCAACTGAGTCAGGTGTGTATGTGTGTGCGCTGGAATGTATGCGAGTAAGCATGCAAATGTGAATATCTCAGTAGTGTGTGTGTGTGCTCAAGCTTGAGTGTAGGCTGCATATGTATATATATGTGTGTGTGTGCTACACTGTCAAGACTTAAAAGCCACTCAGTGAGACACATTTCCATTTTCCATTCCTTTATATGTTAAGGTCTCCTGTGGCACGAGCTGAAATCAAATGTGACAAGAAAAAAAAGTCATCCTATGAACACTGATTTAATATTGTAAAACACTTTAAGCTATGAGGACATACGTAAAATATAAACAGCATGTGTCCTTTTGAACTATGTACATACATATTGTATAAAGCACGAAAAAAACTCACTCACTCACACACTCACAAACAACACTATGGCACAGTACTAGATGCTGGTTGGTTCTGTTTTATAGCTGTGAGCAGAGGGAGTTCACATCACTGTCACTATGACCTTCCATTTTTATGACAAATATATGATGCCTCATATTAGTAGCACATCACATTATGGTCTGTGTCAGTACTTTACAAGCTGCAGTCCAGGGGGTGCAGAGGTTAAGTAATTAAGAGGGTAAGTAATTGATAGTTAATTTCAGTAATTACTTTTACAAGTCAGCACAACAGTCAAATGCTGAGCTGTCAGGAGCTCCTCAGCTAAAAGGCCTGCCTAACATCACACTGAGAAAAAAAAAAAGTCTTCCTGAGACCTTCCATGAATAAATGGAGACAACCACAACTGAGTAACGCATTGCTTTAAATAGAAACGCCATGTCAAACAGTGACATACAACACACTAGTCTTTGAAATCATATGTGACACCAAGTTAATGAGATATCAAGTCTGAGGTGCAACACCTCTTAGTTTATTGAACGCCTTGATCATTGACTGAAATGGGAGCGACACATATATTACCCACTGACAGGCCTCACTCTGCAGCGCTTGCCTGGCTTTGTGTGTGTTTGTGTGTATCAATGCATCCGAGGTGTGCATGTCAGTAAAAGTGTTAGTGTATGAAGCTTACATACGTCTGCTTTTGGACACGTGAAAAAATAGTGTTTGTATGTGCATTTCCACATGTACGTGCATCTGTGTGTGTGTGTGTGTGTGTGTTTGTGTGTGAGTGATACCAGAGACAGCTCAGACGCTGACCCGATCTGACATATAATATTATTCTGCTGCAGGGGATCGAAACTGAAAAGGGAGAAAATCCATAGTGCACAGGAGACAACGGTGACAGAGAGGAGTAAGAGGTTTATTGTGAAAGAGAAAAGGCCTGAGAGAAAGAGAGAGAGTGAGAGAGACGAAGAGAGAAAGCTGCAGCAGGGAAGAGGAGGGGGAGAAGAGAGAGCATGACACTGAGGGGCAAAATATATCAAGTTCTTAACCTCATAGGAATCAAATATAGCAGAGGGACTGGATTGAAGGAGACAAACACATCAAAATATATCAAATAGAGGCAGAGAGCAAAAGAGTCCGAGTCAGAGTGACTCATAGGGTCTCTTAATAACACTATGGTCTTCCAAATACCCTCCAGCTTGAAAGTACTGTTCCAGGTATTGTTCACTAGTTTGAGAGGAAAATATAACAGGCAGAAAGTCTCCACTTTGAAGAATTTTTAGGTGATTGCTTCAGTTTATTGGCCATTAAGTGTTTCACTTAGTTTCTACATCTCTTTTTGGCAGACTTTGTGAAAAGTAACTGAGATCAAGAGATCATTTAGCCTTTGACACCTCTTTTTTCTCTGTGTGACAAGCTTCAGGGTAAAATTAATGTTTCACTTTTTTCTGAGAGGAAGATGAATTTCAGAGATTAATTCAGAGGGAGACCTAAATGTGGAGGAGGATATCAACAGTATTTGACTGACTAAAGTGAAGTTCAATCTACATTTAAAGTACTTTGTTTTAGAATGATCAAATACCATACATTTTCATTATCGAGGTTTACAAATACAGTTAAACATGGCAATTATGTCACTGCAGCAGAAATAAAACATCAGCCTGTGTCAAAGCAACTGAGAGAGGAACAAGCATTAATGTACCACTAGAGTGCACCCTGTAGCCTTTAACACAATGTAGATGAATAAGAGACTGGCAGAGAGACAGGGGGAGATACAGGAAAGAAAATATCAAGAGAGTAGAAAGAAGGACGGGGGAGGGTTAAGTTTGGGAAACAGAGTAGTGACATAAAATAGAAAGACAGCAACACACACCGTTGCAAACAAGTGGTGGTGCATAGAGACATAGCGCAATTAAGTCCCGCCCACTATGGAGGAGAAAACAATTCATGGCTCTCCATTGACTTTGTATTGAGTAAAGGTGCCCCCTCGTCACTTCTGTCTGCTAGCAAACAACAGAAATATGCCTAAAAGCTGCTGTGTGGTGGGATGCACTACCAACAGGGTAAAGAATCCAGAACTATATGTTTTTATAAGCTGCCAAACCAAAGAACCAAGCCTTTAAGAAGACAAAAGTGTATAATATTACAGGGCTGTGTGCTGCGCGGTGGGAGAGACAGACCTGAAATGTGCTGCACAGACAGCCTGCAGCTCAGAAACCTTCCGTAACAATACCTAGACACGCTGCTAGTCACAGAGAACACACACTGAAAATAAAAACAGAAGATCAGGTGGATTACTCATGGATTCCAAAAGGACTTGGACACCAAATATTTGTCTGCCTTGGACATGGGATCTCTATGACGGGCTACACCTGTATGGGCTGGGATGAGAATATTTCGTAAAACATTAAAAGGATGTTACCCTTGGTCGCAACCCCAACACCCTTGCCCACACAGCTGCTGCTCCCAGGAACTACAGACCACCCAGATACAGACAAGAAACTCTACCTCCCACCTACCTGTGGCACCTGCAGTGCTCTGCCCCCCTACAGCACTCCGTCCCCATCCTATATCCCACCCTACTGGCCCATCCAGCCACAGAAGACCCCAACACCCCACCATCACCAACAGATGACCTATGCATCTATGATGAACAATCCTACGCCTCCCCTATCCACCACTGTAAGGGGAACTAGGGGCAATCAAAGAGATGCTCCACACTCTGTGTAACAGACTACTGCGAACATGAGGTACAGAAATACCTTAGATAAAGAACACACACACACGGAGATACAGACACATACAGACACTCACACGTTCACTCTTTCTCTATCTTTCTGTCTCACACACACACAAATACAAAGTTAGTTTAAATATATTAATTCTCCTGTAAATTGGTTGCACCAGATTGGTCTTTTGTCTGTTTCATTTTGTTCATGTTTTGGTTAAATTTATTTCTTTTTTCTCTCAATTAAATCTTTCACAATAAGCTTTGGAATATTCAGGGTTTGTACTCTTGCACTCTTGTACTCTACACTTTTGGTCTAGACCACAGACCTGATTTCTTAAAAGAAGAAGTTTTAGTGGTGTCTAGCAGGGTGGACTTGGTAGAAATGGAATGTAATATTCATAAGTATGTTTTAATGAGTGTATAATCCCATGAAAATACGAATCATTGTGTTTTTGTTACCTTAGAATGAGCTCTTTGTATCTATATAGGGAGCAGGTCCTCTTCCACAGAGCCTGCCATGTTGCACCACCATGTTTCTACAGTAGCCCCGAATGGACAAACCAAACACTGGCTCTAGAGAGAAGAATGGTGTTCATCCCTCCAGAAGAGTTCTAGAGACTTGTAGAATCAATGCCAAGGCTGAGGAACACCATTCTTTAAAAAGATATTCCCTCATTTTTGTTTTGATGACAGTGGTGGGGAGCGCTGTCTAACACGTCAGTCTAAAATCTCCCATAGGTGTTCAGTTGGGTTGAGATCTGGTGACTGCGAAGGCCATAGCATATCCATCATTTTCATACTCATCAAATCATTCAGTGACCCCTCGTGCCCTGTGAATTGGGACATTGTCTTCTTGGAAGAGACCACTCCCATCAGGATAGAAATGTTTCATCATAGAATAAAGGTGATCACTCAGAACAACTTTGTATTGATTTGCAGTGACCCTTGCCTTTAAGGGGACAAGTGGACCCATGCCAGCAAAATGCCCTTCACAGCATAACAGAGCCACCAAATCCCCTCACTCTAGGGGTCAAGCATTCAGACCTGTACCAGTTTTTCCTTTGATTTTTCACTGGTCTGTATGTGTGCAATATGCAACCCTCCATCAAAGTCACCATACCATGAAGAAGAGTTCTACAGCTCCCTACACACAGAGATATTTCACTTTCAAGCCCAATACTTCTCTGTGCAGAAATGAACAGGTTCAGAACCTGAATGTATAGACTACACAGGAGATGAACATATATATATAGTCACTTTTGACTCCCTCACCCTCAGCCATGAGGAACCAGAGGTGTACTGGCAATTGGGCACACTGGGAAAAATCCCAGTGGGCCACAGCATCGGTGGGCCGGTGGAGTTTGGAAAAAAAAAATATTTTAATGACGTCTATAAAAGCATCCCACCTGAAGACCTGAACCTAAATCAACTTGAAATTGAAACAAAGTTAGGGAACCTTGAATCAGCCATCATGAATAACCAAAAATCCATTAGATTACCCAATTACACAAAACGAGTTAACAGACATACTGAAAACTCTTAATTCCAATAAAGCTTGTGACACAGATTGCATAAAAAATGAAATGCTGAAGAACAGTGCCCCTGAGTTGCAAACTGCAGTTGTTAAACTGTTCAACATAGTGCTGACTGCTGGCTGCTTTCCTGATGTCCCAATCCATAAAAATGGTAATAAATTAGACCCTAATAACTACAAAGGGATCTGTGTCAGCAACAACCTTGGGAAAATATTCTGTAGTATCTTGAATTCCAGGAAACCCACCTTTATTCAAGAAAAAAATATAATTAGCAAATGTCAGATTGGCTTTCTTCCAAGTTACCAAACCTCCGATCATATCCTTACACACCTTAATTAATAAACATGTCCACCAAGAAAAGGGAGGGAAAATATTTGCTTGTTTCATCAATTTTAAAAAAAGCCTTTGATTCCATTTGGCTTGAGGGACTTTTCTTCAGAATCCCTCAAAGTAGACTAGGTGGTAAGGTATATAATCTTATCAAATGTATGTGCAAGCACAACCAGTGAGCTGTGAAAATTAACAATCAAAGAACAGAGTACTTCACTCAAGGATGCAGTGTGAAACAAGGGCACTGTTTAAGTCCTATATTATTCAATCTGTATATAAATGAACTTGCGGACCAGTTGGATCATTCAGCAGCTCTGGGCCTCACACTCTTTGACACAGAGATTAGATACCTTATGAAGATGACCTTGTTCTGTTGTCCCCAACCAGAGATAGTCTTCAACATAACCTGACCATCCTAGAACAATACTGCCATAACTGGGCCTTGGAGGTAAATTTTAAACAAACCCAAATTCTTATCTTAAAAAAAAACATCTTGAAAACAATTATTTTACTTTGATCAACACCCTAATTGAACGCACAAAAAATTATACTTACCTTGGTCATAAGATATTGGCATCAGGAAATTTCAGTACGGCAATAAATACACTCAAAGAAAAAGCAGGCAGAGCAATGTGTGCATTAGAAACCAAGTTATCCAACATTAACATTCCAATTAATTTTACCAATAGCTTTATATGGAAGTGAGGTCTGGGGCCCGCTCAGTAGATTGGAGTATGTCTCATGGGACAAACACCCAGTAGAGGCCCTCCACACTGAATTCTGTCGAAGAACTCTAATCGTTCAAAGGAAAACTCCAAATAACGCCTGCAGAGCAGAACTGGGATGTTTCCCAGTACTGTTAAACATACAAAAACAGGCAATAACATTTTTGGACACATCTAAATTCAAGTCCAAAACACATACATCCCTTCAAAGCACTAAAAACCAAAGGGCTGAACCCTGAAAACAGCCCCCTCAGTCAGCTGATGGTGAAACTAACCAATGGGCTCTCAACAGCTCTGATTCAAAACAACACAATCCAATAAAACTAATTATGAGTCAGTCAAAAGATCTATATTTAGAACATTCCACTCTGTCAGAGATACGAAGCAGAGACTGATCGTGACAAAATACAGGCTCAGTGACCATTAACTGGCGGTAGAAACCGGAAGATACAGGCAGAAATGGCTGCCCAGACATGGGAGGTGGACACAGAGATGCATTTCCTCCTCCACTGTGAGAAGTTCTCTTCAGTAAGATACTTCCAATACAGGGAAATAGCCAAGAAATTAACAAACCTCCTCAAGTTAACCACAGAGGGGAAACCGGCAGTTTTCCTGGGTGAAGGGACAGCAGCTCCTCTGGCAGCTAAATATTTGTTGTCTGCCTGCCACAGCCTAAGGGACTCACAATCACTATAAGATCCCAAAAATCATCAGTATAATATATAACCTGCATATAATAATAATAATAATAATAATAATAATAACCTTTATTTATATAGCACATTTCCATTTCCAATACACAAGAAGTATCTCAGTCTTTTTTGAGATGAGTTTAAGGAAATTTTCATTTCGTTTATGAATGTACTCAAGACAGTTTATAAGCGAAAATCTCATTGAACTTATTAGGGTCAGAGCTGAGGAAAACCTAGGTGTCCCATTACTGGGACAAGTGTTATTTTTCCTGGTTTTAATTTTAATTGTGTTTTAATTTTAATGGGGCAATTTCATCAAGGAATTGAATTGCAGATGATATTGAAATTAGTTAGATGCTCATCCGCTGATAATGAGGGCCCTATCCCACAAGGGATAGTGTTAAAAGCTTTACTAAAAACACTGGCGGAGGTAGAATTCCCTCTGGGTTAGTGAGCTCAGCTAGAGGTAAGGAGGGCATGCTATCTGCTGCAGGTCATCAGTGATGTCACATTCACAGATCCATATGGGACGAAGGGGGGAAGCAAAATTCTTCGGTGTTTACCTTTTACAACTAAAAGCCAGGAGGCAACTTCTCCAAGAGCCGGTGGGAGGCAGCCGGCATCTGGCACCCCAAAACCAGGCAGTACCAAAGAGGCCAAGCAGTCTTCAAGCAGTGACTGCCGCTGGAGATCATTTATGAGACTTGTAATGGAGAAGAGCTCAGTCTTAATATTGGAGATTCCATCTGTTACGACTAGGGATGTGCAGAGGGCCAAGTATTTGTATTTGTATCTGTATTTGTTGAGGCAGCAAAATTATTTGTATTTGTATTTGTATTCGAATAAACGTGGAAAGAGGCTTAAAAATCCTGTTTTTGTTTTTATTACGCTTATAATTTTAGAAAATTAAAGATGAAAAGTGATATCCAAATTAAGAAATAAGTGTCATGTAGCAGGTGGATGTGACTCCCCTCATTGAGACCTGCTGATAGACGTAACAGCGGAGCAGAGGAGAGAGACTGAGTTAGCGACTATAACTGACCTGCTCGCTGGTATTTGACATGTTTTATTTTTTTCTTCCCAAAAACAAATAATTAAAAAAATATTTGTATGAAACAAATATTCATAAAAAACCCACTATTTGTGCTTTGCCAAATAACGTATTTGTATTCGGGCACACCCCTAGTTATGACCATCATTGATGAGACCTGCAACACGCCTAAAGTGGTCCAGTCTCTCAAGTGGAAACCCATGACTGGAGGGGGTGAGTAAAGTCCATTTGAACTGCAGAAACTTCTCCTATCTTCAATACTCAAACAATGTCCCTCAAGCCCCTCAACCAGGGATAGAGGAGTAAAATCCAAAGAGAAAATTCCTTAAAATCCTCAGTAAAAACAACCAGCTAGCCTGGCCACCAGGCTAAAAACAACCTAGCTAAGCTAGCAGCAGTCGTGGCAGTCCAGCAGGCTACATCCAGCTGACAGCTAACTTAAAATCCAAAAGTCTGATGACTAAAATCTTTTACCTTGTTAAAACCAGGCAAACCAACCAGAATAAAAAAGTGTAGCGTAAAAATTTGTAAAAATGTCAATTTCTGACAGAGCTTCTGACAGTCAAAAACAACACTGATGTATGTGCATGTGTGACCTGTGTATTTAATATTTATATGTAGTATGTAATACATGTGAATTTTCTGTAAACTGCTTTGCCAACAACGTGTTTTTGTTCATGCCAGTGAAGCTATTTGAAATAGTCAGAGAGGAAGGTCTGCTTCCCTCTCGTGTTCTCTCTCATTGCTGCTGTGCAGTGCTTGCTGCCACTCTGGAGGTGTCACCTTTGTCTTGTAGGATTTATCCAAGAGATCCAGGTCCTTTCTCCATCCTGCTTATGACCAGCACTTTATCCAGTTCTGTCTCCTGTCAGTCCTGCCTGCGTGCACTCTGTTGCTACTGGAAAGCTACCTTTGTCATATTATTTACTCATCATAGAGCATTCAGTCTTACTTACTAATTAAAGAAATATTCAACCTTAAACACTTTAGCATAGCTCCTGGAAATGTACAGTATATCAGTAGCCACAAGACATTAATGCGGACTCTTGTTCTCTTACTATGTATTACTATCACTATTGACATAGCTCTTTCTGTAGACACATAAGGATTTTAAAAAATAATGAATTACACATTACTCATAACTTTTACTTGACACTATTGTGCTAGGCTTACTTGTGCACATTAGGTTGATAAACAATTCAACCTAGCCTGCACCAAGCAGCAGTCCAATCTCTGACATTGCGACTTTGTGTCCGCATGTAGTTTGAATGCATTTCTGTTCAGATTACCCTCTATTTACTGTAGTCCACTAGCAGGCAACAGACAGGTACGAAAATTTCCCCAACAGCATACTGTCCTCTCACTGTCTCCAGCCATCAACTCAATGTAAGCAGCAAGCAGACTTGAATGGTCAGCCTAACATCTCACAGGTGACTCTGTTCATCTCCTGGGTATTACTGCTGTGTTGCAGTCACCTTTTAGCTGATCTTTGGCAGCTGGAATGTAGCACTGATACAACAGGGAGAAACTGAATTTCCCCACCACTTGCTGCAATCAATCAATGGACAACAACATAGAGTTTGACTTTGGTCTTGCTGTCCTTAGTGATAAGTGCCAAAGTCGGATGATCATGCCCTGTGGTTTTCAACAGCATGCTCTCCACAAATGTCCGCTAAAGATAATAGATAGCATATGAAACCACACTGCTTTTTCATCTATTTTTATGATTTCTAACATGGTTTTGGAGTGGACAGCCTATCCAACAATGTCAACAAAATAACCTGTGGGGCAATGATCCCTGTGTACCACACTAGTCAAATAGTAAAACATGATTGAAAAAAACATCAGCTCCATGCTCACATAGCACCTCATTTTTCTATTCATCAATATTGAGCAGTCTTGCAGCAGTGATGTCCAAACTTTTGAACTATTTTAAAATGATCTTACAACTTAATCTCTGGTGGCGCTGTTATTCACGTAGTATATATGCCAAGAGGTCAAAAAATCAGCATGTTCCTACATAATGTTTCAAAATGGCAATATTGTTGGATTTTTTAAGCTACTTAAAATTATTTTACAATGATTGGAATGACTGAATTAATGTGGATACTATTAGACACCAGGTCTACAACTGTATATCCATGTGAATTTTATTTAAATATTTTAAATACAAAAAAGTATCAGGATTTTGTGAGCTCTTCATTTAAGATGTGATAATTTCTACACAGTCCTCAACATGACAGTTCCACAATATTATGACTCTAATTTCCTTAATAACTACATACATTTGAAAAAAAGAACTAGCATACTGTCTGCATTAAAATTCCTCCAATGATATTTTCTTAATTTGCCACTAGCAATGAACATTTTTTAGGACCCTTTAATTATTTTTTTGAGAGAAACATTTGTATTCAGTCAACTGATATGATAGCATGAAAGACAGACTAAATGTGATGCGCAATAAAATAACTTTAAATTCCTAATCAAACTCAATCAGATCAGAAGATTTATGTTTTTTACATCAAGCTGTTTGTGTCAAGTTGTTAGTTAAGATAAAAAATATACCTCTTGGTTTCACACACACATAACTCAGATTAACAATAAAATACTGACTTATTTATGATTCTGGTATACTGTACATGCTCAATAAACACCTCTGCCAAAAAAACAACGTATGTGTGTTAATAGTTGTGTGCTTATATGCTGTTATGTGCTGCATTTATCTCATCATTTTAAAAACACCACACGCCACTTTAATCACTCCTCCCAACTCTTCCAATGCTGGCTCCAGTTCAAGGCTAATATATTCTAAAGGGAGGAGGGATAAAGTGAGACTCTCACTGGGAGAGAGAAGGGCGATGCAAACAGAAAGTGGGATGCGTGCAAATGAGATGCGGTAGTCAGGTATTTATGATGCCGGGTAATCACCGAGGGAATTAAGTATTTAACCATGCAAGCATTATCTGTGTATCATTAACATCGTTCTGTAGCAGGAGCTGTATGTCAAAACAGGACTGAGGCTGAGCTGTGTACAAGAAGGATGTACTGTATGCTATATATACAGTGTGAAATTCAATTCACTGTACTGTATGTATTAAATGTGTTATAAATTGGGGGTGCAGGTTTACAAGCAAAATTCTTATGAATAACATCAGAAAAACTGTGAGTGTTTTGCCTTTTGGATGCTGATATAAAATGCGTGGTATTAGAATATAAACCCCTTATTTAAAATTTTTTTTAAAAATTAAAAAAAAACAAAGAATGCAGAAACACATGATCAGGCAAAAGACCTTGACAGCATTTGCTGTGCTGATGAAGTTCTGTCTTTTTCCTATTTTGGGATCAACGGACCCAAATGCAAACAGCTGAACAAATAAATGTGCTGAATGCTTCTATTGAAAGAGACGTTTTTTCGCTCTTATCCCTAATGGTATCATTACATCAAATATAATTGTTAAATCACCCCATGTGCAAAGCAACCTAACTGTTTACCAGCTGCCCATGTTATTCAGTGACAACAGCACTTACACAGAGTGCGCTTTTCTTTGTCACATAAATTGGTTTATGATTGGTTTAACATAATGCTGGGCAGCAATGATCTCAAGTGAAATTGTTCTCTGGGAAAGGAAGGATGGAGGACGCAGGACGTATCTTGCAGTATGATCACACCACAAGGCTCATCTTTTAAGGGCTAATGTTGCACCATACCATGGAATACTTTTTACTATTATTATAGTAAAAAGTATTACTACTACTACTATTATTATTATTTTACTATTATTATATTTTTAATTGTTATAGAATTATCCTTATTATTATAACCATGTTAACAGTAAATTCTACAAAGAAAGAAAGCCACATAGTATAAAATTATATACATGTATAACAATAACAATAACAATAATAATAAATAAATAAATAAATAATTTATATAGCACTTTTCGTATCATAATATGCAGCTCAAAGTATGTGTTGTCGAAACTGACAAGTTTAAATGCTGGCAAATTATGGCCTGAATCTGAATGCTTTGTATAATAAATGATTGCTTTGGTGTTGCCCCCGCTTCGCAACTGGACCCCTTTACTCAAAACCACAGTACTCCTTCAACACCAATTTTTGTTTTACTATCAACAGTTATTTTACATGTGTCTAAGTACCTTTGTTTAGAAACTGACAACTTACTAAAACTAAAGATTAAAATGTAAAAACCTACCTTCCGAATGCCTTCCTTTGACTCTTCAACATTGTTATCAGCACCTCCAGTACGGTTTATCATCCGCCACATCTGGGAGTACATAGGATCTCTCTCAAAGGGGTTCATTGCCTTGGAGCGCACCTGATCATATACTGCAGAGTCCAGCACCGTACCATAAGGCAACTCTGTCTGCTTGGACAAGTCCTGGAGAGACCTAGAGAGAGACAATGGTGGAAAGAGTTAGTAATCACACAGATGCAAGAGTAAGTTAAGACTCCCCTTAATGTAGGCCATGGCAGTTTGGGATAGTGATGAAATTCAACTGATTGCTGTCAAGAACTGTCCTTGCTTGTCCTGTGAACAAGGAAGTCAGAGTGTGCGTAAACATAAGGGCCGGAGTATGCTCGAAAAGACCTAGTTTGTTCGATGTCACAATACAAGGTTTTAACCTCCTACTCATTCACACTACTTTGCAGTCTCTATAGTATATATCTTAACATATATTTTAAAACTATACCATTATTTCTAAGTGCACATTTGGATAAAATGAGAATACTACAATTAGTAATGTCAAGTAAGAAAAAACTTTGTCACAGCTGGAGTGACCTTGATTGAATCCCCAGCAGTGGTGCTTCTTGCTTGGCTGGGAACTCTGATGTTTGCACAAGCAAACATGGTGTATGACCATGTCTTCATTATCATATTAAGGCTCCTTTCCACTGTGAGATTTTGGGCTATATAAGACAAATGTTGACAATCGTGAGAGAAAATTGGTAAAATCTTTGGTTGTCAGTCTAAAACGGTGGTCCCAGAACGCACTGCGAGACATGTCAATCGACGACCATTTGGAGCTTTGACAACCAAAGACAGACTGAGGCAAAATTCTGACAGTGTCAAAAATTTTAGCTGTAGCATGCCCATCGGTGTATGTTAGCCGGCTTAGCCAAATTCTAATAATGTGACTGCTGCAACCCATGTCTACAAACCAACCAATCAGAATATGTCATGAAATGACAGAAAACACTGGTCAGTGTGACACTTCCTAAGTGCAGTTTTCTGATTAAAGTTTAGGGGAAAACACACTTGTTCTCCTTCAGACATCCATGGCACACAAAAACCAAAAGGCTGGAGGTGAAATTAAAATTAAGTTTGTGTGATTTTGCTGCATTTTCAAAACATATGAGTGGCACAGATGGATGACACGAGCTAATGATGTACCTCTGCCTTCATGTACTTTTTTCTGTTTACATTGTAGTGCCATGATTTACTATACATTCAGTGCACAATCTGACATGCCTCAAATTGATATTGTACAGTCTGACACAGATTGTGCCAAGATTTTTATTATAGGTGTCTCGTCTCTCTCACAATGTGACATGCAATAAATTTACACTACCGTTGTTGTTACACAGTCTAAAGGCACCTTTAGTATTACTAGTTAGGTGACTGAGGAAGAGGGCCATGGATGGTACACTTTAAGTAGGGGTGTAACGGTATGTGTATTTGTCCCGGATCTTCACAGTACAGTCGTTACAGTTCTTTGCATGCAGTCATACGAAGAATACACTCCTTGACCCAAACAATTACTGTCAAAATAGTTTAATAATCCACTTAGTCCGACATGTGGAACAATAATTCTAGAGCGCAAGTTTTACCCAGAGCATTTTGGCAGCACACCACTTAGCTGTAGCAGGCTCATGAGTGTATGCTAGCCGGTTTAGCCAAGGTAGCCTGGTTACCCTGTAGTGTCACTGCCATCAGAATGACAAACAAGAGACCCATAACACTGACTGAGAGCAACACTATTGTTAAAATATGCTCCGTTATCTCCATAGAGAAACAATACCGCATCTTTTTTCTGCTGTACTGAAATCGTACCGAACCATGACCCCAAAACCGAGGTACATACCCAATCCTTGAATTTTGTGTACTGTTACACCCATAACTTTGAGTGATTCACACTTGTGGTTCACACTATCCCTTCTCTTTTAATGGATGGTTTGGATCTAAACCCATCCTGGGCCAAAAGTGGGAGTTGGGAGCAATATTTAAATGACATGCAATAAAAACAGAAAATGTTAATTGGCCATGACCATTAAATATGAGAAAAAGGGGGGTGGAAAACAGTTTGGACAGTAGTACTCACTCAGTTCACAGTGCTGAACCAGGTGGCTCAGGAATTAAATCTACTGTACAACTGCACTAAAGAAGGGAGATATTAACAAGGAAGAGCAAATGAAAAAACACACAAGTCAGTCTGTTTTGTACTATTTCTTATTCATCTCACTGTCTCTCTCTCTCTCTCTCTCTATCTCTTCCTCTCTCTCTTATTATTCCTTTCTCTCCCAATGTACCCCTTACCCATAAACTGGCACCTCTGGGGGAATATACAAGCTATTGTTAATTATAATGCAACAGTGCTTGCGTTGCCTCTCAAACAGTTTGGCCGCTGAGAAATGTAATGGAGAATCATTACAGGAACTAATTACTGTTTGTTTGTTAAATGGCTGCTACATACCACCCATGATTTGAGAGACACACATTTGTTAAACAAAACATGAACAAAAAAACACTCAACATGTCCTGCTTAATGAAGAACAAGTGTACAGTATCTTACTTCATTAATTCAGTTGTACTACACCCACAAAGCAGATTTAACAATGGGGAAAAATACAAGTTTAAGACCCCACACTGACACCTGGTCTGTCCTCAACAAAACAGCATTTAAGTTATATATTTCTTTACATTCCTGACACTTATTCAGTGCAACCCTGGATTAAATGAACTGAAAGGGCATAACAGGGAGAGTGAATTCATCTTGCTACACTCAAGACAACTCTCAACTTCTACAACGAGAATTCTTGAGTCATATCATCAATCAGTCCACTTCATCAACTGAAGATTTACCACTCTCAAGCGCAAATCAACGAGATCCTATATCTTCAGAATCTAATGTTATTAAATTACTATTTTATCATCTTGGAGGACTCTTTCTCACAGTTTGTAGGTGATGGCGGTCCTGATAAATCATTTTCTGTGAAAGTAAAATTGCAATGTATGGTTATGTTTTTATTGATGTTGTCTGGAAATGCTCAGCCCAATCCTTGGCCTACTACCCATGTTTACCCACTCTCTAAGATTTCAAAAGTAGAACAGGCCTTGGTCTTATACATTTAAATGTTAGAAGTCTTGTAACTAAAATGGATATGATCAAGATCTGGGCAAATACGACAAATATGACTTAATGGTTCTACCCGAAACGCAGCTCAAGAAATTGGTAACTGATGACTTAATTTTTATTGATGGTTTCAAACTGATCGGGTGGGTAAAGAAGGCAGAGTTGCCAGTATATCAAATCCCAGTTGATTAACTTGAAGACTTGAAGTCTTGGCCATCGAAGTGGGTGTAACAAAGGATTCTCATATCACTGTGGTTGGCTGCTTTAGACCCCTGTCTGCCTCAAAGGATGCTTTCAAATCTATTTCAGATATTTTACATGAATTAAATGATTCTGAATTCATCCTTGATCTAAATTGGTAGTGGCTTTCATGGACCTCAGATTGTTTTAAATAACTGTGTGACTCCTTAAACCTTGGGCAACTCATCAATGCACCAACAAGGCCAAATACTATAGCATAAAATAAATCTACCTTGCTTGATTTAATTATAACAAATACATCTCACAAATACACCTCAACTGGCATACTTTGCAATGATGTAAGTGATCATTGTGCAACTGCTTGTGTCAGGAATACAAAATCCCCAAGGTAAAATCCCATTTCATTTTTAAAAGATAGTCAAGAATGCATGTTTTTAACTATGACTAAGTAGCCATGAAATATTAAAGGCTTTTTAAATGTATTACCCTCTTGAGTGCGTCAGATCTTTTCAATAATTTTTAAAAGATATTTTAAAAGCTTTGAAGAGCAGGCTTTCCTGCATGATTTGTATTACAATGACCTTAGCAGTCTGATTATGGATGTTGAACTGGCATGGGAATATTTTCACTCAATTTTCCAGTCTATCTCTAATAAACATGTTCCCATTAAGGGACCAGCAGTAGGGACAATCCCTGGTATTCAGACAGCCTTTCAGGGCTAATTTGTTAAAGAAATAAATCTTGGGCCCAAGCTAGATTTAGCTCCCTAAGGAACAAATGCACCTCAATGATCAGTTTATCTAAAGTCAGTTATAGAGAACCTAAATAACCCCTCAAAATTCTGGAAATATATTTAATCCTTTCAGGTACTCATGTTGCTTCAAGCCTCCCTGAACACATGGTATTGGCTCAGACTAAATAAAGGACAAAGCTGCCATGGTCAGCCAATTTAACAAGCACTTTATTTGTGCTGGGTCTATATTTGACAGCTCAAATGACATTGACCACAAAAAGTCTGCAGGTCAAGATAATCCTTATCTCTTAAGGGTGGCGGCAGATATTATTGCTGAGCCCATTACTCATATTTTTAATTAGAACCTTTTGTCCAACTCAATACCTAAAATCTGGATAGTTGCCTATATTCTCCACTTACTTAAAGGTGGAGACCCCTCAGAGTTAAACAACTACCATCCGATTTCCAAACTCTCAGTCCTAGCTAAGATCCTTGAATCCTCGGTAAATTTACAGTCAAAACAGTTTTTACTTGATAACAACAAGTGATTTTCAGTCTGGTTTTAGAACTGGCCACAGTACCAGTACTGCTGCTATGGTTGTGACTAATGATCTTATCGTTACTTTGGACAGAAAACAGCATTGCGCTGCCTTATTTTTGAATCTATCTAAGGTCTTTGATTCAGTGGACCACAAATTGCTGCTGAACAAACTTAGAAGTGCTGGTTTCAGTCCTAAGGCTGTCAAATGGTTCAGAAATTATTTTATAGTTCGAACTCAATGTGTCCATGCAGAGGGCCACAAACCTAATCTTATGGAGCCTTGATTCAGTGTAGCATGCATCTCTACGTTTCATTACAAATCAAAGTCCCTTACTCACCATGCATCCTTTATGATTTGGTGGGTTGTACTTCATTGATCACTCACAGACAACAGCACTGGTATATTTTTATCTATGAAGCAATAATGGGTAAACTTCCAGCTTACTTCTGTACCCTTCTCTGTCTCAGCTCTGGTAGTTACCAGCTACGCTCCTCCAAACGGTTGTTTTTTAATGTACCCTAGGTTTTGACAGATCTGGGGAAAACTGGATTTTCCTACTATGCACTTTGGGCATGGAATAATCTGCAAAGATCTAAAATGGAAACATGTATATCCATTGGTGAATTTAAGGGCATCATGGAGAATGTGGTGTTGGAGGCATGTAGTTGTTTTTCCTGAGAGGCCATTGTGTTTGAATAGCTGTTCTTCTGTTTTATTGTGAATTTTTGTATATCATGTTGTGTATGTTGCATTTAAATATGTTGTGATTTTGTAGACCTTAGCAAGGTCTCTTTTGTAAAAGAGATTTTTGATCTCAGTAGGACTTCCTGGTGAAATAAAGGTAAAATAAATAAGTATAAAAATAAGTAGGTACTGTTTGTATTATTACAAGGATGCTCACTCACAAAGACAAACACATACACAGAAACACATGCATGCGCGCGCTCACGCACACATACAACACACACAAACACACACACACACACACAAGCTAACACATTTACACATTTTATGGAAGGTCACAGCTCTTGCATTTCCTCTCTCTCTCATGCCCTCCTCAACTATCTCTCTGACCCGCTTTAAAAAACTGCTTTGAAGATTTTAATGAACTTTGCCGTTAACATGAATCTTTTATTACTGTCAATTAATCTTTGGCCTCAATAATCTGCCCTCCCCAACCAACTCCCACAAGAATATCTAGGCCTGTCAGCACACTCTTTGACCAGGATCCCCCCCTGTGTGAATTGGACTGCAACTCCCAGCTTGTTATTTGATGGTATGTGAATGCATGCAAGAGAGAGAAATATGGCATGTCTGGGGAAACCTTAAAATTGAGATTAGATTTCACACACAAAAAAAATTCCAGATTTAAAAGGATTTACACATTGATTATTCATTACAATGATGAGAAAAGAGGTTGGATAATGATGAAACAACACAAATGTCCAGTATATCCACAGTGACTGAACCTATACCATAGCATCTGTCAAAAGAAGTTTGTTTTACACCTGTTTTAGGTAAGTCAGCTTGAAGCTCGACCTACATAAATGTTTGCCAAGTTTGCTAATTTTGCAAAGAAAAACAAAATCAAAAACTGAAAATTTTAGAGGGGAATTATGTGGTGTGTGTGTGTTTGATACCTCTAAAATAGAACATCCTGAAAAGGAGCTGTGAGCTACTGTAATATAATTTTTATTTTATATGAACTACTATATTTCTATGAAAATACAAAGGGATTCTTTTTTATTTTACAGCTGAGGATTTAAAGGAGAAGTGGATAAAAAAAGATGAGAGCAGAAGAGGTGGATGAGACATTTTCATTTCAATCACAACACGGCCAGTGGCTGTCTTCATTTATGGCTGTCCATAACTCAGATTGATTACTCCGTGTGTGTGTGTTCTCTCATGGAGATAAGCATATATGAACTATAGACTTAATTGTCTTTTGTTAATGTTTTGTATGACACACTAGTGTGTGCACACACACACACACACTCATGTGTCTCTGCTAGCTCCTTTTGCAACCAATTATATTCCCCCTAAGCAGTTCAATGAGCAAGTAAATGGAGTGAACAGAAGCTGAATGTGTCCTGTGACAAATAGTTAGTGCAAGTGTGTGTGTGTGTGTGTAAGAGAGACACACACACACACACACACACACACACACACACACACACACACACATACAGGACAGAGACCTGCTTAATTCCATGTTCATCAGTGTATTGTGCATGTAATCTGTGTTTGTATATCTTTGTGTCTTCACATATGGTCATCTGGTTATCTTTGTAGAAAACTAAAGGACTCACACAGTCATATTCTTTGCTGTGAGGAAGGCAAATTTTGTTTTTCGCAAAGCAAACAAATGTATAACCTTTGAGGAGAACATAGCAGTCAGTGTTTGTTATTTTAGCCGTTTTTTAAAAATCTGTTATTTATTTTCATGCTGGGATGACTTACGTTGCTATGCCAACTTAGGTGTTTAAAGTAGGTTAATACACAAAGTATTCCACAAGCATTTGAGGAGATTCAACAAATCGGCTTTTCTTCCTTCAGATGCCAAAGGACAAAGATGATTTTTGTGAGGAAAATTACTTTGGGGATAGCTAGTCGAGCCTTGATCAGTTTAAAGCTGCAACATTATGTTGATTTATCATCAATCCACAGAAAAATAATCAACAACTATTTTGATTTTGATGATAAAGTCCATTTTAAAGCAAATGAAAATTAGTTCCTGGTTGTCTTTTCTTAAGCTTAATATTTTTGGGGTTTGGGACATTTAAAGTACATTCATGATATGAAGAATTCTGTGAATTTATTATAATTATTTTTAATTATTTGCTTTTGACATTTTATAGATTAAATTAGCATCTGTAGCATCTGTAGTGATTTGGGGGTTTTGTCACCCATTTGACTGTCAGAGCTCTTCCTTCAACAACTGATGCTATGTAGCAGCTAAACATGGTCATGATCCAGAGTAGACTAGCTAAATCTTAAAGCTGCTTAAGTTTTGCTTACATTTGGATTACTGTAAATATGAGATGAATTTGTGACTTACATTTTCATTTCAAAGCTAGTTTTCTTTGAATGTATTATAATATTTAAGTACTCAGAGGTGCAGTTAAGATTTAATTGTATTTTTATTGCCTTGCCTTGTTAATTTTGGTCACCATGAAGCAAAACCATTATGTGTTGTTACGTCTTCAGTAGAGATTAATGTCTGATCTGTGCTATTAGCTAACTAACTATTAGCTAGCTAACTTGCATCTTTACTGTGAAAACGTTAATTTTATAATTCTGTCCAATACTGGCTTCTATAAACTACGCAAGGGACAGTGCTGTTACAGTTCCTTTCTCACCAATAGAGGGTGATACTGCAACAATGTGACAGTCAATCTTGACTTCATGAGTTCATGATGCTCATGAGGCTTTAAATAAGTAAAGATTTCGTGCCAGTTTGACCAATGTGACCTCTCAACTGTCCTGAGAGGCTAAGATACACACACACACACACATACACGAATGCATACAAACATCTAGTTGACTTCATTGGAAATCCTTATCAACCATAAAATATGACATCTGTTATGTGAGATTGGGCCAAGAAGCTTTTTATCTTCAAACACTCCCTCTGTCTTTCCATCCTCCCATCCCAACCAATTCTTCCGCTCCATCTCTTTCTTCTCTTTACAGGTGCTGCCTCTTTTTGCACTTTTTTACCCCTCAAAAATCCATTTCTCATTCTGACTCATCGCCATGACCCAAACCCTTCCCCTCTCTCAGTTTCTCCATGCTTCTTCTCACTCTCAATCTCTCTACCCTCTTTAAGTTCCCTTCTCTAGCTCCTAACCTCTGGCTCTCTCCTCCCCCTTTCCTCTTAATCTGCCTCATCTTTTCTTTCACGTACTCCCTTCTCTTTATTTCCACTTTATCATCATCCTGTTTTGTCTGTTTCTGCTTCTCTCTTGCTCCCTCTCTGCCTCTATCCACTGCCATCCCTCGCTGTTTTCCTAAAGTATTCACACTAAAATTGAGGGAAAACATCCAAGCGTGAAATAGTCCAGAGAGGGTTCTGAATGCTCACTTGTTATTTCATTTCCAGGATGAAACAAGGGCATTAATACTTAAAAACCCTGTCTGTCCTGGCAGCTCACAGAGACGCTAAGAAGAGCAATGCCTCCATCCTTCCCCAGCCTCCTCTTCCTTTCCTGCCCCTGCATTCACTTGCTTGCTCTTTTCCATACTTGACTAATTCATTTTCACTCACTTACAAATGCATTCACTCTTCAGTCTGCGTAATATGTTAATCAAGTATTTATCAGATAAAAGTACACGCAAATCGTGACATCACAGTCCCCTTTTTTTCGCTTGGATACTCCCTTCATCTCTCAGTTTACTTTGGATGT
The DNA here is from genome assembly GCF_963924715.1 of Thunnus thynnus. Lineage (NCBI taxonomy): Eukaryota > Metazoa > Chordata > Actinopteri > Scombriformes > Scombridae > Thunnus > Thunnus thynnus. The sequence goes on along the minus strand of NC_089518.1, from coordinate 24,533,017 downwards.
GTTTCCTCTCACCACTCACCCTACCACCCATCTTTGGAGGCTCAAGGCCATGTGGGTGCTGCTGTTTTAGGTGGTAATTATGCCACTAATGACCCCAGAAGAGTCAACAAATTAAAGATAATGCATTAAAATTTATGGAAATCCTTAATTAGCTCATTGGATGCTGAATGAGGCAGCGAACTAATGACAGCAAATTTAAGCAAAAAAAAAGGGAGGGTAGACAAAAGGGGGTGAGAAAAGTCAATCTTTCTGCACATTTTCCAAGGGACTGGACAAAAGTACTTGGAAAAGATGAAAAATAGAATTAAAACCAGACAGTGTGAAGAAGAGGGGAGGAAAGAGTAGAGACGAAAGTAAAGGAAAGAAAAAAGGAGGAGGTCTGCCAAATATGGAAAAGAGAGAAAAGAAAGAGAGAGGTAAACTGACAGAAACAAATTAAGAGACAGATAGTGATGAGATCTTGAGAAATAAATGCTGTTTATTCCAAAGCCAAGCACAATTAACTGTGGCACTGCCGGGCATAGCGGATGCTTCGGCATGCTGATTAGTCCAATGAGAGATGAGCGTTTCCTAGTGCCACCAGGAGAGAAGCAGCAAACATATTATCACAAAGATAGATACAGAGGGCACAGAGCTTGGGGAAATAATATGTGTGTGAGTGTGCGTACGTGTATGTGTGTGTGTGTGTGTGTGTGGGGGGGGGGGGTTTAGCAAAATGAGAGTAGAATGCTTTGCCAGTTGCCATAACCCCTTTTTCTGCCCCTAACCTGACAGGAACATCCAAAAGTGCCCTCTCTTCTAATTTTCTTCCTCACTTTGCCTCATTGTATCTCTCCGTTTTTCGTTATCTTACCTATCTTCATCACTGGACACACACACACACACACACACACACAATGATAGAGCCAAACTTGAGGCTGACAGGAAATTACTATCCTACAATGAGGTGAAGGAGGAGGGGGGAGAAAGGATTGAGAGAAAGGAAAGGGTAGAGAAATTATTGCGTATGTGTGTGTTGCCCTTTTATGCATTACACCTGCCTGCTAGACTGAATTTCCAGACTGGGTAGCAAATGAGCACACTGAGGAAGACTACAGTGTGTCTCTGTGTGTTAGAAACACAACTGTACTCACACTCTTTGGTGAATTGTGTGAGTTACCATGTGTGTGTGTATGTATGCATAACTGCATGCACAACTTTGTGTCCTGGACTTGCCTTTGTATTATGGGGCTTGTGCATCTGTGTAGATATGGAGTGCAACTTTACAGTATAACTTCATATAATAATAAATGGTGGTATGTTATAGTTGGAGGATTTCAGTTCTTGTATCCCAACATAAATGTCAATGTTTCAGAAAATTAGGAGACTCTCCTCCCAAGACAAGTTCCAGCAAGTGCCCCAAAATTACCTTCTCTATGTTGACGTTCAAATGACAGAAGCCCTTTTAGAGACTGTAGTAATTATTATGGGAGCAAAGGAGGAAATGAGGCGACATTAATGTGGACAAAGTCAGCAGGGGAGGATGTCAGGGAAATGGATGGGTCAACAAAACATCAGACTTTAACACAGGGATCTCTTTTCCATTTCCAACCAGGAGTTAATATTGTTTTTTTTTAAACCATGACCATGATTGTGCCATTAACTTAACCACATGGCTATTCCACTAGCCTTAACAAAGTGCTTATTTTTACCCAAACCATAATCTTTTCTTAAACTCATGTCATTTTTGAGCCAACTAAAGCCAGCTAAACCAAACCAAACCTTAACCATAATGTTGTCACATCAGTTAAAGGTAGAGTCAGTCATTCTGGAGAAAGATTGTTGATATTTGAACTAAACACCCAAACAAATAACCCCTCCCTTCATGCCCCTTCAGAAGCTCCACCCCCCAAATTCATGGATGTGCATTGCCAAGGCAATGACCAAAAGAGAAATATGGCAGGATCAAGAGCGATGCGTCAGCTGCAGATTCACTTCTGTTCCTCTCACACATTATCACAAGCAGAAAAAAAAACAAAACATCTCATGTGAGCACAACAGTCCATCCACACCCTCACTTCTCACTCGACCTGCGTTCAGCATCTCTGTCCACAGAAGCAGCTGTCTGTCAGAATGGACAGCAAGCGGACTGTGAGGAGATAGTTGCTGAATTTGACAAAAAGTGTGTTGGGTTAGAATCGCTGACTCTACTTTTAACTGTGACTTACATTATCTGAAAGTTACATACAAATTATGTATACCCTGCCGATATATGTCAATATAGGCATGCGCCATTTCTGGAGTACATGGACCAACAATGTATTTTGACATTTAATTTGGTATTTTGATTTTAAAAACAACAACTAAATTTATTGGATACTTACTGTATAGAGTTCTCTATGCGTGTGATGGTAAGAAAGGCTGCTAGATTGGCGGTATATGAAGATATGACAATTAGAGCAAACATCCACCAAACGCCCATCATCATCCTCGTTGCCAGAGTGGTGTAGGGCACCTCTCCACCTAGAAAGAAAGAGAGAAAAGAAAGAAGTGTTTAACAGCTGTGCAGTAACACCAAAAAGACAAAAAAAACCCCAATTGTTCATATCAACACATACTCAACACAAACTCTTTGCTGCAAGAGAAAAAGCTGCTGAAACAGCAAAGCAAAGATTATAGTTGGAGTAACAGATCTGGCACAGATCTGATCTTCTCATGGCGGAATAAAGTGGGAGAAACTGCAGAGAATTGAATTTGTGCTGTTTTAGAACGACATTAAAAATCTTTGCCACATCATTGAGATAACATTTGGTACATTGAGGTAAACATGCCATGTGCAGAATATCTGTTTCTCTGGAAATGTCTTAATGTGAAATCACTCTCAAAATACTTGCAGACATAACTGTTGGGACACAAGTTAAAAGACGCAACCTGCTATTTCAATAAATTGCAATGAATAATGATTTTAAGCCTGATCAATCTGAAAAGAATTTGAAAATACTTATCCGGCCTTCCTATAAGACTTGCTGCCTGGAGGACACTGCAATGAAAAAGGACTTGTCCATCTTTAAATATAAAACCTCTATATCCCTGCCTTGTGTTATAAACAGCTTTTGTGGCCTTGTCCTCTGAAATCTTGTGCTATAGTAAAAGCTAATTTCTTCAGCTTTCTATTAACTTCAGAAATGTCACTCTAACCCTGGCCCTCACAAAATAATCTATTTGTGCATTAACAAAGATGGAAAACAGCATACATTTATCTCTGGCTTTAGCACACATACTGCATATGCAAGCATATTGGCAATAATAACATTTACACACATCTAGGTACACATACCTGATATAAACATACACACAAATGGGAAACAGAGTGAAGACTGATTTGCAGCCTGCAAGCTCTTCCTCACTGCCTTTATTGAAGTCTGTTAGAAATTAACCTCATTCATTCTTGTAGCAGGGGATCACTGCTGTGTCAACTCAGACCAACAGATGCTCTCCTCGCTTCCACTTCCCCCAGCCGAGACTCAATAATACATGTGACACCCACGTAATCCCGTGTTACCTTTATCTCACTCCCTTTCTCTTTCTCCATGGTATCCTTGCTTTTCCTATCTTCCTTTCAGGCCTTGTCTGCATTGCTAAGAACATTTGATTTAATTCAAATTTGTTATCGCCCTCCCTCTCCCTCTCTCTGGGTTTACTGTATCTTTTTCAGGCAATACATTTGCAGTTGACAACAGGTTTTACCGCAAGCCTGAAGGTGCAATAATGTGTAGTACTGTACTCTATACTCAGTTCAAATAATCTCTATGTATGTTTGCACATCTCTAGTATACTTTTAGTATGCTTCAGTTCTGTTGTTTTTAAATTTGTTTATCTTTTATAGTTTTTTTGAGTGATTTCTCCACAGAGAGTCACATTTACAGTGATTATGAAATTAATTCATCTGTCAGTTATTTTTATAAGGTAGTCTGATAAAACTGAGATTGATCTCTTTTTTCAAGACAGATCAGAAAATACTGCCTAAGCTGTAACCTGTTCAGTACTGCCTTGGCAAAGACCGATGCTGTCTCTATGTTCTAACTGCTTTCTTCCACTCTGTAAAACCACTCTGAAAACTTTACAAATACATATAAAATAATGCTAAGTATATGTGTTTGTGGTAAATATTTTTTCAGTGAAAGAAAAACTAGAATACAGCCTTATCAATTAAAGTATAATACATATGTAAATAACGTTTTTGATAAAGTTCATGCATTAACAATTCATGAGAAATTACTGTGGATTTGCCAGTGGGAAAATGAAACTGAATCTTTTCCAAGGATGACTGCAACCAGCAGGAACAGATGCTTTTTTCTCATAATGTGGGCTGCCAGAAAATGTCCAAATATATGCCAAACCGTGACTGCAGTACCTTGGACTTCAATAGCTTCTAAAACGTGACCATTCCACCTGCAGAGGGTATTTCGGGATTTTGGGTTTCATACTGGCAATATCCATAGAAGACCGAATAAGTTACCAGAGAAAATCTATTGTCAAGTCTCAGAACAATTTTCATGTTGATTTCTGGCTGCACATGTGACTTTTATAAAATATATAATACAGCTGGGAAAATGACTCTGCTAGTTCTAACATCTGAATGTCCTAAAATTTGAAGGTGGGCAAACTTTTGTTTTGTTTTATAGTTCTTTTGGCATCTAAATCAAATAAAGATCAAGGACAACATACTTTTTGAAAAAGTCATTTTGTCTTCTAATTGTATGTTTGTATGTGTGTGAGAGAGAGACAAAGACAAAGTGGTAACATCCTTGTAAGATAGTGTAGCCAGGTAGAACTGACGGTGGGGGCAGTTGCTCTAGCTGGACCTGTAGGTGACTGCACTGACAGTGATTGGGTGATGAGGGGCACCTGTTGGCAAGCTGTGGGTTTCATTCAGGGCTTTGTCTTCTCCGAAGGGTTGGCACACCACGTGCAGCGGGTTAAATACACCACTAATGAGAGTAAAATGAGTTTAGTTGCACACGGATTAGTGGTGTGTGATATCGGTAGCATGCTGACTGGGACTGCAGATGTTCCTGCGTCATTCCCAGTGTCTGGGAGGCGTCTTGCCTTGGTGTAGCAGGAGGGTGCTAATGGACCACCTTTCCGAGAGCTCCTTGAGTGTTTGTTTATGAGGGTAGGACCAGGATCTGCTTTATAGCTGCTAGTGAGCCACTGCCTTGGTGTCTCCTCTTTTTTTTGTTTATTTTGATTTAATTGTTTTCTTTTTAGATCGTGTGATAACCCTGTCAGCACTATTGAGCTATCCCTGTCCGTCTTTGCTTCACAGCATTTGAACCCGCTACCTGTGGCTGGTGGGTGCCACAATAGGATTTATGAGGGTCAATAAAACTAACTGAACATTGAGAAGAGAGTTGAAAAGGCCCTTAACATGGTTTATTTGAAGACAGGACTGGCTTTGATTTTAAAGATGCCAAAATGTCAGAAACTTCTCTTTGTCAAAATAAATAAGTGTATAATAATTGATGTTTCTGACATGCAGTCAGTGTCTGTCTTATTCTATGCAGTCGTTCACGTTAAAGGTGCCATGTGGAGTTTTCTTTTTAACAAGCAAAAGTTATGTTTACATTGAGTGTAACAAGGAGTTGGTTGAAACGTTGCTAGTTAAATCAAAGGGAGCTTTGATCTAGTGTGCAAGTAGTCCTTGTATTGCTATTTAATTGATTTTTGCATCTATCCCACTGAGGTTTTGTGGATGTGCACAGGACTACTCTGACTTATTTTACACTGAGTTTTAGTCACCAAAACATATTATGTGTATTCTTGAGGTCTAACCGAAGTGTTGAATGTATTTTCTTCCTCAGGAAACATCTGCAAAGCCTATGTTTTAAAGCATTTAAAGTATTTGAATTATTTACATCCATGTTTACTAGCTTGCAGTCTTTTTCTTATTTGCCTTTGCTGGCACATTGCTGCATATCTTAGCACATTACAGCCATCTGTAGATCATTGGAACAGTGTGAAACAAATGGTAGGACTACCAATACCTTGCGTCACCCACAAGCATGTATGTGTATCCTTGTGTGTGTGCACAAAACAAACAAAACAGAAACCTGCCCATTAAAAACAGCTCCATAGCACTACTAGAGGCCAGAAACTCCACAGTGTACCTTTAATGAACAAGGTGTCAATAGTGTCAATAACATTCAGGGTGAATTGTTAGATTACTGTAATATACTGCAGCATTGTATAATATCTTGCCATTACGAGTGTATGATTCATAAGTGTGTAACTTGCTTTGAAATCCATGATAAGATCATCCAACAGCAGGAAAATGCAGTGATTAAAAAATATATTTCTTTTAAGTAAAGGATATTGAATATGCACAACAGGCACATATCACTGCTCTATCAAAACTAATACATAAACAGGGTTCTTTCAGACAGTGTCTTGTGTTATCAACCCATTTCTTATAATGTATTGTACCACTGGAAGCATCTTTCATACTGTGTGCTATCAAAACCATCTTTCATACAGTGAAATGCGCCCAGATGGATGTCACCACAGAGGAAGAATACAGGCAGTCAGCAAACCATTCAAGTCATGAGAGATTGAGTCATGGGTCATGTGCCAGTATACAGGATTGAAGTATATATACATACAAGATATACACACATATCTTTTCAAAAAACATACTTTCCCTTTACAGACTACAAAAGCACCATGAGAATGAATGACAACAAAGAAAAATAAGTTGGTGATGAACATGCATGCTGTATATTAGAGGTCTATGTCTAAGCAGCCATTCAAATGTCACGCTGCTGCTCAGAAAACCTCAGTCAAGTCTGAACAACTGCCACTGAGTGAGTGACATTGCCATCTTTAAAAGAACATGCACTGAATAGACAGAAATCGTGCCGCTGAGTTGACAGTTTAAGTGCCAGCTGAATTTATCAGGTTGAATATCTCAATACAGATAAAACTGACTTCTTGTGTTGTTAATTCAGTTGCCAACAGACATTATTACAATAAGGTAATCGTGCTTTTGTTGGCGTCCACCCAGGACAAGCGAAGGAAACTACAGTGATTCTTCTCTGCAGGACTTCAAGTAAAGGAGCTCCTCTTCAAGGCGCTTTTCGAGGCACCATTCATGTTCTCTTATAGTACCACTTCTGAAAACTCCAGTCAAAATTAGGAGTGTGTCTGAATTTGTGTGTGAGTCTCTGCTTGCACGTGTACATGTTTATGGATTCTAAAGAAGGCATAGCTAGCATGAAGAGGCTTTTGTGGATGCCAGTTTGAGAGCTTCAAAGGCACCCTATTGTGCCCCTTCAATGTAGCTCTCCATTCTTACCACCATGTCTCTCCTGCTTCCTCTCTCGTTCTCTGTTGCGTTCCCTGTAGCTGGGGGCAAACAGCATTTCTCTATTTCTTCCGACTGCTCTCAAAATGAAGGTCAAAATTTACACTACTTTACAGCTAAGCTTTTAGTAAATGGTCTACATTTATATAGCACTTTTATCCAACATGCTTTACAATTTTGCCTCTCATTCACAGTCACTCATACATCGATGGCAACAAGTTACCACGAAAGGCGTTAACCTGACTGGGAGCAATCTGGAGATCGGTGCCTCGCCAAAGGACACTTCGACATGTGGACAGGAGGAGCTGGGGTTCGAAACACCAACCCTGTGATTAGTGACATCCCACTCTACCTCCTGAGCCACAGCTGCCACTTTTGCAATCATGTTGCTATGCTTAACATTTTTGGTGTATTGTTCCTAACCTTCAAGGCCTTCTACTGGTTTCCACTTATGTCAGTACAGCCTAATTTGCTGGCTTAATCCCTGACTTCTGCCTTTTTTGACTGACTGACTGGACTGCTGGATATCTTCTTATCTGATTGGCTAGTTCAATCGCTGGCTGCCTGTTCCCTTGGCTGTGTGACTGCGTGACTGATTAACTTGCTTCATAACTGGCCTCTGAGCTGGCCAACAGAGTCGCTTGTTCATTTTGTGACTCATGGTGCTGATGTCTGTTGCTTTCTCTCATGTCCCAACTGACTAGATACATGTGGTCTTATTAGGATATTATGATAATCTCTTTTCTTTTAACTTAATTTGCATTTGTCTCATTATACAATTTAGTAGTCATTAGATGATCTGTAAATGTGTATCTCTTATACATACAGGGAAGGGTTTTGCTTAGCCTTTATCATTTTTTTTCAGTAAAGCTGTTTCAAATTAATACAGTTACATAAAATCTGAGAGCTCCAAAGTAGCACAACTCCACTACACAAGCTGCAGTCTCCCACTACTGGCTGCTAAGCAGCTCAGCTCGAGTAATTAGTCCTTGAACCTCTTTCTAATCCTCTCAGTTTTTATTAAAAAATTCTCTCAGACACTTCCTCTATCTCTGATTTTGTTCTCATCTATCTTCCTGCCTTTTGGCTCATGTGGCTAAATGAACACAAATACAGCTGTGTGTCTCACTGTTTCATTGCCATTGTATGTCCCAAGGAAAGGGAGAATAAAAGCTGAGTGATGCATGATTAGTGTACCTTCAGCTTGAATAGAATCATGTAGTGTACATGATCTGCAAGATTATGTTAAGGTTCAACTTGTTTCAACTTGTGACTGTCATTGACTCCATACTGTTGAGATTCTGGTGGGTGGTCCTATATAATAATGCATGAAAAAAAGAGAGAAAGATGGAGCAGCACTTGGTTCACAGGCACATCTGCTCACTTAGGATGCTGCCCAAATATCTGGCAAGGACATCAAGTGCTCCGATACATGAGAGCACAATCCTCATCCCTTGGTTCTGAGATAAACTAATCATAGAGGAAGATGATTGGTACAAAAGCCCTTTATCCTCTGTTTGTGTGTGTGTGTGTGTGTGTGTGTGCATGCAGTTAATCTGTTGGGGTGACTATGAGACCAAGACATTTTATAGAGATAGAGGTGCAAAGTGTGATAAAGATGAGTACAGACTCAGTGTTGCTTAGATTAACTATAAACTGTCACCCTCTTGATCTCTTTGTTGATTTGTCCTGAGAATTCAAACATTTCAAACATTTGGCTTTTTCTGGTCTTTAAGTTGAGTTTGCGATTGTTTAGTAAGTGTTCAGGTTTAAGGCTGTTATTTGTTTCTTATCATTATCAGTATTACTTCAGGTATTGCCCCGTGCTGTGCTGTTTACACAAGTTTTTGTTAAACCTCTGCATGTCAGCAATGCATTGAGGAGCAGGAGGAAGGTGTACAGCAGCATGAGGGAGAGGTGTATTTCCTGTGTCAGGAAAACATCCATATTTCAGTGTCAATGAGAAGGAGATGGGGGTCAACTGCTAGATTGTCAGGACAAATTGGTGATAAGGACAGGCTCTGTTGTGCATGGCCTATAGAGAATGGCCTCCATGCTCTTCTCAATGTGAACTAGCACCTTTAGTCACTAGTTTATTTTGCTGAAGTGTCGGCGAGAGGTGCTTGAGGCGTTCACTTGTAGACTTGTGGCTCTGTAATTTCATCCCACAACTGCATCAGCAACACGTTTGATTAATCAATCTCTCGCTCTCTCTACTTTACTTTCCAAAACTTCAGACAGAGGGTTCACAGTGTCTGTCCACAGTTCTGAAAATCCACTTCTATCAAATGCACCATATTTTCTTTAAATCTACATTCCCGCTGCCAACCGTTCTGAGGCTTCTCTTCAAAGTTACAGCATCACACTCCGGTTATTCTTGGATGAAAGAAGACTAGAGCAGTTCATTAGGGCTTTTAAAATGAGGAAAGGGGAGTTGGAATATGTTCAGCTGATGTCAGCTCCCAGTTGGAATTACTGCAATCTTGCCACAAAATGATGTAAGGTTTTTACTACAATTTGGACATTTCATTCTTTCACAAGCTCAAAAGTGTCTAGTCGAAGGACAACAAACAGGCGTGTGAAAACCACTTGCAGGTTGGTCTCTGTAAGCATCAGGTAACACAATGACAGTGTTGGGAGGTGTTTAAACATCAAGTGAAAATCAAAAGTAGATATGAACAGATTTGAAAGTTTTAAATGACCACAATAATAAATGGATTATTTTTTACAGTTAGGACCCCATTTTAAAGGCTGAATCACAAAATCCAAATGGACACTGTATAGTCTGCTACAGTGGGATGGAACTGAATGGAAATTATAAGCAGTGTCATCATTACCCTCAGTCACATTAATCATCTTATATATGTGTTAATCACAGTGACTCAGGAAAGGAGTAGGAGAGACCACACTGACCTCTCCAAGCATTATAAGTATTTAAATTATATTGTGTCCCAAAGAGGTTCAGACGGGAAACTTTTAACTCTAAATTTACTTTACTTGAGATATTGAATCTCTAATTATGTCATGTTATTTTTGTGTGTAAATATATAGGTTTAGGTATAGGTCAGAGTTCATCTTCCAATCATTATCTCAGATCATGAGACAGATATCTGCTCTTTGTCCCTAATATACGGACAGAGATGGAAAAAAAAAAGCCTTCATGTTTTCTGCTTCAGCCACTTGGAATAGTCTGCAGAGGGGAAATTAATTTGAGGAATCTGACATCTCTGGCTCAATTCGAGGCTACGGTAAATTCTAAATGACTCCTTAATTAATTGTCTCTGTTTTTCATTTTTAATTTCTCTCTTCTCGGCTTATTTTAGCCTTCATAACATTGTTATCTGGTTTTACTATTGTTTTATTTGTGTGCCTGATGTTGTACTGTCCTGTGGGAAACTTTTTATGTAGCCGTCCTGGCCAGGTGTCCCTTGCAAAAGAGATTTCCAACCTCAATGGGGCTTATCTGGTTTAAAAGATGTTAAATGAAAATGAAAATTAAATAATACTGCGCATTTATATTTTCTAACTCAATGATCTACACAAAAGCTGTTATTGACAGCTAAAGAGTTTGGAGGCCATAAAAGCAGAATGATAAAAGTGTCCAAAATAAATGCCTGGAGTGGTGCTGTTCTGCTAAAAGCAGTGGTGGATGACAGACGCCTGTAAGAATCACCAATTATTCTTTAACTGAGTGCACAGTTGCATTGAACTTGTATGTTAATGCCAATCTAAATTAATCTATTGGATAGAGAGTTAAATTAAAGATTATTCACATGAATTTGTGTTCTTTTCTAGTTGCCTCACATTTCTGTCAAGCCTGTCTACCATGCTACACGCAAGCCAGGAACATATCAAAGGGACAATATGCATAATGCATTTCAAGGTCAGGATAATACCAACATGTTGTAACCCTACATGTAGCTAGTGTCTTGAATAAGTCATAAAAAACCTCACTATAAGAAAATCTCAAATTCTTGTAAAACAGCCTTCATGTAAATTCTTATGACAAATTTCAAACTTTCTTTGCTGTTGAAATAATCTCACACAAAAAAAACTTGGTCAGTCAGTTTGGAACATCACTTCTTTATATGTTTTCTACAAAAACACTGTAGAAAGCATTTCACAGAATTCTGTACAGATGTTTTTCTCAAAGCCTTAAAACAAAATGATGATGTCTGTAGTCTTTCAAAGTCTATACAAAGAAAAGCCAACCCTGTCTCCAAGAAATTATGTCTATACTTGCAACAGCAAATACCACCCGAACTATGTTTTCTGTCAACATAATGAGAGAAGCAACGGCATCTCATTAAAGAAACTATTTCTTCCTCATCAAATGAACCAGAGTGCTCCATCAAAAGTCAAAATAAAACATGATTACTCATACTGTATGATCACATGTATTGTATTGCTTTGTGTGGGAAGAGCAGAAAGAAAACAGAAAAAAGAGAAATAAGATGTTTCCATGTAAGGAACACAGTTATAACACCCAACATATTAATAAAGCACATTTGAGTGGTGATAACCAGGTTTCTGAAGTCCTTCGAGTTCAGGCTCCAACAAAAATAAATAGACATATAAAATTCTAGCTACAGTGTCACTACACAAATACCAATGATTTTAAATATAGGACTTATTTATCGAAGAATCTCAAAGAGCTTTGATTATAATCATAGATGCTACTAAAAAATTTTGGGGCAGTCTCAATTACTGACAATGAAAGAACTTGGGTGAGTCAAAATTTAAGCTGTATTTTGGTTGTTATTGATTTTTTTTGTTTGAGTCAACAAAGTCAGAAGCTTCACAAGGAAAACATAATCAAATCCAAACACATACACACATACGCACACACACACACTCACAAAAGCCAAATAAACATATGTCTACACAATGTTATTCATTTGTTTTGAGCGAAATAAACAGTGACAGCCGGAAACAGGGGTGAAAAATTTGTCAGATACAGGAGGTGTTGTTTCCTGCAGGTTTGGCGCACAAAATTATTCTATAAGCCAACTCATCTGCATCAAACACATTCACTGTGTTTCTCTGCCTGCCTGCCTCCCTCACTCACTTCTTCTCCTTGCCTCACTGCCCCCCTCACTTCTCCCCTCCTCTGCCCCTCTCCTCTTTCCACATCCTTGTTGACATGCTGCAGTTAAAGGTACTGTACCTCCAGATGAGAGCAGCTTTGAAGCCAGTCGAGCGGTGGGCACATCCAGGAGGGTTTTATGTGGCTTTCTTGTAAAGCTTCAAATCTCACCACTGAGCAAGCACCTCCACTGCCTCAGATTATACCCCTCTACCGCCTGATGACTTGCAGGAATCGTTATTCTTTTTTTTTGCCATATATTTCTTCTCTAGCACTTCAATCGCTCTGGACTGACGGTGCCCCAGTGATTATAAACAACTTGGGAAAGACATATTACGGTGTTGGGGCCGGGGTGAGGAGGGAAAAAGTGAGAGAACAGAAAAAGGCAGAGGGAGTATGACAGAGTGCATGCATCCCTCTTCCACCACCTCTCCTGCCTTCTTCTCTTCAATCTTTCCATTGTATATGTGCCACCTCTAATACCTTTCGCTATCAGCCACAGTGAAGAGGGATTTTCCATGTGGCTAGCAATTTTTTCAAGCCATCAAATGCCGCCATTATAAGGATACCGCAGGCCAGTAATATTGTGGATTTGAGCTAAGATGCATGAAGTTCAGGATTCTGAGATGCGCCTAATGGTATCTCCCTTCCCAGTATGCACTCTGATTAAGGACCACCATCATGATGGAATAAAAGTGTACAACATAAAACGGTAAACCAACATGTACGCAGCATTTAATGAGCGTTTCTGAAATGTTTGCATCTTTAAGGAAATGGTTTGGATGTAGATAAGCGTGAAGGCAAAGTGGAAGTTATTAAAACAGGACAGGAAAAGCAATGCCACTGATCCATGCATGCTCAGCATATATTCACACTCTTACAAACACACAAAACATCTATGACCACTGAGGGAATAATCAGGATGATCTAATTTTACTGCTTTTGGCTAATGTGTTCACATTAGCTCATTCATTTATGTATTTAATTTTGTTTTCTCAATATTTAATAGATAAGAGTGATGAATATATTTAACCAATCTAGACAGACAGAAGATATCTGATTTGATTCTGTCATAAGCACCCTAAACATAACAGATTTGTCCAAGTATTGATTAATGATAAGAGATTGTGTAGATGTGAGAGCTAGTCCTGAGCTCATAATTTCTGGCTAATTGCATTTATCTTTCCAACAGCAAGAGGACTTTTAATATAGCGATATTTAACTGATTGTTATATGAATGTCATCCAAAGTTTTGATTGTGACTGGAGAGATGATTACACTTAACATAATAAATACAAATTGCAATCAGCAATTTGGCAACCAAATTTACATCACATTTCCACAGGAAACATTCTTTTCTCTTGGGGGGAATCGATTTTTCATCTTGGTAACACTTGAATTTGTTGCATGTGCACTAGTGGCTTATGTAACGAGAATAAATCTATTTTATTTTCATATCATTTTGTAATTTGACAGGGACAATGTGCAATATTTACAGTGTATTGCACCAGATACAACGCAGCTAATTCTTCTGTGTGGTGTAGGCAACGCTCAGAGGCGAGCACTTCAATTTCTCTGTGTGCTCATAAAACCCACATAAAGAGAATAAATCCATATTATTTAGTGTATAATTCATTTCCCTTTAATACTAAGTGTAACATGTGCTGGAAGTGTGTTGGTATTATGGTAATTGCTTCAATAAAGTTATTAATATTCATGAGTGATATATTAATATTCACCTCTGATGTTGACAGATAGTCCTGGACACTGTTGGTACTGACATATACACTACATACAGACACCCAAACAACATACTAACACAGTAACATGACACATGAACTTGCATCTGCATACCTGTAAGCGAGAGTCATGTACATACACACATACTGTGTATAGACGGGCTAATGTGCGCACACTGAACAACAAAGATTTGCATTGTAGGGGGACAGAAAATATTGTGTTCAATTATATGAAATAATAAGAAGGTTCAGTATCATTGCATATAAAATATCTTATATTGGAATTGAAAACATGAGATCAAAGACAAGAGAGAGGAAAAGGGTCAGAGAGAAATAGCCAAACTGGTGAGGAGACCGAACCAAAGATCATTTAAGTGGATTAAATAAGGATTGTGTGCATGTGTGCGTCTTATGTAAGTGCTTGATCTAGTTGTATGCTGCATCATTACTGCAGGACACAGATGTTATACTTTTCAAAGAACACTTGTTCAATCCGTCAGTCACTTGCTTCCTCGCCCTACTTCCGGAAAAGTAATCCCCAAACATAATACACTGGGTACGACCTGAATGTCTTTGCTCACTCATGCACACACATGAACAACATGAGCCCGCAAACCGCAACAAATCTCCATCTTTACAAGTGATTAAATCTTTCATTAGTCTTAAATGTTGCATGTTTTTTTTTTCTTTGTTAAACAAGTTTAAAAAAAGCAGCAATAGTGAGGTGATGTCACTGGTTTGAGATATTCAGTACTGTGCAAAAGTTTGAGGCATTTTAGATGTTTACATTCTTATCCATTATGCAATACCATCAGGGAGGCGTCTGATGGGTGTCAGATTTATTGTACAACATAACAATAACCCCAAACATACACCCAGTCATAAAGAACTATCTTCAGCAACAAGAACAAGGAGTCCTGCAACAAACAGTATGGCCCCCGCAGAGCCCTGATCTCAACATCATGGAGTCAGTCTGAGATTACATGAACAGACAGAATCAATTCCACAGAGCCACTGTGGCAAGATGCTTGGAACATCCGACCTACCAAGTACCTCGAAAAACTGTGTGCAGGTGTACCGAGAAGAATTGGTGCTGTTTTAAAGATGAAGCGTGGTCACGCCCAATATTGATTTGATTTGGATTTCTTCTGTTTACTGAGCTTTGTATGAAGTTAATCGATAAATAAAATAAATAAAGAATTACAATATCCTCTATTTGCTACGTGGTATGAACATCATCAAAGTAATCAAAAAACACCAGGTTCAAGATGAAAAGAGTAATTGTAATCAAATCAGAACTATTACTAAAACAACAAAGCAGCTCTATTATACAGACACAGACTGATATTAGAAAAAAGATAACTGTAATTCTAAAAGTCTGAATGTTTGCTGATTACTTCACTGTAGAATTTTCAAATTTGCCCAAGCTATGCTGTTACAATAGAATATTTACTTGGTTCATATTTAATGCATTTTGATGAAGAAATCTACTTTTTATCACAACATAGTGAAAATCAGAACATGTGTTGTTTGCAATTGCTGCTGTTTTTTCTGGGCAACACCTTAGCCTCATCAGTGTACTTTGAAAGATTAAAAGAAGGCCACAACAGACTACACTGTTTGTACTTTTAAGATGCAGTGGAGAGGAAATCAAAGTGCTGCAGTCTATTCTGAGGAGTTTCTATCTCTTCTATGTTGGGAATTTCAGTTCCCTGTCACACTGCAGTTCATGAGACGACTGTATCTTTGCAGAGTTGACATGTTCAGAACATGACTTAAGTTGAAAACCCACAACATTTCGATGTGGGTAATAGGAATATGCGTTTCAATGTGAGTTCAAATGGCACAAAAAAAAAAGATATTCAAATTGTACAGAATCACCCTAAGGGGGGGCGTCGAAATGGGGTTCTATACTCACTGTGGCAAGCTCGTGGAAGTCGGCTCAGTTTCACAAAAAGGGAGCAAATTAAAAGATTGAAATGCAAATTATTCCCCCACTTAGCTGTGCTTCGGAGCATGCTCACCATGCAGATACCAGCTATGACTGTGTGTGTGCAAGAGGGACACGGTTTGTGTAAGATAGTGCAAGACTCTCTGTGCGTACGCCTACATACTATATATGTGTGTGTGTGTGTGTGTGTGTGTGTGTGTGTGTATTTAAGGGACACAGATAACACTTCACATTATTTCAATTCACCCCCATTGTCCCAATGGAAGATACAGTTCATGTTTTACATCTGGACAAAAAAGGAAAGCAGAGAGTGTTTTGATGGCCCTTTACCGAGAATTGAAATTAATAGGAAAAGGCAACTTGGTAAATCGATTTTTCTGGCAGTTTGCTTTGGGTCTCTTACTCTCTCTGTTGCTTTCTCTCTCTTGCCTTCTCTTGCTGGCTTTGAAATTTTGCTTGTAATGAAGTTATTTGGGGAAGGGAGATCCAAATGAAAGTCACTGGCTCACAGACAGCAACATACTGTACCTAGTCAGCCAGACACACAATTTTCCAGTATTTACAGCCATGAAAAAAACTGATTGGCTTCATTGAGAAACACAAATTTCAGAATCCAATGTCTGCCATCGCAGAAATATCTCTGGTTACCTAATGAGCTGGACTAAGAAAGACTGAACAGATTTACTTGGCATGCATTTAATTTAATCTAAAATCTGTGAGGGCAGACACTGAAGTTTGTTGCATCGATTAGAGTTCTGATTTCCACCAAAGTATTGGGTTTCGGGTTGAATTTGTGCTGTTGGGTTGTGTACAGCTTTGGGTTTGGTTATTTTCAGTAATTAATTGAGGAATTGTACTCTCTCTCTCTGGTTGCAGCAATGGTCTGCATTTATATGGTCTGCATCAATATGAGTATACTGGGCCAGTAATTGAAAAAAAGGTTGAACTTCATTGCAAGATATCATCAACATAGCAGGTAAGGCCACGCTATATGATTATGAGATAATACAGTGTCTTGAGCTGGTAGTTAGAAGCCATTTGTGTGGTGTTATAGCTAACATGTGACCTAAGAAGAGTGGCTTAATGGGCCATTAAATACTTTAGTTTTGTGCTGGTTGGCTGAATATATATATCATGGCCAGTTCCAAATGTATTTAAATTTTATCTTTGAGAAAGCTTTTAGGGGTATCCAAAAAAAACATATCTTTCTATTTGATGAAGGAACAACAAAAATAAAATATTTAGTTTGGCTTAAGTTTGACTCAAAGACAGACTCAGTGTGGTTGGGTCTTCAGCACATGTGTACAGGACAGGTTTGAGTCTCAGTTTCATGCCAATGCATACCACTAGTCTGGATGTTGAGATTCAGCTGATAAGACTTTTCAACAGCCTTTGTTACAACTGTACTGAAATAAACAACAAAACACTTCCCAGGTAGCCTACTGGTTCAGATACATACCACATAATCACAACGTCCACGGTTCGATTTCACCTGCTGACCTTTGTTGCATGTCACACCCCTCTCTCTAACCGTGCTTCCTGTCTCTCTGCACTTTCGACAATACGATAAAGAAAAAAAAAAAAAAAGCAAAACTACAAAATGTTGGTCATAGCCTCTTCTGCAGTCGCTGAGTTCAAGTTCAAGTCCCTTTGATTTGTGAATATTGATTTCAAGTCAGGTTGCAGTACATTGCCTTCCAAAATATCTTGTGTAAAAAAGTATTAACTACAGTTTCACTCAATTTTAGGTCACACTGACTAAATATATCCTTTGGCAAGATCATCCTCAACTTCACCACGCACACACTTAGTTGTGTGTGAGTGCATTTGTGTGCCTGCCCTTCAGAGACACTCTGAGCAACTTGCTGCATCATCGCTTGTAAACATTAATTAAAACTGGCTGCTTTTTAGCCTTGGAGAGCTTTTTCTTATTCCCTGGAAGGAATGAAGGTAGAGCAGGCAGTAAAGTTCCAGACTGCACCAGGCCAAGTGTGAAGACCAGCGATAAACCCCTGGCCTTTTTCTCCCTCTATGTGTGTGTATGTATCTGCATCTGCATGTGTGTATGGCTTAGTGTGGTAACTTCCTAATGCCCTTCCAGGATTCTGGAGTACCAGTCCTCTTTTGAATGTGTGTGTACGTGTGTTTGAGAGTGCCTGTGTACCATATGCAGAAATTGCTTGACATTGGACTCATTACGGAAACACTCATTTCTCCTCTTCTCTCCTCTTTTCTTCAAGCCTCATCAGCACTTTTGCCTCCTTTCCACAGTTGAAAGGAGCATGAATATGACGGAGTCAGCAGAAATTACTTTGAGCTTATTTACAGGCTGTGTTTCCTTGCTCGCCTCCTATATACGGATCAATACAATCTGTGTATAATATAAGGGTTACAACAGCCAATGGAAAGTCAAGGCTGTGCGTGTGTGACCGTGCGTGTGTACGTGGCATTTTTGTGTATCCATCCACTTATTTCTAAAGGGCAAAAAGTAAGGCCTTGCCTTGCAGAATGAGAGAAAATTTCATACACCAGTGTACAGCCAATCCATAATATCTCCAGGTTGTTTAAAAAGTGGTGATGAATTGAGCTATTTATTAATATCTCACCCTAATAGTCTTCAAGGGAGAATAGGAAACATTAGTAACAGAAGACTTTGTGGTGCATTTTTAGTTACTGCCCAGTCTGTAAGGCATTTGTTTCTAAATATACTTTTTTTCCTTTAAACTGGTGTTGAATCTCAAAGCATTTTTGGAAAGACTGAAGTAAAAAAAAAACAAAAAAAAACTTGTGGGTGTCTGAAACCTACAGCAACTATGAAGCTTCCTGATGAAAAAAAAAAACAACCTCAGACAATCTGCACCAAACAATACAAAGCCAGTCAGATTAGATGCAGGGCTCTCTGATCTCTCTCCCTTTCTTTCACCAAAAATCACACAGTGGCACATACATCCACGCACAAACACACACACATTGCATTCAGCTAGCAGCTACTGTGCTCTCATTATAGGTGACTGCATGCAGACAGTGTCTTGTTCTATCGAACCAATAAGACTACGGCTGGCGCTGAGTGCAACTTCTGACAGATGGCTCTCTCAGCAATTTTCGCTTGACTAAGGCAATCTGTGTGTGTGTGTGTGTGTGTGTGTGTGCGTGTGTGTTCCTATGCACACATAGTACACAAATATGCGAGTATGTGTGTATTTCTAAGCCCTTTCACTTGAAAGCAATAGTGTTTGAGTCACTCATATTCTGTTTTAACAATGTCACTCTCAATATTTCACAACTCGCCACCCACACCCCCCTCTCTCTGTCACTCCAACATCTCGTCTTTTTGCCGTCCTTCTCTTTTTCCTCAAGGGCATCATGTCCACACTCACTGTGGCAATTTACAGATTTTACAGATCTGCAAACTTCTGATATTCTCCTTTAATTAACCATTAAGTCAAACATACCACATATGCCTGATTTTGTGTATCTGCCTTGTTTGTCTCCTACTTTTTGTGTGTTTTTATTTTTAGCACAGGATGAGGAAAATCTTACTAAAACAACACTCGGAGTCTTTCACCCTGTTTCTCCACCTTCACCCGATCCTTGAGACTTAAGCTTTCACTGTCTCCTCAAAGTTTTTCCTGTATCCTACTTTCTTTTTTGCTCCCATTGTTTCCTGTCTCTCTGTCCTCACCTTGCCTTTCCCTCACCCATTTTGTTTCTGTTATGCTGCCATTACACTGAGTAGTTTTGTCGGAACAGATATGAATTATGAGCAGAGTTCAAAACGCTATTGATTATGGAAACTCAGTTAAAGAGCATTGAAAACAATTAATGCTCTAATTGGCTAAAAGTGAGTCTGATTTCTTTTTTAAGTTTGAGTACATAATTGCATGTTACCACATTTTATTAGACAGTGAAGAGGTCCTCATCTCTGGAGAACAGAAAGGTAATATGAGAAAGAATGTAGATGGGCAAGACCTCAGAGATTCATCAAGTGCTCTCTCTGTTGATCCCTCTCCTCCGCAGATCATCTGTAGATGTTCAATGAAAATGAATAGTTCCCCACAGACAAAGGCAACTTATAGCTGGTGAGTGCACTCACACAAGCTGCTTCAATCTCATGCAGACCACACAAAACCACACATACACCTACACAAAACCTATCAATTGTTTCCATTGCAGTGAAACTAAGGTTAGTGACTTTTTAATTCAATTTTATGAACTAGTTAAGTGAAGAAACATTGGAAATAAATGAAATAAATATTCATTATATTCAACCTTTTCCTCTCAATTCCAAAGCTGTTACATTTTATCTGCAGCGAAAATTAGCTGTTATTATCTTACTGTTCAGTCAGTCACTGCTGCAATAAAAGCAAGTAACAATACAGCAAACAACAACAACAACAACGAAAATAAGAATATTAAATACTAAAAAAGACTTTTTAAAAGCGCTATGTCATTTTTAAGATGACTTTTAGGAGTAACTAATGTTAAGATCACATTCACTTGGGATTACACATAACTAGCAAAGTCATGTTCTCAGGCAAAAGAACCTTGGACTTTGAACAGATTAATATGCTGTTAATGGACTTTGTATCTGCAGTGAGTAAAAAAGGCCATTGATTCCAATATTGTAATTAGAAACTATTTGATCTTCAAACTGTTCCCCTGTCAGCTACACAAAGTTTACATTTGGCAGCTAATTTCAAGATGTAGGAAAAATTTAGCTCTCCTCTGTAACTGTGAGCAGGGAAAAAGCTGCATTTCTGTTGCTTACGTATAATCATGTATTTACAGTAAATAGGTAAAATTACGTGACCCATTATTTCAAACAAAACATACTTTAATTTGTATACTGACCATATAAAATGATGGGACTTTCAAACAGAACTTAAATAAATAAAAGTGTCTAAGAAAATGTAAGGTTTAAGTTTTTGATTATCATATTTGATAAAACATTTAGATTTAAAATGATCCTCAACTGGAATTAGTTTATTATATTTATATTAGTCCCACCCTAAACTAGTGGAATAGTTCTTGTTCAGTGACTAGTTAGTGCATGAAATAACAAATGAACAAATAAAAGAACACAAAATAGAGATTATATAATACGCCCAATCCAGTGAAGATATAATCAAAGTGAGTAGTGTAACAACTCTGCTGCAAAAATCAAATGTACTGAAAATCACAGTGTTTGAAGTGTGTTCCCCTGGGAACAAATAAAATATGGTACCAGTGATGTAGCTAATATATGAGCCAGATGCCTTCAGATCTTCAGTGTGCAAAGTGACACACCGTGATACACCATCTTAGACTGACAGATGTGTGCAATAAATACACTTCCCTGCTTCTAACTTCTTATATAACAATAATGTAACCAGCAGGTGATAACACGTGAGTTCTTGATATAACTCTAAAACCTTCCAATCTGCACCAGTATTTAGATACTAACTTAATCTCACTCAAGTTTGTGACAACTATGAAAATACTAACAGAATGTTGAGAGAATGGACATCACACCTTTAGAGACCCACATGTTAAACTATGTAATCACATACGTTACCAGTCAAAAGCTTGGACACGCCTTTGCATTCAAGGGAATGGGAAGATGCGTCCAAACTTTTGACTGATACTGTAGTTTACAGATTCATAGATTTGTCAGGATCAGGAGAGATGTGAATCCTTGTTTGCATTTAGAATACATATTGCACCTTTAAACTGACATCAAGCACTATCTGTGCAAAACCAAGACTGAAATAATAAGTAGAGTAGTATGTTATCATACATTCTCCACCTTGCAGTGTATTTATTTCCATTTAAAACACCAGCTTTCATGTTAGTTTGGCCACTGTGAAAACCTAAGCTATTCTGTCTTGCTTTCCAACCCTCTAGTCCTGCCTCAGCAGACACTATAATGACTGACTGAACACTAACAAGGTGTCTAACAAGGTGTGCAGCACTCAGCTCTCCCACTGTTTTATCTCTTTTGACTGACCTATCTACTATTCCTCCTTTTCTCTTTCTTCTAGCTGAGGGGTTTTGCTGGAGGGGGGAAGTAAACAGGGGGGGGTGCCATGTTAACATAAATGATCACATAAATCTTGCAATTATCTGGCTTCACTGAGGGTTACTAAGGGAAATCAGAACTTCATTTGTTGCCATGGCTTTTGTTGATGAACAAAAGCCACCAATGAATCTATTCTTTGTCTCTGTCGTGTTTCTGACAAGTGCTAGTCGAAGGCTGCATAATTCTCCATGTCGTATTGTAATTACAAAGAGTCTTATCCAATATGTTGAGCTTTAAAATATACAGTTTTTTTATTTTCTTTTTAAAGTTAGGGTTTATACTTTTAATAAAACTCAGAACAACATCTATCAAGAAGCAATTCAATCTATTGTTTATTCCAGTTTCATTCTGCTTAAAGCCTGGCCTTTACAACACATTCACCAGGAAATTAATGGAGTTCACCATCTCTGTTTATCTGAGGCAGTTAACAACAGAGAGCCCAAAATAAATATGCTTGTATAACAATTAAGCCACCCTACTCATTATTGACCCTGTTATCTACAGCTTCTCTGACACCCTTGTGAAAGAATCTGGCTAGAAGACAAGACTATCTAATTTCAGTGTGCTTCTGATCTGCTTTGATTTATATTTTCATGAGAGGTACAAAATATCCATTAACATTACAGTCTACACAAGAAAACACAGGTGAGGATGCTTGTTATATTGTTTTTATTTAAAGATTTGTTCACTCTGCAAATGTTAGCGTCGTATCTTTCTGTCTGTTTCCGTCACGCTCTCTTTTTACGGGCTTCAACTGAATGTGACATTTACTGCAGTAGAACAGCAGGAGACATTTTGTTTATGCAACTTAACCAGTATGATTACACATTTAAGATGGAGAGAGAAAAAGGAAGGGAAAGTGAGGAAGTGCGTTAACAGCATGTGAGAGTCAACACATACATTACACCCTGACATGTGTAACCCAAGCATGCTGGGTAGTATGAGACAGATAACTTAGCTCTTGGCTGCAGCCCCTGTCTCTACCAGCGGGAGTGAAACAGGACAATTAAAGTGGAAGGCCAAATCTGTCGCTCTATGACGACAATCAAAACACAGACAGGAGACACATTTCCATTTTCCAATTGCTTAGCGAGCCACTCAGTACAAGGACTGAAACTGTTGAATCAGTAAAATGTCATATTCACTATTATTTTAGCGAGGCGTAGAAAAGTGTTAAAGCACCCAGAATCCATCCTTTGAATAACAAATACGTTTGTAGTCTTTGTAAATATATTGTGGCCATTTAATCTGTCATCCACATTATGAAAGATTACTGCAACTGGACTGGACATGTAGGCTGACAGTGGTGTAGGAAGTATTCCGATCTTTTATTTAAAGCAGCTACAATCAATATTTTAATATTTACAATGGATCCATTGACTGTTTGTATGTGAAAAGAGTAACATATAGTGATGAATGCACAAAGAATCTTCACCTGATTCTGCAATTCCCCTCAGCTCTATGGAGATTTATAGCATCTTTTTATTCATTATTTTGTTCTTCCAACCCGGTTTTGGTTTATTAGTTTTCAGCTAAAATGCTTTAGAAATCCACTGTACCCTAACCTGCTCAGCACCAAACAGCAGACATATAAATTTAGCAGCTAGCTGGTGTGCAAAGTGGAGCATTTAGCAGCTAAGAGCCAAATGTTTCCCTCAGAAGTTGGTGGAGAACAAACCAGAGCTAAAAGTAGAGTGAATATTGGACTTACATTCATCAGGTGGACACAAATTTAATATTAACGCTAATTCATGACTGAATTCACAGCCATTTGCTAACAAGTTCAGCCTATCAACTTAAAGGGGTGATAATATGTCTATTTTGTGTTTACAGCTTCTATCGGCTGCCTCCAAGTTGCCAAAAACAAACAAAAAAACAAACAAACAAACAAAAAACAGAGCAAATGCTGAGCAATAAAACATGATTAATATAGTACGTTTTAATAACTAGTATCTTAAATGTTGTTTACTGTCCCAGATTAGATCATCAGACTTTGAAGCTGATGTTGCTCCATAACAGTTTCTCTTCATGGATCTGTCTGTTCTCTGCTGGTGAAGAGGTGTATAATTCATGAAACTCAGATACCAATAAAATCCACTCCTGCATCATTTCCCAATGCATTTCCCTGCACTGTCCTTTCCATGGTTGCTATAGTCATACAACAAGCCGGAAGTAAGAGTGGCAGCTGCACTCTCTCCTCTAACCGCTCGCTGTCTGAAAGAGGCTTAAGGGTTGGATATATGTTGCAGTGAGGAGTACGCCCCTGTGAGTGAGGTGGTGCCTCGAGTTGTGCTGCCTGAGCTGGCTCGCAGGCTTTGTTTCATTTGTTGCAGGTTTAGTTTTAGTAAAAGTAGCAATATTAAAGTATAAAAGCACTCTATCGCAACTCAAAGCTCTGCATTCAAAACGACAAGAGACAGAAGCGTTTTCAGCAAAGGTAAAATAATTCATTATGCAGAATGGCTACTGTCAGAATATTATTACATATGCTATATTGTTGTGTTATTATTACAGATGCACTAACATGTAAGCAGCATTTTATTGTTGTAGCTGGTTGAGGTGTAGCTAAATTTAACAACTGTACATGCAATATAGGCTGCATGGAGAGCAGAATGGATGAAAGCAGGTATGAACACGATGTGGCTGAACCACTAACAGTCAGACCTCATCACTTGTGAGCGGTAAGAAAGTAGTGGATAGAGGGAGGGCCCTGAGAATGGAGAGAAAGAGGAGGAAGGAAAGGAAGCAACTGTGACAGAAACAAGAGAGCAGAGAGTGGAAGAAAGAGTAGAAGAGAGAGATGAATTTAATGGAACTGCTGAGAGACGGTCTCTTTTCGCAGTGGCACATCTCTGTAGTCAGAAAGAGACTGTGACAGGGACAGAAAGAAGAAAAGAGGGAGGATAGATGGAGAGATAGAGGGGTGCAGTCAGGAGGCATGGGTGTCCTAAAGTTGGGTCCACTTCACAGCAGCACAACAGAGTCGTTAGAGTGGGATAATGGATTAGAGGAAGTCATAAAGAGAGGAAGAGAGGGAGGAAAAGAGAAGGAGAGAGCAGGAAAATGATGATAACGTTGCTTTCCCAGCAGTATGGCACAGCAGAAACAGAGATAATGATGGAGGGAGAGACACAGAGAGGGAGCGAGAGAGGGAAAGTGGAGTGCTGAATGTGAACACTATTCACATGGCAAAAACTCAGCAGTAAGTAGAGAGAATTGGAGAATGGAGAGAAGTCAGTGAAGGAGGGATGGAATACAAAAGGATGAGGGGAAGGAAACAGAGAAACAATTGTTTTTTTTTTTTTCCCTATATTGCTCTCCAACAAGAACACACACTCTTCCTCTCTCTCTCTCACGCACAGAGTCATACAGACAGACAGACGCACAGCAGGGGACAGTGAAAAAAGGAGGTGCAGACTGTGTGAAAGGAATAAAAAAAAAAAGAGGGAAAAGCAAGCGAGAGATGTTTGGAGCAGCAGATGGAAAGATGAAAGTGTTGATTATGGCCTATGGCCTTGACTCTGTGTGTGTGCGTGTGTGTGTGTGTGTGTGTGTAATGTGTATTTGAGCTTTTTTTTTTTTTCATACAGTGAAAACAAATAATTCACAGTGTGCATGTGTGATTGTGTATATATTTCCCACAAAGTTTGCCCTAATTGAGAGACAGCAGCACTCATGCTGACAGTGCTGCTGCATGCAAAGATAACACACTGTATATGCATATACTCACACACCCACAAAAACACAGTGTTTCTTCACAGTGTGTCTTTCTCCTCCCCCACTGGTTAGGACATTAATTAGGGGAGAATGGCATAAAGTGAGACAACAAGAATGACTGGGAAAAGATTTTGCGAGAAGACAAATATTCAACATGACACTAGAGTTTTGCTTTTGACTGTTCTACTTTCGCTCAAACGCTGCTGGCAAAACTTATAAGTCAGGGCAGTGCAAGGAGGAAGTGGGAAGATGGTTAGACAGATAGAGGGAGACGGGAAGGTATTGAAACAGGAGATGGGATGGAGGAACAGGGCAAGGTGCCCGCTCTCACACTCTCTCCTCGTTGAAATTTTTCTCTCTACTAGTCCGACTTGCATAACAGTACCTCCCTCCTACACAGGTTACTCGTCAGCAGAGATGCCTCCTTTGACTGCGAGCTTCCGTTGCTTGTTTGTACATTTCAATTACAGCGGAGTTCACAGTCCATTTGATAGCTGCGGCCACTTCAGCTTTCTTCGCTCTGTCTCCGAGAGCGCCGATTTTTCACCGAAAAGAAATAAATAAAAACAACTCCAAAAACAGTTGTATCGCAGTTGTTGCAGTTTAAAAATGTAATCTGTAGCACATCCTCCCCACCTGCGAAACACACTGCCCAAACACACCTGAGGGCACTACAGACCCTGAGCTTTCTGTTAAAACAAGTCCAGAAACATCTCTCTACAGCAGGACGTTTTTCTTTCAACTGCTAAATTATCTATCCACTCCTTTTACCGCTATTTCTTAGCTTCCTGGTCTTTTATCTTCTTTTCTTTCTTCCTAGAATTATGTTTTTCTTGTAACACTTTGAGGTTTGCTTTTAATGAAACGGATCACAAATTAATTGCATCATTACTGCATTTACTTTGAATATTCAGTAGAATTCTCTAGATGACTCAAACATAATAATAAATGGTCACTTTAATTTGCCTTTGGATTTTATTCTGTCTATCCGTAGAAAATTATGTTTAATCCACTTTACAGGCTGTAATTTAAACAGCGTTATTATCTTTAATGAT
Source organism: Thunnus thynnus (assembly GCF_963924715.1). Classification (NCBI taxonomy): domain Eukaryota; kingdom Metazoa; phylum Chordata; class Actinopteri; order Scombriformes; family Scombridae; genus Thunnus; species Thunnus thynnus. The sequence continues at coordinate 24,506,069 of NC_089518.1, read as the reverse complement.
GAATAACACTTTCATTCTACGTCATGCATGAACATGTCCATCTCACAAAGGCTCTTTTGCTTTCAAGCATATTCTTCTGTTCTTGCTGGTTTACGGTTATCTGCAACATTGAGTAGAGTAGGCACTTCCTTAGTAGCACTTCTGCTCACTTTGTTTAAACATCTGTCTGAGGTATTGCAACTTTTTTTTTCTGACCACACTCCCTACAACTCATTCAAAGTGCTGCAGGCTGTCTTGTTTTCGACCTTCCTGAATTCTTGCATGTCACCCTCCTCCTACTCTCCCTTCGCCTGTGGTGGCTTATTTCAAATCCAAAACCTGATGTACAAGACTACAAATGAGTGAATATCCCCATCACTCAAGGCCATGGTCTGTCTAGCCTCTACATACCAGTCAATATTCTGTACTCCACCAATGTTGTCTGCTTGGCTCTCCTAATATTTTGACCTGGTAATCACTCGTCCTAGCCTTGACTCTCGTCCCTCCTTGCTCTGAAAAAATATTGGAATGACTTTCCCACCTTAGCCAGGGCCAAACACTGACCCGGCTGAAGCTTAAAATTAATCTCTTTAGGAAACATTTCACATACTCTTTAAATCATATCCTCTCTCCCACATCTCCTCCTCTACATGGATAACTTTCATACATTCTCCGGCTCTTACTTCACTTTTCTGCGATCATCCACAAATCCTTTCATCCCTACTTCTGTCACAATCTTCAGTTCTGAGATGCCCCCCATCACATTTGTGTTGGCAGCAATGGAGAGGTGCTCGCTTTTAGCAAAAAGACAGGTGGATTGTGACTAAAACCAGAATCAAATTCTAAGCAACATCCAAGACAGATGTGTGCCAAATGATGGATACTGCTGGACACCTCCACTCAATGTTTTTGAGTTGCAGTAAGATTATACAGCTGGTATTCAACACACAGAAAGTTGCTACCGCTGTGCTACTTGTGAATGCAAAATTGTATTTTATTTGAATCATCTTTTGTACCAAAAACTACTTGCACCTTACAATTTTCCCCCTCAGTATGTCTTTTGTTAATAATAGTATGTACAACATGGCTTTTTAATGTGCTGTCTGGCCTCGTTCTGATGGATTGTGCTATATATACACCTTCTATACCCTTCACCTGATGGTTGCTTGTAAAGTTAGAGCTGTATAAATTTATGTTTAATCTCTTTTTAGCCTCGTTTTGTTTTTTTTCACAGACAGGAGATTAACAGTCACATCCTTCTGTTGACTCACAATTAAACTCTTAATCTGAGGTTATTATGTATGCATGTGGGACTACTAGACTTTAATATTTATTTTTTTCTGTATTCTTGCTGTGCGTCTTAAAGCTATTTCTATGAACAATTGTTAAATATTTTATGTCAGAGTTGCTTTTTGAGGTATTTCTTTTGTTTGAGGAGATACTGTATTACCGTTATGTTGAATAATAAAACCAAATCCCAAGATATCTTTTTGGTCTTTGATAAAGTTGTTAACAAAGTCAATTTCCAAGTAGCAGATTTTGTCAAATGAGGTCCTTCTACTTGTGCCTCTGCTTCTTCCTCTCCACTTTCTCTTTCCTACATTCTGTCTCTCTCACTCTCCTTGAGACCAATTAGAAAGTTTATTGCGTATAGACATTTTTCCCACCACTGCCTATGTTGGCCTTAGTGTGCATGCACATGCTTGCTCTCTCTCTCTATCCCACACACAGTGGAAAAGGTTCCTATGAGGTAACAAAAACGTGTGCGCACACACAGACACACACACACACACACACACACACACTAGTACCTTGGTGGCTCTGATTAGCAAGAGGGAAGGAGCAAAGGTGTGAAGAAAAAGGAAGGGTGACAGAGAGAAGAGAAAATGGGAGGGGGTGTAAAGAAAGGGACACATGTGGAGAAGAAGGAAGGATGAATAGAAGGAGGAAGAAAAGATGATAGAGAAAAAAGACAAAAAAAGAAGAGATGAAAGGGAGGAAAATTGAAATATAAGAAAGAGAAGAGGAAAGGAAACAAAGGAGAGAGGAAGAAAATGAAATAGTCAGAGAAAGAAGGGAGGAGGAGAAGAAAAGAGAAAGGTGGAGAGAAATCGGTGTAATCCCTCTACGCCTCCCTCTTTCTCTCCAGCAGTCATAGTGACACAGCCAAAAGCAAAATTATGGCGTCATGTTTGAGTATTCGCTCTCATCACTCATCTCCAGCTCCCCCCCTGCTGTGAATGTGCATGTGTCTTTGCATCTGAATCACATTTCCCTGAGGGCAAAATTTGAAGCACAAAGGTCTGGGACATTATAAAGGTACTGTGAGAGTGAGATAAACCCTTGTATGAAATAGTTGGTGTATTATATATGCTTCTGTAGGTGTTTATTTGCCATTTTCTTTATAAAGCTTTTTTTTGAACCTGTCTTTCAAATTATTCATAATTTGTCAGTGGTATAGTTTCATTTTATAATTAATTTTCGGGTGTCTGGGGAGATCTCTACTTTACACAATGATTGCTGGGATGAAAGTAAACCCACATTCCAGCCGGTGACTTTTAAAGCTAGAGAAGGTCAGCCCACTTAGCCTTGCAGCAGTAGACCGTTCATGCTCAGTTAATTTTGTGAGAGATATTTCTGGCTAGCCAAATCAGAAACGAATTACCTGTGACTAAAGCATAGCTCTTCTCACATGAACAGGAAGTACCTGATGCAACACACAAACATACACTTACACACACCATATATAACCCAGCACAAACCATACACACCAATATATTCACACACAAAAGGAGGACCCACTCTTGAAAAATTAGGTTCTTTCTCTCTCAGTTTTTTTTTACCTCTAATGATGCCATGACTAAAATGTTAATTACAGCTAAAAAGAGAAACGATTGCGAATATCAAATAGCAATTAGCATGTATCATCATCATCATTACCACCATTAACTGCAGCACAAGATGGAGGACTATTTACCAAACAGTAGAATGCTCATCAGTTGCTTATTCAGGGCCTGAAATGTTTCACAGGCAATGTTTTAAAAGAAAACCATTCCTCCCAAAAATTTGCATAATTAATGTTGCTTAAAAAATTAACTATTGCGTGTTTCAGAGCACGATAAGAAGAGCAAACTGTACTCACTAGAAAATAGCAGTTATTTATTTATAATACTGCAAACCACCGACATATACATTAGAATGAGCCTACGACTGAGTGTTCAAGTCATGTTCGTAGTCGCTCTCTTTCATACTACACTTAATGTATGCATGCCTACTCAAGGAACCACTCAAAAATATACGCATACACATTCTTGTGATCTTATTTTTCCCCATTTTCCATTGCCCTTTCCTTTCCCTGTCACGGTTCTCTTCCTGCACTGATGAAATTTACTATAAATCCTTCCCTAGGTGTCAATTGTCTGATCTCCACACCTGAGCATGGCCCGACGGATTGTGGAAAATCTTAGGGTAGATAACCAGGATGAGGTCATTATCCTCAACACAATCCGTGTGGAGCAAAATGTCTCCTCCTTTTTGTTCTCATTTGACTATTGTGCTCAAACACAAAAGCTCAATCCACACTTATTACACCCAGAGGACAGCTATTATTACATTTTTGACATTATATTGCTTTAGCAATCACATTTTTTCTTCCAAGCTTCCCTCCACACCCATTATCTATCTATCTTTTATCTTTGTGATGGACCCTGCAAGTGCAGCGTGGTGTTGTAAAAGTCCAAATCCCTACAGGAAAATATTATTCAATAACTCTTAATATGCACCTTATGATTGCCAGCTGAGGTATAAATCATAAACTATGAAACAAATAAGTCAGGAATCCCAGTATTATAGAGCTTGACTGACTTCATTAAAAGGCTGCAACAGAGAAAACAATATACCTGCATCATCAGGCTCACTCGTGCCAAGCTATTTGTGGTTTAAGTTCACTTTCAGTCACACGGTGAATCATGTGACAATTAAATAATATCATGTGAAATCCTGTCTCTTATACTCATATGCCACTAACTGGTTTTACCTTATAAATTTTGGAAATAACATAATTGCTGGGTTCCTTGCCAACATTTTTTCAGTGCTCCAACAGCGATGTTTCCATAATGCATGGAACTTGTATATGGACAGTGTGGATGGTGGGCATACAAAGTGCAGTTCTTTGACACTGGAGAGAGGGGTTCATGTCATGTGTCCTGGGTGTGGTTAGGTTAAGGCTGCCAGAACACTTTGATTAAGGTGTGATTTGGGAAATCATCATGGTTTTGGTTTAATATATCAAATGCTTCCTTATGTGGGAAGCATTTAATTTATTCCTGCATGAGCAGTACATAAATGTAATTTTTAGGTTTGTCATGTGACACCAAAATGTTCTTGTTTACTATCTTCATGTAATGTTGCCATTCACAATTGAATATTTGTTTTTAAATCAAATGTCCATATAATAGTTTGTTATATAAAACCCCTGATATTTAACACACCACCAAACATGTGTATCCATCAATCATTAATTATCTATTTATACATGATGATTTCTTTTTTTTTTTACTTACCTTGTTGTACAAAGGAGCCGTACACAAACCACATGGAATTGTACAGTGTTGTCGAGGACACAGATCCCATGGGTAGCCGGGGTGGGTTGAGCCAGTTGAGCAAGTACACCAGAATGCCAACCAAGAGCACCGTGCCCGCGATGCACGCCCACAGTGACAGGTCGAAGGGTGCCAGGCAGGCAAACATGTCCACAGTGCGTTCGGCCTTGCGCAGCAGAACGCCCACAGAATAATCCATGTAGCGTGTGGTGAAGTCCACGACACTCTCTCGCTCAGGCGTGATGGTCAGGGCAGAAAGTCCCACATCGGCTCGCTGCAAGAGGTGGAGGGGAGGAGAGGAGTTTGAAGTATCAACACTATGAATATGTGTAGGTGAGGAACAGAGTGGAAAAATATGGACTTTTGAACTCAGAGATGGGTAATTGGTTTAGATCCTATCCCTGTTTCTTCCCACCATCTAAAATTTCTCATAATACAAAGCGACTTAAATATTATCTGGAAGCATCTGTTGTGTCAGTAGATGAAAAAAAAAAATCTCTTTTCAGAGAATAGAGCTTTTATTGGCAATATGTTTCTTGTTTTCTTCAAAAGTAAATGCAAAAATACCAGCAGATGGCTGATCTTTTTTTCTCAACCTCTAGATAGCTGTTGTGATCATGTATTCATGATTTTCCCAGTTTCAGTCGCCTAAATTTGGGTATTGATGGAAAAATTCTAATGCTGTGAAAGCTTTACAAAGCTCTGTCAAATGACCAAAACAGGCTAGATTTCAACACTACTTGATGTGAAACAAGGGAATATGCTTTCACCTATATAGTTTCCACTTTCATTAAATGATTTAGCGATGGAAGTTTAACAAGTAGATATTAGGGTCAGACTTTTTGACTTTATAATTGACACTATTATTTTTTCAGACAATATATTTCTTCTTGCAGAGGATGACAGCGATCTTCAGACTTCAGACTGTTATATCCTTTGTGTTGCTGGAGTAATAAATGGAGACTGAAGATAAACAAAGATAAAACTAAGGTCATGCATTTCAGGAAGAAAGGGATACCCAAAAATTTCACAATACTTGTGACATATATGATTATTCTTATTTCTATGCGCTTTTTCTGTTTTTGTAAACCTTGTCAGGGATTTAACGTCTAAAGTCTTGTCTGTGTTAAATACAAATAAGTCTACATGAACATATAAATATTGCTGTTAAACTCTGCTTTTGTGTCAACACGCCTCCACAAGCATTTAATGCCTTTCTCATCACTCTGAATTCTTGGAATTTAAGAGGCCACAAATGACTGCTTTAATTATTTACATGTAAAGACTTTAACTTGAAAAAAAAAGCTGTCAGTGAGTATGGCTGCCAAGAAAAATAGGCTGAGCTTAGCTTAAATGCAGAAACAATGATGGCTAATTAAAATGTTTTCAGTCCCCAGTGCCTGGCTAGCAGCTGTAGACATCTGCTTGTACCACAACAAGGATTTAAGATGCTCTGGTATGCTTGTGCCTGTGTGTTTGAAATCTATACAAGTGCGAGAGAGGGCACATATTATGAACTTGTTCGATAATGAGATTTTCTTTGTTGCAAGTAACAACTGACTGGAACAAGTTAGGTGATTTTGTAGGCGACCACTAAGCCCTACAGCCACTGTACACACACACACTGATTACACACTTACAAACACACACTTGCATGCTAACCCACCACACACCACATCCATGCACACGCACAAACAAAAATGTTAATCCACTGTAGGCAAAAAAAATCTGCTAATTTCACAGTCGAGTGAGGAAACAAAATGCTTAAATGTGCAGAAATTGTCACTTACACTGCATAAGAATAATATTAGGAGACACCCTGCAGGATGCCTGTTGGTTGAGACAACACAACGATATGCATGCAAGTGTGTGATGTGTGTGTGTGTGTGTGTATGTGTGAGTAGAGATGAACTGCCACACTGACTGCTGTGGTCAGTCAACATGGAAACTTCCAGAGAGCACTCTGGGTAATAATTATCTGGTATAATTGGGTTTTTGGGGAGATAAACCTTGTTGCTGACTGATGGGGAAAACAGAATTATTTGCATGTTCAATTTATTTACAGCCTATGCTTGTCTGTGTACACATAAATATGCATTGTGCTCAAAGCATTTTTCTATCATTTTGTGAGCTGTTGCGTTGGGGGGAATACAAATGCTAAACACACACACAAGTAGTGAAGGTCAAGAGAAGGAGAGCCCAGTCTTAAAAAATGTTCAAGCCTGAGACACAGCCAAAAGAATATAATGAAGTGAATGCATTAAAAACTTCTAAGAAAACACTGCCGATAGTAAAAAAAAACAAAAAAAAACTTCCTTGACTTATGGAGAATGAACAAAATGTGCAGAAGCTTAGTAAAAGTCCAGCAGGACATCAAAGGATGCTGTGCACACATATGTAGATACGAACTTAGACCTACACAAACACATTCACACACATAAACAGTGGGAGATGCTAATTAAAGACCGTCTTAGTCTTTACTATATAAAACTGTATGAGGATTGTAGAACTTCTGTAAATGAGAACCAACTCCTGCTGTTTTTTCCCCCCTATTGTTTAATGAATGCACCCTGTGCTCTATTTCATTGAAGGGATATTTTGCATCAACAATTGCTTGAAAAAAAAAGTTGCACTGACCTCAGTTGAAAGTGACAACTCTGTTTGACTGCACGACTGACCACACTTAATATTAGCTTTCCCAAAATTTCATACTGAATACCATTTTGAAATGGGTTTAAAATAAATTTTAGGTGCTCATACTAGAAAAATGATCACATTAGATATACTTAAAGATTGGATTGATTTTTCAGCAGGGTGTTAATGGACACTATCCATTAGTCTTGAAGGCAAAATGGAACGTGGTTTCAGGGTACGTGATATTTTGCCTTCCCCCATGCTGGCATAGTGAGTATATAAAATTACAATTAAAAAGAATAGTTTACTCACAGAGGTGGTTGTAGAAGCTATCATGAATTATTACTACGCTTATTTTGTTATTACTTTGAGCACATTTTATTTATATTTATTTTATTTCCTTTTTAGAGGCCATGTTGTATCCTCTTTTAGGAGTCCATAAATTATTTGGGGGATAAAACAATGATGTGACTACAAGGGACTAAGGTGAGCTGAAGGCTTATTGCTGGTGGGCCCCTATATCACAACACTCAATGAATGTTTTAAGGAACCAAGTCCCCCAGAGGAAAGGAAAAAGTTTGAGAAACCATGATATATTCAGTAAATTTAGGTGCTATTTGGGTTTGCTTAGCTTTTGTTTCTTTAGCAAATAAAATGTGCTCTGTTCTTTGTCCACAAAAGATGTGTGATACTGCAAATGTTGGGAGTTTCTTCAACGTTTTGAGAGATATTGGGAGATATTGAGAGAGATTGATTGTGAAAATGGAAATTTCTGAAATGTGACTACTCAGACATTAAATGTTTGACTCTTTCTTTCTTTCTTTCCTTCTTTCTTTCTTTCTTTCTCTCTCTATGCATTTCTTTCTGCCATCAGCAGTCAAACATGAACACATGGATTATATAATCAAAAATATTCAGTTGTTGAAAAAATATTTTCAAATACTCAGCACTGTTTGCCAATGGCTACTGAAAAAGTTGCAGAATTGGTACATCTCATGCTAATGCACTACAAAGGGGGGCAAACTTAAGTAGCTTGTAGGCTATGGCACTTGTTAAGTATTGTACAACTGTGCAAATTTATTGCCCTCAATCCAGAGGTTTCTCTATCTTTGTAAAATCCACATTCATAGCTTCACACTCTCTTGAGAAACACCATCTCCACTTTTCCACTTTTCGCAGACACAGATCAAGTGTCTGCCAGTAGTTATGCATCAAATACTTGAAGATACTTGAAGTTAGTCAAATTAATCGAAAGATGCTGTGTTTTCTCCGATATGCAATACCACATCTACTCATCTTTGACGTCAGCCCTTCTCTGGTCCTCTTCAGACTACATGCTTCTATCGTTAGGGAATGAGTGTCTAAATCACTCTATCCAATTAAAAGAAGTTAAACTCAGGCTGGTGGAAGCCTGATATAAATATTTATTTTTGAAGTGACACAGTTTCTAGTGGGAATGTTATGATACGACTCAAGACTGTGTACAAGAAGTGATGACTTGCATACCTCCTTGCGTATTGGTTTAGTGTGTTTGCATAGATAAACTTTGTTGTTTTTGTATAGCGTGGGTGTGTTTTTGTGTGCTTGTGTGTGTTTGTGCATGCAAATGATTTTCTTCTCACCTTGAAGACCAATTCACCCATCAGTCCATTCCATTGACCATCAGGCTGCAAGCTGCCATATTTGTGGTCTGGAGCGACGTAGATCTCATACTTAAAGCCCAGGTAGTTAGACAGAGCATCCAGGACATCAATGGAAAAACCCTGATACTTCTTCGGTTTTCCCAGGACATTCTCAGACACCATTACAAATGGCTCCTCCTAGAAGGCAAAAATCAATCAGAGTGTCAGTAAGTCAGTCAATCAGCCAATCAATACAACAGCCATTCAAGCATTAAATCACCCACTTACTCAAGTGGCCATTATACCACCAGAAACCATCATCCTAAAGGTTGAAAGCCTACACGACATGCACAAAAAGGTAATTGTCAACACATTGTTATTCACACTGCTCGTATATTTGTAAGTTATTTGGTGAAGAGCGATCATTTAAATACTGTAAAAGTAAAGGTAGATGACTATATTAGTGGTGTGAAGGTGGGCTGTCAGGTGGAGTTTACATTGTAAAAAATGTCTCGGAGAGTTGAATGAATTTCCTACAAAGCCTCTTTATGTTTTAACACCTAAATGTTTTACGATGGCTTGCAGTGCTCGCTAGCCAATCTCCACTTCTACTGGCACATCACTACCTTTACAACTTAGCTTACCACCCTTAACTCTCAATATGCATTACTGTTCTCTGCAGTTGGGTGCAAATATGATTTGTCACTCCTCTGACATGTGAATGTCACAGCTTGGGTGAAATTTCATCCCTGTGGGTGAAATGTGCTACAGTAGGTGTACTCATTAAAACATTGCTCTATGGTGCTGCTAGTGGAATAGAAACTCTTCAGAATACCTGACATGAGCAGTTATTTTACACAACAAGAATGTGAAAATTGCAGAAAACCAAACCATTGGAGACACATACTTTTTTACCAGTATGGTACAAAAACAGTGTTCTGACCGGAAACATTTCTGCCTTCTGTTGTTGTTGTGAAGGCGAACCACATGCTGATAAATATACCAAAACAGATGCAACAACATGCTGTACCTAAAATCTGTCCACCTGTTTATATTCTTAGCTAAGCACTTTTTTTTGACTGTGCTTTTGGGATTCTAGGAGAAGAAAATCAAGATATACCCCTTAATTTTGTTTTGGCAGAGCTCTCCAAGTTCCCTACTCAGCTTTCTTTTTATTCACAGAGGGAACCTTGTTTAGTAATTTCTTTAAAATACCGTATAATCTATTTATCATTTAATTCAAGTGCATTAAAATGCCTGAAATCAATAATCACACCATGCAATTCAGCAGATTTGTTTTTTATTGGTTCATTTTTAAATGCACTTGGGATGGCTGACCCTTTTGTTTATCAATATCACCATGGCATCGAAAGGGCAGCTTCCTGTTGAGGTTAAATGACATCTAGCAATGCTGACATTTTAAGCAATTAAGTGAACACAGCGCAAGGAAAAACAAGATATTTTTTTAACAAGGAGAGCAGGAAGCTAGTGGGAAATTTATCTTAGAAAAGAAATACAAAATTATATTTTCATATACTGTACCTGAGTGTTTCATTGAGGAGTTTTTCTCTTTGGCTCTCATCTCTTTCACACATACCCTTTCTCCCTCACTCTTCTTTAATAAATCCCTATTGATTAGTGAAATGTTTTAGGCCAATATGTCTTGCAGATTTATGAGGGCCTGTGTGTGTTATTGACTGGCTACTGGTTGCACATTAAGCACACACATACACACACACGCAGGCTATGCTACGCATTAACTTGGCGCTTTCTAATCCTTGCTAGCTGCTGCCGTTCAATAAGCTATTAGGCAGTGAATGGACATGCATGCCAAGTCCCTCTCTCACCACAAGCATCCATCAATCAAAGCAGGAACACCCACTAACACACACACCCATACACACACACCCTCTATACTGAATACCCCCAAGTGCCACTGATTTCATCCCTATGCGGGTACTTTAAACCTTTATAAACAAACATAAACATGGTGCTGAAAACATTGGCACTGTTGTCCAGGGGAACAATAACCCAGTCGGCCATTTGCCCAGGCTCTAATACTTCCAAATACATTTCTAAGGTGAATGTTCATATCGGAAGCTCATTTCTGAGGTAAATCATGCATTACATTGACATTTTTAGAAGTTAATTGGTACTGGGGAACACAGAGGAACTCAAATGGTTTTGCCAGCATACATATGAGGGTGCAAGAATATCTTATATAAAATATTTTTCCAGTTCAAAGTTGTGTGAGTATATTCAGGACTTTCTCTCTGCAAATTCTTTATCTGAAGGGTAGGACAACAGGAGTCTTGAAGAATCTAATAAGTTAGGTAACTGTCAATCAAACTAGACGGGTGGTATATTCTTCCCAAACAATGAAAGGGGGGGAAGATTGAAAATAAATTAGCAACAGAGGCTGGTTTGATAGTCTTGAAAGGAAGGAAATTTGGCTTTTATGAATTAAAAAAAAATTGTGAAAAAATTGTTTCATTTAACTTAACAGTATATTGATTAAAATCCTAATGTAAAAATTGAACTGTTCCCTGAAAAATTGTCTCATTTAAAAACACACTGAACTTATCTGTCTTCAGTTTTCTTTTCTCTCTCTATGTTTTCCCAACAATAATTCTGGGTCATTGTGCATTGATTGCTCTTCAAGTATGCAGGCTCTGTATATACAGCGAAGAAACCCACACACACACACAAGCATGCATGCATGCGCACCCATACTGTACACATGCATGTACTGCAGATACATACACACATGCCCACCCACACAACCTTCCAAGCTAACCACATAACACACAACAAATAGCAGCAGAAAATCAATACAAAGCAAAACACTGTGCATGTGCAACTCTGTGTAGGTGTGTGTACGCGGGGGTGGGAGTGTTTGAAAGTGCTGAAAGCATGTTTGGTATTTTATCTGATTATGGTGTACTCTAGGTAAAGGACTAAGAGAACAGAATATATACAGGCAGCTCGTGTCTCTCCGGTGTCAACCCACGATTTTAGCTTAGCTCATTATTTTGTGGCAAGGGCACAGGTTGTTTGAGACAGGCGTCATTTCAATTTGGCTGTACAATACATGACAGTTTCTCCCTTCACTTACAGTAGACATCAACATGAACTGTTCCTTCACCTGACTGGGTGACCGCTGCGTGTACTGGACTGTCACTAGTCTTTTATTTTTTTTTAAACCTCTAAAACATGATGGGGAAACAGTCAAATCACTCTGAAACTATCAAGCAAAATCAGTTTTTCAATGATTCTGAATTAGAATAAAAAGTCGTTGTATTTGCAACAACATACTTAATCTATAACATCTGGTTTAAAGAGCTGTTCAATTTTTGACTTTTGAGAGGCAACGAGTCATGAAATCATCTAAACGGTTTTACTGGTTGGTCTGACTTTAAGCTGCCGGGCTCAATCAATACTGAGTCGATGGTTTCCAGACTAAAATCTTGTAACGAAAAATTACCTCGAGAGATGCTGGCTTTGTGACGTTAATCTGTCTCTCTCCCTCTCTCTTTACTCTCTGTTGTTATTTTGCTATCTCTCTCTTTCCCCTGCCACTCACCAGCTGTGATATACACCATTTGGCATCTTTCCACATCACAACGTCTCCCTCCTTCCCTAAACATATGTCTAGGATTCCTCGTCTCTTTCCTTCCATTCATCCATCAGGGCTACGATACTTCCCACTTGTCATCCTGGCAATATTATCTCACATCCCTCTACATCCAGCGATCCCTCTCTTCCATCTCCTCTTTGTCTTTCTGATATTGCTTCCATCTCTCATTCCCATCATCTCTCCTCCTCCTGTCTTAACTCTACACTAATTCCTTTGGCACAAGTTCATCCCCTGTCTTCTCTTGACTGGAAGAACCACATGTGGGCTCACTGCTGCTCGGATGTTTTTGGAGACATGATTGGGACAAGGAACAGCAATTTTTCCACAAAGACTATGTAATGGCATCTGAAGAGCCCTCTGAGGGAATGTTGGGAATGACAAAGTTGTGTGGTGATTTGCAGCACAGTGAGCATTTTCAAAGCACTCTGCGGATTTGTCTGTGAAAATGGTGTAAAATGTATTTTGAAAAGCCCTGTCAGTCTCTGCAGAAGATTAGATTTCATATTGTTACAAAAAATGAATTTCCCCTCAGTCTCTGTTTCATAAAGATGGAGGATCCATATATATCACAAAACAACAGATAAGGATAAATCCTGAACTTTGTGACTTATGATTTATGTAAAGGAGGCCTACAGATTTTTCTCTTCATCCTTCTTCCAATAGTGCAAAATTTCCAAAATGTCTGTGCTATATCCCCTGTGCTTTCGTTGGTAAAATATAACTTTTCCAGGCGCCAAAATGTCCCCAGCCAGGGACCTTTGTTGCATCTGTCTTCCTCGTTTCCCATCATCTCTCTATTATTGCTATGTAATAAAGTCATAAAATTGCACTTTTGTCAGGTCTGTACATTTTGCGTTTGCATGCCCCCATCTCATACTTTGCTGGCTTAGCTTGAACTTGAGTTTGTTATAGTGAGAGTAAAGCCATAGTTCAGTAATCATCAAGCAGTACAGTGCAATATTAGAAACTGTCCGCCCAAGAAAAACGAGGGCAAATGCCCCAAAAAAACATGAGTTGACATTCAAGTGACAAAGCCCTCTTGCTGCCGTAGGAATTATAACTCTTATCCGCCTGGAGCACATGAAACAGTGTGACGTTATTCTACAGTGACAAAGTCTGCAGGACAGGAGGAGGTTGGGGGGAGGGTGAACAAAACATTCTTTAACACGGGAAACTGCAGTCTGTTATCTGTTTCCTAGAGAAAGTCAATGGTGGTTTCTTTTAACTATGCCTGCTGTTGTTCCCTAACCATATCCAAGCTGTATTGTAACCATGATGACAAGGGCACTCTTACCTTAACGAAGTAGCATTTTTAACCCAAACGACAAAGTTTCCCCAAACCAAAATTTGTTATATTTGTGGAGCCTAACAATGCATTTTAGGCACAGTCATTTTGTTGTTATACATGTATTGGTACATTTATAATTGCAAATCAATGGGCTAGAAGAGCACAGCTAGTGATATCCTGAGAGTGTACTGGATGTACCAGTTTAAAGACATTTGAGAGGTCTTTAGATATTTTTTCTTAGTTTTTCTCTCTATACTACATAAACTGACACAAGACACAAGACTTCTCTCTCATCCTCATCCAAAAACAGCTTTCAACTACAACAACAGTTGAATGGAACCTTATAAATCACCCCATCAGTCATTATAGATTTTATAGTACGTGTGGTTACTGTGTAGTTTACTGCATGGCTTCATCAAAAGTAAAATTTTCAGGTTCATTTAGGGAAAACACTGTGAGCGCTTTTTCATTATCTCCAAAAATGTGACCTCAAGTCTAAAAAGGTACATCTTCTGCCTTTGGCTGCAGGAGCTGTATTCACAGCTTGCTACTCATAAATGTTGAGTAACACCAGAGAAATGTCGGCGCGCACTCTATAAAGTCTTCTGAAGAAAATCAAGTGCCTGTCTAGAATGCATCATTTTAATGTAACTGTTTAAAGGCTTAAAATTAAATTCACAGCTGCAAAATAAAAATTCTGGTCACATTTGTGACTACGATGGTTACACTAATGAGCACTGTGGAAAGCCATAAACACATAATTATAGTGATGTAGCCACCCCTCAGTAACATCCATTTAATAATCAATACAATGCCTGTTAATCAATAGCATTGATTTAGAGTTATTGGCCCTAATAGTGGTATGATCTCATCACTAATTAACTAATCAATAACTATTCAACAGTGTGGCTGATTAAATAGAATGAACGCATCCTTTCACAGGTCAATGTTTGTGTGTGTGTGTGTGTGTGTGTGTGTGTGTTCCTACTTGCATGCTTGTGTGTGTTACAGGGCAAGAGACACTATGCATGGTACTTTATGAGACCATTGCACCTTACAGACAGAAAACAGTTATATCAGAGCAAAAAGGGCCCGAGGCAACACAAAACAATCTGTTCCAAAGGTCCCTTTAGAAACCTTCACATCATGCACACACTCCTCCACACACACACCAACACACACCAACTTACACACACACACACACACACACACACACACACACAATCAGGATGTGCCCTCCAACCATTCTCACATAAAAAGAAAACAGTACATCCGGGTAGCATCCTGGACATTTCACACTATTTCTATCTATTTCTGTTCTCACAAGGCATCAGTCATGTAGGGTAACACACACACACACACACACACCAGAATTACATAAATGTGGATAAGCCTATAGGACCCACCCTACTGAAGACGGGAAAAAAAAGATATTCAAAAACCCAATCCATACAGTATTCTTCCTCCCTTTAAGGATGATGAAAATAAGACTGAGAAAGAAAAAAAATTAAAGATAGAAAAAGGGATAGCCACAAAGATATCTAGAATGATCTCTTTCTTCTCTGCTTCTCACTTCAAAGACTGGATATGAAGAATTTACAGCAGTGAATCTTTAAAGCATTCATGGGATGTACTCAAATCGATGCTGCAGGCGAGACAGACAGAGCTGGAGTCTCACTATCATCAAGACTCCAACAGTCTATCATCTAACTGTCAAATGTCAAAAACGAAGCTAATGAAATGATGAAAGCTTGGTCCATTTGTAAGCTCACCTTGTTATATTTTTTTTGTGTTTTGCCTTCTCTGACTCCTATCTACCGCTTAACATTGTCTCAAAAATGTTTGTCTGCCATTTTCCTTCCTTCACACAAGCTCTCCATCTGTCCCTCTCTGCATCTCCGCAGAGACTGAGTTGAATGATGGGCAGAAAACTAGACAAAAGGACAGATTTACAATCGAGCAAAAGGCTAAAGTCTGACATGCCAGCACTAGTCACAACAATTTCCAAACAGAAAGAGTAAAACTTTTTATGTCTTTTTTATGTATGTAAGTTTGGAAATCACCAGATAATAAATAAAAACATAGACATTCACATAGAGATGAACACTCTGGCCATACTCACCAAGACAGTGACGACTCGTAACACCACTCCTCTCATGTTATTTTCCAATTTCCTGTCTGTTAGCGTGCCGTTCAACCCATGAACTGGGTCCCATGTTGCCAGCTGCAATGTGCACACAGAGACACAAAACAGTTAGATTAACAGATATCGTAGGCACCAGGTTGGGTTTACCAAGTGATAAACTGCAAAAAAAGGAAAGAGGCAAATGCACTTCAAGCACTTGCACAAGATGAAACACACAAAAAAACTATAACTATAAGGATGCTTATTTAGGTACTGTAAACCAAGTTAGAACACAAACAATAAAGATGATCATTTTGCTTTAGTAATTCAGAACACAAATAAGATATTACAGCACACTCATGACAGGTACAATATCAGAGGACACCAACCTAATGACTTAAAAAACACAAATATCTATCTACCTACTGAATATTTTATCTCCCAGTGTCCTATTTTCTATTATAACCTACTTCTCTATGTACACTTACGTCAAATTGTTTACCAGAACAAGAGCTCATTTATAGTGCACTATGTACCTGTCAAAATTATGGTGATTTTCTATAATTCAAATGTGCTTTATGAATCTGACCCAGACTTCAATGTCTATCAAATTGCACCATAAACTTCCAGTCTTTTCCCCAAGACCACATTATTTAAGTCCCTAACCATATTTCCTTCATCTGTGTGCAGCTTTCTGCTTTCAATAAAATATTGTTTTTAGTTTCAAAGATCAAACTAGCTTGGTTTCCCTATAGAGGGAGAGGCAGTAAGAAATAAAAGAAGTGATTTAGCTGTCTGCTATCCAAAGACAAACACACACAAGCACACACGCACGCTGTGATACACACAAAATTGCATGGCATGATTTGTGCTTAGAAGAAAACACAAACACACCAGAGAATCAGAGGGCATGCTGCAGAGGGAAATATGGGATAATCCGTTTTCTAAAGCCTGAAGTTACTGTTGAATGTGCAATTCTTTGCCAATTCTGATCAATTCGCTTATGGGACCAATACTTACAGTAAAGCTTAGCTAAACTGGTTTCTTTTCTACACCCTGCCATTTAGTTAACATTTCATATCATGTTTGAAGTAAGTATTGTTGTAAAATACAACAGTTTAACTCACTCTACTGGTAGAATAACTTTCTTCTGAGAAGTCAGGACCAGGTTTTTACATTAGAAGCCCTTAGTCACATTCACTACCACAATATGATGACAATGTTGTGGTTGACCAACAGGTGACTGAGATAGTAAAAAAAATATTCACAGAAATTTGGTGTTTACTTAAAGGTGCTACATGATACATCCCTGCAAGTGTTTTGACTTATTCTGCCTGATTAGACCTCATCTCAGGCCTATGTGGGTGTGTACAGACTTGCTTGATGACATCTCCCTCACTCTCCTGTTGCACTTGATAAGTTGGGACCAATGAAACCCTTAGTATTCTTGTTGAAATTGGTGACCTCATCTAATTACCATCATAGCTATGTCCCAACTTGCACTGAAGTCTAATCAACCATAACTGAAAACACCTGTATAGTTGTGCAGGGGCTTCAAAAAGGTATGTTCCAACAAGGGTATTATTTCCCTTTAAAGGCTCTGCACAGCCATGGTCCACCCACTCAGTGTTATTTACCAGATTAGACCCCTTCTCAGGTAAAGTACGTGTGGGAATGTGCAGACATGCAGTTTGATTGCCATCTCTCTGACCTTCCTTTACATTTCGTTGCACCTGTCAGGTGGGAAATATTACACCTTTATCATTTTTATTAGTAAAAAGAGCCCAGTGACCTCACATAATTCCCTGCACAGCTTCACCCACCCTCGATGTGAGCAGAGGTCTCATCCGCTAGAATCACCTGTGAGAGTGTGCAGGGAGTTTAAATATATTGTACAATATTATTCTAATTATCATTACAACATTGCTCAAAATTCACTGATGTACTGCTTGTCTGTCTGTATTTATGTAACTGACACAGACCGACAGCCAGGTAGATTGTACCACATGTTATCCTTGTTTCAGCCTGGAGGGGGAGATGTGGAGCTAAACTGTGAGTCTGATTCCTCTCCCACACACACAAAATCTGTATCCCCTTTTTTTGTTCTTTCTCTATTTTTTAAAATGCAGAAAACAGAGGCATTTGTAATCTTCTGGTTCTCTGAGGATGAGCCAACTAACCTTTATTTTATAACACAGAAGAACCACTGCTGTGTTCTTATCATTACAATCTCAGTGTCAATACGGCCCTTGATCACAGTGTGTGAATGTGTATGTGTGCACACACGACTCTATACGCACAGATGCTGCCTGTAACCCATCCTTGTTATCACATATGTGCATCTATGTGCGTGCCTACAGTAGATGAACAAACATGAGAAAGGGGGTGGATGTGAAGTGAAAAAAAACAGAAAGGACTCACAAAAAAGAGACAGACAGGACACACGTGAGAAGGCAAATGATAACATGAAAAAGGTAGAGAGACACCAAGGGCGAGAGAAACAGAGACGGGGAGAGATGAGGAGCAGACAGCAGACAAACAAGATACCGATACGTGGTGAGAAGAGATGATGAGAGACATTGTAAAAGGTGAATTTACAGCACAGCAGCTGTTCTAAGTGCTTGTAAAAATGTGAGCGTGTATAATCAATGAAACATTAGCGGTGCAGCCAAATGCCACCAAGAGAGGCCTATAGCATGCATGGAGAGGTTTCCACTTCACATTCACCAAACACCAGCAGGACAAACACATTCATTCCATCCAAGTATGCACTCATACAATATAAACACCTGTAAGAACTGATGTAGGCACGCGTACGCATCATTTAAGCCAAGAGATGAAAAAAATAAGGAGTATATGGACACATGAGAAAACAGTGCACAGTGAAAAAGGCAAAGACTAGCCTATGTTTTAGACTGGCTAAAAATACATTTAAAAAAAAAAAAGAAGAAAAAACCAGAACTCACACATACAAACACATGCAACAAATTATACATTGTAAATCACTTTTTCAGCAACTATTTTGATCAGCTCCGACTGTCTTTGGATGAAGCTGAGGAGTAAAATTACATTACATAACTGTGACAGGGTGGACTTTTTTCACAATTACACTGTGACATACTGAAAGCTCACCAGGAAGCAGGTACAAATACAAGTAAATGCTTGTAAGCAACAACGTCAACACACACATTGGGCCTCATATGTGTGCAGAAATGTTCTTACTTTGCGCACAATATAAGTGTGGACGCAAAATTACCATTGGATCAATGACATGTGCGCGCTGGCAAATTTTGTTCTTACCACCGTGCGTATGTTAGTAAATCAGAATCATTCTAAATTGACAGGCGTGTGCCCGCTATCTGTAATTAGCGTACTACCACGCCCCCATTTCTCTATATAAGGATCATACATACATACATACATATATATAATTTCATTACATTTATGATGATGAATTATGGATTACAATATCTTAGCTATTAATTGTATAATTAGTGAATAAATAGTGTATTCATAGCAATTTCACACTTATAAATGCTGTATATGTAGGCGCAATCATTTTTTAAA
Organism: Thunnus thynnus; assembly: GCF_963924715.1. Taxonomy (NCBI): domain Eukaryota; kingdom Metazoa; phylum Chordata; class Actinopteri; order Scombriformes; family Scombridae; genus Thunnus; species Thunnus thynnus. The sequence continues at coordinate 24,486,616 of NC_089518.1, read as the reverse complement.
TAATTGTGGTTTGTAATATACTGTTAACATCGAATAAATATTGACTATATCATCTTTAAGACTGTGGGATGTTTATGATTTGTGCGTACGTATGGTCTAAGGCTGTTCTAAGTTTGTTTGCAGAGTAAGAACAAATTCAGTTAAGAGCATATGATGAGTCTCGGATTTGTGCTTAAAACATTCATACGCATGTTGTAAGCAAAGATTTGTGTGTACACACTGCTTGTGAATGAGGCACATTGTGAGCACAAAATAAACAAGTCACACATGCAGACATGGATACAACAGACACATGTCTGTGCTGTCTCTTGTCTGTCCTTCACTAACATGCAAAAGTGTTGAACACTACAGTTGGCACACTAAAAGTCTGTTGGTTTGCAAAACATACTTTGAAAGAAAGCTCTTTTTTACCAGTTCAATTTTCCAAAGTTCAATAAAACAAACAAGAAAAATAGGAGAACTAGAAGAAGAAATAGAAAAGAACAAAACAAACAAACAGTCAATCTAATGCAACCTATTGTAAGTTTCTATAACAGCAACGTTTAGCTTGGAGACAGAGAAACTGTGTACTCAACCACCAGAGTTTTTGAAGTGGACCAGGGGAATTGTTTCGACTGAAAAGTGAAAACAGGGATGGATAAATAAAACATGACAAATGCAAATTGAAATGGTGTTGTAGAGCAGTGCGTGTTCCCCTATCAGCCAACTGAGTTGTTTACTTCCTGGAATCTTGACCCGGTCTTTTGATAGCGTGGCTTATTTGTGACAAAGCCCTGAGGAAAATGTAATGAATAGCCAAATGTAAGTAAGTGAACCAGGAAACACACCTGCCACTGTGTTTTAAACCTGTGTTGAGCAGTTAAGCTGAATGGCACTAAGCCTGACTGTATTTTCAGTTGGTGTGAATGGATATGGGTAAGATTTACAGATAATGACATAGTTACAAAATCAAATCGGTGCAGTTTTGTTTTTAATGGCTTCTGCACTGCCTCTTTAAGACACAAATTGTCAGTTTACCCTCAAGCAAGGCACTTACTATTGACTCCTTTGCACTGCATAATTAAAACAAGAGCTCTACAGGAATACCTGAAAAACGATGTTGGTCTCTGTGAAACCAGCTATCAGTCAATGAGAAAACATCTGTTTTAGGTTTAGATGAGGTGATAAATCCCTCAGCTACATTTAGCAAAGTTAAGACTGCAATTTGCAGATGTGAAAAGCGAATATCAAAGAAAATTTAGCAATCAACATTCTCTAATGGCTCGTAATCAAGGTAGTTGGGCTGCATTTCCCTGTGTTATAAGTCAATAAGATGAGACACATCAGTCAACATCACTGAGCACTTCACAGAAGCTATCAATTAGAGCCAGGCTGGCTTTGTTAGCAACTGTATAGTAAACGCATGTGACTTCAGCCATTCACACACAGCAATGCATGCTCATACACGCACATTCTGCAATAGAGACACATCTAATTTTACTTTTCCACTCTCACATGGATTGGCATAATACCTTGTGAATTTTCAGTGGTATGATTCAATGACTTAATGAGTTATTGCCAGGCACTGAGATAATGGTCCAATTTCTGGAGGTGAAAATTAAGGTGAATTTGAAATGAATATAAGATATATTACCAAAACTGCCTGTTCTAAACATGTACTGTACTGTATTGAAGAGCACTGACAGACATATTATTTAGCATTATGATATATTACTGTATGTTTTGTAATCTCTGCTTTAATCAGCCACCTCATTTATTCCTCTTAAAAAATAATACTTTTATCTATTATAGACTATCATAAGTTGTGCATAGACATGTCGACATTGCTGCAATTTCTTGGTCACCTATAGAAGTTCATAAAAGATATAAAATGTCCTTTAACATAATGTATGTTAATTTCCATTTTACAGACCACCTTATAAGCGTGAGGGGTTTATTTTAGTCATTACTATGGATAAGGAATGAAAGAGGAAGAAGAGAAAAAAAGAGAGAGAGAGAGAGAGAGAGAGAGAGAGAGAGAGAGAGAGAGAGAGAGAGAGAGCGAGAGCGAGAGAGAGAGGGGAGATGGTAAGTCAAAATGAAATGGAAGAACCTCTCTGTAATATTTCAGCAAAATTGGTTATGCTACATTATCTGAATATCAATATTTCCACTCTATATTTATATTGTTTTGACTTTCATATAACAGGGAATTGTGAAGGCAGCCTTGAATGTGCGTGTGGACATGCACATGTGAGTCAGGAGCTAAAATGGCAGCCTGGCTAGCAGAGTGGCCCACTGCTTCTGCTTATCTCCACAGCTCCAGATAAGGGCTCATTTCCCCCCGACAGTATGAAATAAATGTGCATTTGTGGGTGTGTGTGTGTGTGTGTTTGTGTGGGTGTGTGTGCATGTTAAGTGGATGACCCACTGCGTCTAGACCGTTACCATGTAGACACAGGCTTCAAAACACTGCTATTAGCATCCCACTATGCCCTTCTTCCTATGCATCTGGTATGCATCTCTTTTTTTTCTTTCTTTATTTCCCTATGTTGTTCATTTACTGCTCTCTGATCAGTCTTTATTGCTTTCTGTTCTTTCTGACTTTTAACCCAAGTGCGTTCTTTCTGTCTGGGTCTATAATTCTCTCCACTCTCTCATCTTACATCTATTTTCTCTGCAACAACTTTGGTTATTTTAATCACTTCGATCAGATTCACTCTCATTTGCTTGTGTGCATAACCCCGCACAAATACTGTATGGATAGATGCAGAGATCTAACCTAATATATCGTGGCCTATCAGATTCAACAACTTTCTATAGAACAATATTGTAATATGATTAAAATATATTTGCCTGCCAATGACAATGGTCCATAACAAAGCTTTTTTAAAGCTAGCTAACACATAAGCTAAGACCCTATGGATTGCTACTATTGCCAGAAGACTGCACTTTGATATAAAGTCTTTCAGAGCAAAGCTAGTTAGAAGTTACATTGTCTATATTGTGATAATGATGACAATAATTGAATTCACTCAGAATTAATAAGATAATTTCACTCCAAATGGCATTGTTAAATACATGAAAAAGACAAAGAAAACGGGCACCGAATTTCCAACTTGTGGTTAACAGCAGTGGGTTGTAACTTGTCTCCTGCTAAGCTAACTCAGCTGGCGTTACCTATACAGAGAGCGTCTGGTGCTAGCTTCTTTGCTAATGTACTCACACTGTTAGTATAAATTGAAAGCTTTCAAGAGATTTGAAAATGTCGATCAGTTACTGTATTAAAAAAGAAAACAAATTTGACTCAGGCAGTTTAATGATGGATAAAATTAAGAGGAAAAAACAACTCATTCAATTTTGATGTTTGTAAAGCCATCAAGAAATACATGTGGGTATTTGTGCTCCTTTTTTGCAGTCATTAGAATCCTCATATCTATTGTGATGGCAATAAACAGAGAAACAATTCAACATGTTGCATTGTTAAATTGTGGCTTTAATGTTTTAGGCTATGTGCTTCTCAGGGGGAATCACTGTTGCATCTGTAGGAACAAACAGATATTCAAGCAATGTGATATAAATAAGTGTTGATTTATGCATATCGCTCTCACTAGCGGCAGATGTTGTCATTTTGCAGAAGTGATAAGTGAGATTTTGTATGTCTCACAGCGGGGTATTATGTTTTCATCACGACTTGATGTTAGTTCATGTTGTTCATTGCTTCCTCTAGTCATTTGTTTTCATTAACTTTTTTTGTTTTTGCTAACTTTGCAACTAAGATTCATATTTTTTTCCTTCAGGGAACTCAAGGGAATGATGGTTTGTACTGGTGGTTAATTTGTCCACCTGTGATTTGTGGATATAATACACCTGCTTTTAATTAGTATTTGTAATTAAGCAACATAGTAAATAATGGTATTTGTTTCCGTAAATAGAGGGGAAAAAATGATGCAACTGATATGAGATCATGGGTTCTAGCTCAGTAAAGATGAAACACACACACAGATATTGTTTTGTTTTTGACTTGACAAGCAGCCTACATTTTCATCACACTGAAAAAAGGGGATATACTTCAGTCATCTTCCCACCTCCTCCATCATCGTGACCACCTGACACTTACATACAGTACACACACACACACACGCACGCAGATCTCGGACACTTCAAAGGATGTGTAAGCACACACATTTAAAATAAATTGGACCATCGACCGGTGCTGTGTGGGGGCCAGAAGAGTCATTTACTGTGCAACAAATCCTTTCACTCAACAGAACTCACCCACCCAACCTACACACACACTTAGATAAACACGTACCACACATTTTGGACACACAATCAAACAGCATGAAAGTATCCTCTAGCCTAAAAGGCATCTCACAATCACTGAGAGGTGTTTTGAGGCTTCATGCATCTCTCATTTTCACTCACTCCCAGTGGCAAACATCAAAGCACACTGTGACTTTTGGTCTAATTGTTATATACATGACTTATAAAGATTCAAAACACAATCAATACCAGGTGACATTTTGGAGTGAAGGAGCTGGGAACAGTGCCTGCAGCTCTGGCAGAGATTAGCAGCTGGGACAAAGTCAATATGTACCAGAAGTTGTAAAGAGTAAAACTAACAAAAAAAAAGTATGAATAAATGTTAAAAAGGTATGTCTACATTTCTGTCCTACACTGCCTAAAATTCTTGCTTGTAGACAAAAAAGCAGCTCCCCATGAAATGAGACCAAGGCAATTGCCTTATTAGCTGCTGCACTTCCCCACACACAACACCATCAGCTCCACCAGTGGAGGGAGAGATTTGATTTTGGGCTTTATGCAGTTCAATATTGAATTGTACACTTTTACTCTTATCTCCGACTATAGTAGTTTATCTCTTTCTCTTCACCAACAGCTGGGAAAATACAAAATGATTTTCCACCTCTCCATTCATAAACTATATCTCTTTTTTCTGAGCTAACCTTGTTTCATCTGCCAAACCCTGGTGTGTCACTTCCATCCTCTGTAGCTCTGTAACACTCCTTCTGTCGTCTCTGCCAAACACTCATATGTCTGCCATCGCAGTAAAGAGACAGTAGCCAGGCACGAACATAGACAAGCTGCTGAGCAGTTTCACTACTCCTGTCTCCCACTCCCTCCTCTGATGTCGCCCCCCCCCCCCCCCCCCACCCCCACCTCCTACTCTTTCTCCCCTGCCGATGAGCAACATGTGTGTCAGTGCAGTCTCCAAACAGCTTGCAAGCCGAGCCTTCCTTCTGTCCTCTCCCCTCTCTTCCTTTCCTCCAATCCCTCTTCTAATTCTTTTTTGCCCACAGACCCTTTCCCCATCCCTCCCTCTGTGTCACCATCGTTTGACAGAGAGGGGACAGCTTGTTGCAGCGAGCAGTCCCGGCTGCACAAGTATCACTGCTCTGCACCACCGGCTGCCTAATCTCCACCGCATAGTCTGTGTGCAAGTCCACCCTGCTCCTTCATGAAAAGTAGTTCCCTTCAAAGTGGGTAGGCTCTATTCTGTTCCATTCTGCAGTCTGATTTTAGAGAATAAATGAACACAAAATGTATGTGTGAATGTTTGTCCATGCAGGTCTGCATCCTATATCCATTTCTGTGTCTGTCTCATTTAATTTCACAAACTCTATTCACTTAATTCCTGCCCTTTTGGCACACTTTTTTTTAATCATTTTGTGCTAAGTTATTGGTATGATGAAATTATAAAGGATAAAAAATAAGTATGCCCTATTACAATCATTTTTTATAATAAGACTACCACCTGGAAAGCAATTATATTTGAAAAAGTCACTCGGGCGAAGTTCTGCCCAATTGCCTTCTCCTCTAATCGAATTGGATTTCAGGAAAACAATTAGAACAGCAAAAGAAATATTGCTGGCAAATTACTGATAAACGGTGTAATATGCAAGCTATTAATGTAAAAGGAAACATTGTCCACCAGAAAGGCTTGATTTTTTCCACCAGTGTTGCATTATCTCTTCAATACACAGAAAAAAAAAAATCTTTAAAATAATTTAAAAACTCCACAGAGCGGCTACTGGCCGTACACACATACACACAAACAAAGAATATTAGTGTACAGTGTACATTGCTATGACAACTGAAACCCATAGTTCACTCATAATACAATATGTAACAACTTCATGAGAATTAGGGAAAAAATCAACAGATCCAAGAATCTGAAGCACATTATCTTTAGCTCCTCCATGATTAACAGATGGATGGGAATTTGATTACAGCTTTGGTCAGGAATTCATTCTAATTCAGAGCGTTTTTTCCACCAGAATGTCACCTCGGGCAGCGTTACTGTCCTTCAATCATTTAACTGCCTTTGGAATAACTCCACAAGGTAACATCAAATGGAATAATAAATTACACTTTGATCTCACAGGGCCTTACTTTAACCAATTCTGACTGGATTTGCCTATGAGAAAGTGATGATGGGCCTGATTTATATTGTATATATTATGAGGGCCTCCTATGGCTTCACATCTGTATGTCTGAATTGACATTAGTCTGACTTGAACTACTCTCTGAGAATTTGGAGACTTAAGTGTATGTCGATATATATATATATATATATATTTTAAATTAATTGTCCATTGGTAAAATAAAAAAAATAATTTTCTTTGGTTTTTTGTTTTGTTTTTTTTCTATTGGCTAACCAGAAATCCTGTGTGGCTGACACAGCCCCTACCAACAAATTCCTGGTATTGTCCTTGTGCCCCATAATGTTTTATGATACCCATTAGATAACCATAACAACAGGCCATTTTCACCGGTTAGCTCCTCCTGACTGCTAATCAGCGCATACTGTCTGACTGAAATGAAATGCATACATTTGGTTCATGACATCACCTGATCGACAAAGCTTTAGAAAATTGAGTGTGAGCTTCTTATGAGGGATGTGGTGACAGCCTGCATGTAAAACACATTCTAGATACTCAAAGAATTTGTGGACTGAATCATTGATTTTCAATTGCAAGTAATACTCTCAGTTTACAACTAAGATGCATGACCTTACTGAAAAGAAAGAATCAAAGAATAAATGCAGCAACCCTCCGAAAACCATGTTTCAGAAATATCTTTACTCTTACATAAAAGCCAGTGAATGTGATGTATCTTTTAAGAATATAGATTTCTTTTTCATACCAAGAAATTCTTGCAGTCCTACCCAGAGCAGTGTTTTAGGTGAGTAAGGGAAGGGGCATATAAATTTAAGTCAGTGTTTGGATTTGGCACAGGTGTGAAACATTGTTATATAACATATATTGTTAAACAAGTTAAAGGTTTGAATGGGGCCCTATATGAATACGAAAGTGGCATTTCCCTGTATGCCTTGCAGTGGTGTGCATATGTGAGCAGTAATAAGAGTGGGAGTGTGTTGATGGGAGATGATCTGTTCAGGACCTGATGTATGAGACTGTACAATGCATGCTACGAACTTGGCTTCTTCCCCAGAATTTTTGTGCTTTCTCATCTCATAGGTTCCAATGGATCATAGTCGTGGACCTGGGCCTGGTTATGGATCACAGGCTTCCATGGACCGTGGCTACAACAGACCCCGTGCTGCCATGGTCCTGCTTGATGCCAACACTTGCTATTATTATTATTATTGTTATATTTCTATTATTAGTATTGTTGTTGTTGTTATTGTTATTATTGTACTTAGATGATGTTTTGGTCTTTAAATACACACAATTCAAAATTACTTCTTTAATACGCTTTTAAATTCCAAACTTCTAATGAGTAAATAATTAAATACTGTGTTATCATTTAATTTAGTGTCTATTTTTAATTGAATAACAAGGAAATGTTTTATCAGTTATTGCCTTAATAAATAAAAACATCTCTTTCAACAAATATATATATGTTCCATGGACATCTCTTTGGAAACAAATGCAATATAAATTAATGTTAAGGCGTTTATATAATTAGCGTGTTTGTTTTTCCTGTCTGCGTTTATTGCTTTTGTCTTTTATACTCTTTGACAGGGGTACTGAGAAAAAAGAAGGGCAGAAAGAGGCAGATAGAAACCAAGTGAGAACTGGAGAGGTGAAAAGTAAGAGAAAGACTTTGGGGAAAAAAAAAATTGGTTATTTAAAAAAAGAAAAATGTTCTCTGCCACTGCTTTCAGTCTCCCCACAGGAAAATGAGGTAAGAGATGTCAGGCAGTGCAGTATAATGATGAGCAGGCTGATAGAAGGCTGCTGAAGGGTTGAGGATCCAGTGGGGAGTACAAGTTTGACCTGATACAGGTTACCTGCAAAGTTCTTCAGTACTGTTAATGAGAGGAAAAGTTCTCAACTTTATTTGTCTGTTGTCTCTTTCACTTTTATATCATTCCCCATCCACTTCCTTACATCATCTCTCCATGCCTGTATATCTGTCTGGTGTTTGGGATAAGTGTAGACAGGTAGGCATATGTCTCTATTGAGGTATTTAGGTCTCACTCTGATCTCTGCAATCACACCCAGGCATCCATAAATTGCTACCTTACTCTAGTGTGGTAGTGTGTATGTAATATTTAAACCTGTGGCTTGGTAAGTGGCATTTCTCTCCTGTTTTATCTGTTCAGTAAGACTTCATATGAATTTGTTGAAGAAGCAGAGAACATGGCTGCAAATGTATGCACATACACACATGAAACCCTCCCACGATACACGCACGCACATACAGTCTGACATAATCATGCATGTACAGATGAAGAAGTAAATCCATAGGGACTGTTAAGTGATGTTAAGCACAGCAGGAATAATCTGAAGTCAGTGAATACCACTGGGTTTTAAATTTTACATGCACATACATGTGGAGTTATTATACATGCACATATGGTATATGGTGAGATATCATAATGGAATTCAATGTACAGTGAGTCTTTGGTTTTAAACCATCAGAGAAACATGTTCACCATAATTTTACTTTTATCTTAACAACCCTTTTGAATTTTGTTATAGGAATCTAAAAAAGTCACATACTTTCAGCAATTAAGCCACTAGCATGGACATGTTTTCTTAAGAATAATTAGACCATCCATCTGGATCATCACTAAAACTTTGTGAACCCCTATCTTAAAGAAGTAGAGAGCTATGATTATGCCAAAACCTTTTTGCAGGTTTTGAATAAAAAACCTTGAGGTATATGGATTTCTATTTTTTAAGCAGACTGCACCAGGCTAGTTTTGCTGTGTTAATGTCTTTGCTTTCTTCCTCTTCTTCTTTTTTTGTCTCCCCCCTCCATTGCCACTCCACCAGTTGATTGTATATTGGCAGAAAGCATGCCACAGCAAGGAGAATTACTAAAAAACAAACATAAAAATTTTAGAACCTCCTCTGCTGTTTCAGTTGAACATTATTTCTAAAATAAACATTAGAAATGTTCTGATATTATACACATTCAGGCAAATATCATGGTATACATCATGCTATAACTAAGAACATAAGAGAATTCTACACTACCTCTTCCTTTATGGTATGTGGGTAAAAAATTGCAAAAAAATTGCACACACCCATAGATAATCAGTTGAGTTTGCACTTAATATAAAACACCTAATGAGCATAATAGCATGTTACTTTCATTTGCTCTTAACAGGTCAATGGCAATCATACAATTACTGTTGAGTGTTATCAATAATTCCTTTGATCTACTATTTTTTATTTGTTCATCTGTAAGATAATATTGTCTGCCATATTTGGAACAATAAATATCACTTAATCCAAACACACCGTACTTAAAACTTCAAACTGCGGTGGATTTCTTTGCACATGCATGAACAATTTCAATGTTAACACCTATAAAACCCTGCTTTTAACCCTACCCTAAATACATCTTTATCATTTGATTTCTCAGTTAAATCCCGTAGTTTTGCTAAGAAAGTAGAAAATGACACCTAGCAAGTCAATTTAAACAACAGCTGCCCTCTGATAGTCAGTGTGTCAGTCAGTCTGACAGGTGGTCAGTTTGTTCAGTGCAGTGGGCAACTAGTCAGCTAACCAGTGAGCTGGTCACTCAGTTAGTCAGTGAGTGTGACTAAGTTGTTAAAAACCTTGACAGGTCTGGTAGACAGCTGACTGCTGGGCGTCATGTACTGTATCTCTGAAGAAATGGACACTGACATTCTGTGTGTGTGTGTGTGTATGTGTTTGTGTCACTCGTGTGGACAGTTAGGGGCTGTTTTGCAGCCACTCTGGCAAGACGATACACTTGGCACCCCTCACTTCTCAGCTGTCCAAAACTCACTCACTCTCTCTCTCTCTCTCTCTCTTTCTAACACACACACACACAAGCACATGTTCAGTCCTGTCACCCGTCACTCTGATTCCTGCTGTTCACCGAGGGCCTGTCTCTGAGCCTGGTTTGTTCAAAAGCAGTCGTTTTGTTGCATTAACACAACTCTTGACCTCTCCCGAAAATGACACTGTCTAGCAGGAAAAGACAACAGGCACAGAAAAACCAGAGATTGAAAGGGAGGGAGAGTGATGGATGGACAGATGACCGGGGAAAAGAAATAAAGAACATCTTCTACAGCAGTAGATAAATACACACATTCAGGGAGGACGTGGGGTAAGATCAGGGTTAAGTCAACAAAAAACTAGGTTAAAGCCACCTGCAACAGCAGCCTTAACATCATAAGGAAGCTAAGAGAAGATAAAGTTGAACTAATGTGGTATAAAGAAGTACATCCACCTTTTCACATCAAAACAGAATTAGAATTCAATTCAGGGCACATAATGCTCTTCTCTTTGTTCTCTCCTATTCTCTGCCTAGGGCTTTCCTGCCCAGAAAAAGCTAATATATATTTTCAGGTGCACTGCCCTGGGAAGGGCAACTTTTCCCCATTCAGAATATCAAATGTTGAAGCAGTAAATGTTTGAGAAATACTTACTGTGACAATGAAGAAACTTTTAAATGTGAAGTGGGTGTCTTCATCTAACAAAACATATGATGTACAATAACTACAAATATATAACACAAATTATGGCATTAATTTGCTAAACAGGGCTTCTGCCTTTTGTGCACCCGGCAGAGAAACAAACTCAACAAGGGCGTAAATTGCCACGAGGGCGCCACAAGATAAACACTCAAAACCACTTAACTGATATCAAACATTAACTTTACGTTGCACATCTTACTTTAGTTTATTTAATCTAGTTCACAGAAGAGCTGTTTAAGTTAAATATCAGCCGAAATGAAATGTCTATCTTCAGGAATCATACAACATACATATATCCATCCACTTCCCGTGGAGTCAACCAGCGGAAATATGGACAGTGCCAATCTGACATTGCAACTACATTGTGGTCGGAGGGGGCATTATCCTAAAATCCTGTCTACAAGATTCAATCACTTTGTTGCCACCTAGCATCTACAATTATCTAGTGCAGCCCTCTCTTTTAACGCTACAGCAGGACCATGGTAACGTAGCAGTAAAGCTGACAAATGAAATGAGAAACATCTGTACTCAGTATTAGTAGTCAGAGTGTCCACAAAAATGAAAGTGAGTGTACACACAGTTTATGCTGTTCCTCAAACGTACATATGACCGATAACTGAAATTATCTCCACTCTCTCTTTATTATCTTCATATTATTAATGGGCCCCTTCTTTATTAATGTGCTTTGCTTAAGGCAATAAAAATATTTCCTCTTTAGACTGTTTCCTAACTCTCATTTCACCTTTCCATCTGAGCAAATTAGAAAGTGCTTTACCACTTGTTATCTTTAATTTGACCATGGAAATATCTTCATGAAACCATCTTCACACCGTTTCACAAAGTCACATATACAGTTCCACTGGAGCATTCAAGGTTTATCAACAATGCCTCTTGGAAATTCGATGTATAAACTATTGTGTTTTGCAGAAAATGTAATAGCTGCCTGGGTTATGTCCATCTGCTACATTTTTCCACTGAAAACACAGAGGTTGTAGAGATCAGGGTTTGCAAATTGAGTACACAATGTTTAGGCAACAAAAGTACTGTGGTTAGGGAAAAACTGTGGTTAAAGTGAGTGTCCTGTCACCTGTTTCAAGTCTACACCCATTTTTGCCATTTTTGTCTTTTTTAGGGAGGGGCAGGGGATCTTTGGGGGGAGATAGCAGGTCAACAGTATATGCCACATAGAAGGGGTTTATATCATCTGAAAGCCAGGAACCTGAAGATTAATTTGAGGTGCAGCTCAGCACTGTGTGTCAAGTCGTTCTAGTCATAAATCTATAATAAACATTGTGTTTTGGTTAGGTGCCTATTCAAATTTTGAAAGTTTAGAGTGTATAAGGACTTCAGGCTATGATGGAAGTATATAAATGGCCATTCCCATGCTAATTGTTTCAGCAATTTTTGGGTTGATACCATTTGTTACACAGATTTGGTGCAAAATTTAACCATTTTTGACCACTCGAGAATTGATAAAAATGGTCAAAAATCCCTTCAAAATACCACATGAAGACATCAAGACCTTGAGGAACACCAAAGAAAAATTCATGCTGTATCACAAACTTTTGACATTTGGAGATTTCTGTAAGAATTGCATTTTTCAGTGATTGGATGGTGAGCACTTCTGCTCTGGAAATGGCTCAGAAGCCCCCTTATTGTCAATGTACCTAGAAAAGCCAGACATCCTCTGAATGTCCCAGTTCTCTAGTTTGTGGCTTTTTTCATGGGGCTGTGGGTATCCTAGAGGTCACAATAGGTCATTTTACACAGTGAGGTCAAGTTTAAAAAAATGGTCTCACTACAAAGAAATGGCCACTGTGGAAACCAATATGATCACACATGAGTACAGTTGGGCTCATTGAATCCACACAAGTTTCAGCTTTCCAGTAATACACAATATATGCAATTTTAAGACTGTTAAGGGACCCCAGTATGCAGAAATATTCAAATACACAATTTTTAGAACAGGAAAAAATAACACATTTATACTTTATGCAAAAAACTGCATGGTTTTTTCCCAAAAGTGCATGGGAATCCATGTATCCATAGAAACCATTTTCATTCAGATATCTTGAAGTGAGAGGTCGAGGGACCCCTTTGAAAATGGCCATGCCAGTTTTTCCCTTGCTAAAATTTAGCCTAACTTTAGAGTGTTATTTAGCCCCCTTCCTGACAAGCTAGCATGGCATGGTTGGTACCAATGGATGCCTTAGGTTGTCTGGTTTCATATGATACCAGTATCTTCACTAGCTTTAAAACTGAGCCGGCTAGAGGCCTAGGATGCCGGCGTCCTTGTGGAGTTTAAGAGGTTAAGACCACAATCTTTCTCTAACCTTAACCTTTGAGCGCCTACAGACAATAATAACAAACAATATCAAGCTTTAGCTGCTATGAGCAAATATTGTATTGCAAAAGCAGATAAAAACAAATGAAATATGGCATGACAGATAATTGAAAACATTTCGTTTCGTTTAGGATAAAAATGTCACTAAGGTGGCATAATGTTTCCCTCTAAATGTAATTTCTAGGAGACAGAGATTTAATACTTTTCTCAGGGGTATCCCAGCAGTAAATGTTGTGAGAGCCTTAACAAATGTGGAATCTTTATATGTGTCCTTCATAACCTGCAAAGTGGAGTAAGGTAGCCCGCAACAAAGTGAAGTACAGGGAGGGCAGCTGGAGTTAACGGCAGCAGTAATCAGTAGAGAAGTTAGGTAAACACACAGGAAGAGAGGGGAGCTAATCCTCTGGTGAGTTAGCTGTGGTATAACCACATGGGGAGTAAAGAGTGATTTAAGGGAACTTGAGATGGAGTAGAACGGTGTCTGTGTTTGTGCACAGTAATCTTGTGTGTGTGTGCGTACTGAATGTGTACTCATGCTGTTTGTGTACACAGTATGTGTATGTCTGTGTGCTATGTACATAAGCGTATTTTCTGTCTGTAAGGTTTATGTGTGTCCACCGCTATGTAAATATCTTAAATGTGTATGTGTAAGTGGCGTGTGGGTGGGTGTGTATTCACACACTTGTGTATTTGTGAACCACAGAGGCATGCAGTGCAAGGCAGACTCTGGCTGCTGTAATCCGAGGTTTACACGCTGTAATGCTGCTGAAAGCCTGCAGGCCTAGCTGGCAGAGAGAAAGAGAGGGAGAGCAAGAGAGAGAGAGAGAGAGAGAGAGAGAGAGAGGGACATTATAGAGGAGACAAGAAAGAGATGCTATATGAAGGGCAGTCATCAGAGAATTTGACTTGTAAATGGAGGGAGTTAAGTCTAGATGTAGACAGGGGAGAGGGAAGGACAGAAAAAGATGCACAGTAAGATGGATACATTTGAAAGGGGAGAAAGAGGGTGCTGATGGAGAGAGGGAAAGGTTGGAGGAGGAAAAATACTGTTGATATAAATTTTATCAGATTTTTTTTTGTTAGGTTGCAAGAGCTATTTAGTAAATTTAAGAAACTTTTCTGCCCACACTCCATCTGGCAAAAAATATATTTTAACTGACTATTTTTACAAATACTTCTGGAAACCTCTGCTCTGTCGGCCCCGGACTACTTCATAGCCAACTAATTTTTTATGTTTCAAGATAACAAACAAATTTTGTTAAAAAAAAGTAATGTACTCTATATTTGATAAGTGGTCCTTTCTTGGCTTAAGTGCTATTGCATGGTCAGCTGTGCTAATATATAATGTAAGTGATCACAGAAAGATTTGGAGGTGCCAGGCAGTTTGTTTCTTGACATTACTGCTACGTTCATGTATTGAGTTGTTGAATTCACCCACTTTTTTGTCTGCTTTTTCAAAAAGCTAATTTTCGAGAATGGAAAACACTGACTTGTCGAAATTGGAAGATTAAACAGAGAATAGGATAAACAGAGAAAAGTTAGTGTTTGCAAATTTATCAGCATTAGTTTGGACCTGGTCTGAGGCTTGAAAATTAACACACTGACTGACAGACCAGGGGCAGAGCATGGATTTTCACACACTAAAATAATTCAGGGAGTTTTTATCCTATAAGGGCCTATTGTGAAGCCATAGAAGCCTGACCGAGAGAGAGCCAGAGAGACAGAGAGAGAGAGAGAGAGAGAGTGTGAGAGAGACACAGAAGGAGATGACGGGAAAGGAGATGAGAGGAGAGGAAATGAAATGAGAGAGGGGGGGGGCTGACAAGAGGTGGAAGAAGAGGGAGGGATAGATGGATGGCATATCAAACCAATGCAAATCTGTTCCCCCCACTGTAATCACTTTAGTATGTGTAACCACACACACACCCAGGAACATACACACCACAAATCCTTATTGCCTATGCATATTGAGCCTATGAGAAAATCTACTGTAGGCATGTGGTGATTCACTCAGATTATTCCATGATATGATTGTTTTGGTATTCAGTCCCCTGGTACACTGAGATAGGCTGTGGTGCAACGTGATCTCATGGGATGGCATATAAATAGCACGCCACTTTTAAGGACATTTTGCATGACATGTCTACACATTTTAAGCTTTTCGTGTGTCATTTAACAACGTTGGTTAGGTTTAGGCAGAAAAAAATACTTGTTTATGTTTACTTCACGTCACTTCCCCTGTCATTAGAACATAACTACAGGTTGTTTTTGGCGGCCGAGTTTATGACCTAAATGGCATGAAATGACACACGAAAAGCAAAAAATGTGTAGTCATAACATGCAAAATGACTTGATGTGTTATTCTTACCAGGCTGTCTGGTGTCAGTGTATGCGCGCCAAAAAAAAAAAAAAAAAACTGGAGCAAATAAAAAAGTGACAAAAATAAAGAGATTAATTTTCTTATTTTCAGAACTCAAATAGATAAAAACCTATTTAACAAAATTACAAAAACGTATTAATAGCTTTCATTCAAACAGGTCACTACACATCCACAGGCTTGAGGTTTCATTTCAAGGCCAAGATGGTGCCGCAACTGACCGAGCCAACAACACATTTTGATTAGCAGATAGCTTGCATTCAATTCATTTAAATTTATTTAGGAAGTGCAACCTTTCCCAGTACACATCATGCTAGGAAAACAATCAGGGACAGGTCCCCAGTGCTCAGAGACACAATGTACATATCCACATCCTCTTGTGTAAAGACAGACAGGCTGCAGCTATAATGAAGAGGAGATGCATGAGGAGGGGTGATGATGACCTGTTCTATATCATGATCCGTAACAATAAGGTTGGGTTAAACCAAATATTGTTTCCTTACTGAGATTTTCTTACTAAAGTGGCTCTTAGGGGGTTAACTGCTGCCTGGGGAACTCTTACTATGCTAAGTGTGTATGTGTGATGAAAAAACTTCATACTGAAAATGAGGTCTTGGTAATTATAAGGGGAATAATTGGCTGCTGGTCTTAATAGCTTTGGGCCAATATTTACTGATTATTCAGTGGAAGAGTGAAGAGGCCATGATTGGCCTCTAGAGGCAGGATTATACCTAAGAACTGAAGTCACGCAGCTACTCTTTGTTTCTCTACTGTCTCTTTAGTGTGCTTGAGCCTCTCTAAATTCATGCTTATACTTTAAAGAGCAATTTGAATTTATTACTGACTTTACACTTTTGTAAAGTCAGAAAGTCATTACTGACTTTACACTTTTGTAAAGTCAGCAATATTGGAAATAATGGAAAGAAAATACCATAAACAAAACACATATGGGCTATTTATATAGAGTATCTATATCCATGAGGACAATAAAGAGGAAAAGTAAGTATTTTAGGCTTTCAACAAAAAAATCTGTTATTTGCATAAACTCCAACCTGTCTGGAAATCACAAAACAACTGGATATTGCACTAGTAATTGTGAGTGAGTGCTTTTTGTCTGGTGAGGAGACATGGTTTTACTGTTGAATTCGAGACTGAATCCACAGTCATACAGGATGCTCTTTTTTTAGACAGAAGGATCATGTTCCTGGCAATATGACTGAGTTAAGGACAGGGTGTCGAAGCCGGGACACTGGGAGACAGATGCGCTGATGGGCCCCATCAATTCACACAACTCCTTCATCAGTTCCATCATTGCAGAAGCCTGTGCCTCTTCTGGTGCCAGCGGGAATATTTGTCACAGAGCCAGCACAGATTGAGCTTGGAGAAGATGTGGAAAGTTTATGGGAAATTTGCCAATTTCACAGTGAAATGAGGTAAAGTCAGGTAATGCTATTCACTCACCAAGACACCTGCCACAGGTTCTCCTTACACAACTAAATATCTCGCTGCGCCTCGTTATTTATTTCACCCATGTCTGTTACTCATCCTAATAGTGATCATAACAGTGATATGTTTATGTTTAAATATCTTTGTTCGGCTTGTTATCCTTGTGTATCTTTCTGAAGATTGTTGTGTGTAAGTACATTGAGAGTCAAATTGCTTGCAGCATAATCATACATGGTCAGTAAAGCTGATTCTGATTCTGATCCTGTGGACTATTAGCAACTTTAAAATTACAATGCTGTGTCAATTTAGTATGAGCATGTTATTTTCAACCACAAGTGTGTCAAAAGCAGCACTGGGATCTTCTTGTAGGATTGTTGTAATTTGACTTTGGCAGCCATAATTTTTAAATTTCTCAGTTTTTCAGGTGGGCTTGGCAAACTGCCTTAAAAAAAATAGGTTTTGGTCTTTGCGCTCATCTCTGTCTCTCTACCTGTATATTATTTTAGTCTATATTCCTGTGTGTCAGCCTCCTTTGTATTCTTCAGTTGGAGTGTAGTTTAAATTTTCCTAGGTGGGCAGCTTTGCCCCATACTGAGCTCTGGCCTGGTGGTGTCCTTATGTAGCGAAGCAAGACCTCATCTGTGACAAACACTAATGATCCACCATACCTCAGCTCTGTTTTTCCTTTTATTCTGGCTGGATAATATTAACACACATTGTTCTGTCCCGCTTCTACGACACATTTGTCTGTGTAGAGGCTCACCATTCTGTCCTCCACCACTTTTATTATTCACCTCACTTAATCTCTTTCTTGTTCTTGTAATCCTTGATCAATCTCTCTGCAAAATCAAAGTTTCTGACAAGGTCCCCTCCCCTCATCTTTCTCCAGGCCAGTCGTCTGCCCCTCCTCACAAAGCCATGGTATGTTTAACACGAGGACACAACCTTGGTGTCAGATACCACTGCTCTCTCACTCTCATTTCTTTTCCACCGATCCCTCCCTCATTCTCTGCTGCCACCTTATCAGTGCTATGTTTACTACCAGGTCACAGGCAATTAGGCCTCCCCCTTATCTCTCCTTCACATCCCTGCTCTTGTCAATCCTTTCATCCATCCATCAATCCATCCATCCATCCATCCGCTACGTAACCAAGATTAACCCAAGGACCGACAACCCATCTCATCTCCTTATTACTGTTTTTTTTCTGCCCATCCATCATTCTCCCTCTGTACTCATCTGTCCATACATCTCTCTGACCTGTCTTAAATAAAAACATTATCTTGAGGGCTCAAACATGGCTGCTTCTTCGTTTTTTTTCCTCCTCCTCCCTCCTCCTTCATCACTTCATGCAGCACTCAAGACAAAACCCCCACCACTTTCTTTTTATTTCTCTGAACCTTTATTCTTCCATCCACCCAGTCATGCCTGTCTAACTTTTTTTTTTCCTCTCTCTCTCTCACTACCATAAGCCAAAGTAACGTTGTACTAATAACATGACATCCAAGAGACGAAGAGACCAGGCAGTAATTTCCTTTCTCTGCCTAAATATCATCAGTGTTCATATACAGCCATCTCGCTCGGTCTGAAAGCCAAGATGTATGAGTAGTCACTTGAAGAAAAAACAATAAATGAATAGGTTCATAAATGCTGGAAAATTCGTACACAAACAAAATGTAGAATGTCTGGTTTTTTTTCTGTCTACAAGAATTGACAACGCTTTCAGTACTAAGGTTTAAAAAGAGACTAGTTCCAGTTAAATGCAGACAGGGAAATCACATATCTCATAGCAGCAGAGTGGTAAAGGTTGGTGAAGGGGGCTGGCATCATAGATTTATTATGCTGACTTCCTCAGCACTTTTCTGTATGTTTTTCCTTTCAGGCACAGGGTTTATACAGACAATGCGCTCAGTATTCCAGAAATAGGTAAGGTGCAGAATGAGAACTTTGTATGCACAAACACAATAGCACTGTTATTCCTTCATCCTTTCTTTCTTGCGTGCTTTCTTTCATTCCTGAGAGTCTGGGAGCTGTTATACTACATCGACTCCTGAATTCTTTCATTGATAACATGCAGCAGAATTTTATTATTAGCATCTCTCTATACAGTAGCAGGATTTTTTTTAAAAATCATACTGTTTCAGCTTGCCTATGCTCAGTTTCTTTATGTTATTGCACAGAGTGTGTCTTGGCTGAGACATGAGACGGGATTGACAGTGGAGTATCTGGGGAATAAAACTTCTCCTAGCTTGTCTCAACAAACAGAGAAGCAGATGAGTGGCTGGCGGGCTAGTGTTTGGTGTTACCCATACTGTTTACACAATGGGTGTTTTTGTTTGGCACCACAATGAATTTCCCAATGGGGTTTGTGTGACAGCAGGTAATAGTTAAAAAATGCTGTCTCCCACTCTTCTGCTTTTTCATATTTGTTTGCTTCACTTATTTGCAAGCCCTTCTTTCTCCTCAACTCCCCCCCTTCTTGGTGTCTCTTTCCATGTTTTTTGATATCTCTCTTTCTGTCTCATACACACACACAGCAAAAATTCACATGCACTGCCACACTTAGGCTGATCCAAGGACACCAGAGGCAGTTTGTCAGCTTTAATCAGTGTCCAGTGTCCACTGTGCTGTGGTCACCCAGAATATAACTTGCTGGTCAGTGCATGTGTCTTCGCTCATGATTGACACGACCTTCCAGCTAAAACAAATCGTTGACATCAATCAAGCCACAGAAGAAGCTTGCAAATACTCAAGTATTCATGAGTTCACAAGGATAAAAGCTGTTATCACAAGGGCTGGAAACGTAGCTATTTAGTACTCCTGCCCCAGACACACTTCAGAGAAGGACAGGATGAAAGATAAGACTGAGAACTAAAGCCCTGAGGGAATACTTCAATATTAAGGGAAATATGCTTGTTTGCCGTCTTAATAGGAGTTAGATCAATATCAACTTAAATCTCTGTGCATTCAGTAGCGAGATTGGTCCGAGACAAAACAGAGGGAAACAGCTAACCTTAGTCAAACGAAAAACCAATATACTTTCCAAGTTGCGTTATTTACATGTTGCATCTCGTTAGCTCGTTACCAATACATCCAAGAACCACCTGCATTATCTGAGTTACAGAGCTACCTTTGTACTTCCAATGTTTGTGCTAAGCTAGGCTGAACTTGTCTTCAACACGTCATTTCTACACTGAACGCAAAGAGATTAAATTAATATTAAATCTTTTTATCTTACTCCCAAAATGTCAGAGTACTTTAAGAAGACAATTATGTAGAACAGGCTCAGTCGCCACACATCAAACCTTCACTGTTACCTTATCTTTGTATTGGAAATGACTTTCATAACTTTCACTCAGTTGATGCAGAGCTGGTGTTAGATAGTGGGGATTCAAAATAAAACTAAAAGTTTTGCAATATTAAATGAAAAGCTGCACTGAGGTGCTCTTGAACGCGTAGGCCACTGTAAAAATGAACACAGCCTCTCTATAGAAAGAAGCAAATACCACAATTAAGTGTCTTTTAATTACCGCTAAATGCTGGCTCCAAAAACCTTGCTTGTATTGAAGTGAATGAGAAACCCTCACAACCTCTTATTAGCAATACAAAGCCGTGTTTTACTCCAAGATTCATGGCCTGATAAGATGATGTCACCTCCTCTAACAGTGGCACTGGGATCATGTTAACCTTGACTGACGGGTACCAACATGTCTTCAACAATGAGCTGTTTTTTCCTCACCCCAACACCACCCAGATTCCACCTCAAATTTGGATTTTCTGGCTCACAACAGGATGGCAGGGACCTAATTCTAAGTTTTGAAGTCAAGTGTTAAAATTTGGTAAGTTGAAAATGATAAATATATACAAATCTTTGAGAAATAAATTATTTAATTGGTGGAAAAGATGGGGGGTCTTTCAAACTTAAGCTTGTATTAGAAATGTGTTCTCCTGTACCAGTCTCTGTCATTTCTATATCATGACGTCAGGCTAAACCTCACACAAAATGGAAGAATGATCCAAGGTGAGAGGCTGAAAATGTTAAATGGAGGGGAGGGAAGAAAGAAGGAGAAGGACACAGGGACTCTCTGAATCTTTGAACCAACAGGCAAAGTGTCCCTGTCTGTGTATGAAGAGAGGATGTGATTTGCTTTGTCTTCCTCTGAGAAGTCAGAATGGCCCGCAGATTTTTAACATCTTCTACCCCATAAAAAACACACACACACACACACACACACACACACACACACACACACACACACACACACACACACACACACACAGCCATCAGGTGAGATGACTGAGAAGGGGAGAAGTGGATGGGAAAGAATCTCTGAAGCAGGACAAATCAATGACTTTCACTCTTGCCTCCCTCTCTGGTCTTCACTTTTCCCCTCCTCTTTCTTTTCCCTATCCCACCTTCTTTTTACCCCTGCATCATTTACTGCATCTCCCCTTCTTTCTCTGCCCACCTCCTCCATCCTTTCCGCAATCTCCCACCTGGCCTTGAGGTAGGGGAGACACGCTGAATAAAGATACATGCAAATCTACCTAATAGGATGGAAAATTGGGGGGAAATAGGGATCTTTCCCCTTGGAGGTATTTTTTTCTCTGTCACTATCTTTCTGCCCTTCACTCTTTGCATGTCTTCATCCCGATTTGCTTTTTCTCTCTCTGATTTATTTATTTTACTTTATTTCCTCTCTAACTTACTGTGTCTGTCTGACTCACAGGATGCCGATCTCCCTTTCTGCCTTTTTTTGTGTGTGACTCACTCTGTACCTCCTCTCTAGCCTCCCTCTCTTTTGTCATCACCCTCTCCATCTCACCCTGCAGGACCTTTTTACATAATTGTAATAATCAGTTCCAGTAGTATTGCCCCCCCATCTAACCTCCCTTAAATAGCGCTGGCTAACTTGCCCTTTAGAGCTGCATCCTCGCTATTTTGTTCTATGATCAAAACATGTGTGAGAGGTTGCTGTACACTATCTGCATGCTGTGTGTAAAAAATCAGAATTCATTTAACACCTTATTATGACCATTTTCCTGTTAGCAACTGTGGAGTATTTGATATTATCAGAAAATCTTGATCTGGCCTTTAATTTAAGTCTTATTTGGTATTTTAGGTCTGAGTAAAACTTAACTGTGCTTCCTTTGGAATACACATGCACAGTTTCATAAACTGTTTAGTGATTAGTGACTAGTTTGCACAGACTTTTTCTCTAAACTATATGTATATGTATACTTTACTTACTTTAATCACTTCTTTAAATGCACTTCCACAGATTTGTGTGCAATTTGTGTGTAATTTTGGATCATATCAGAGCTGAATTTTAGCCGTGCTAGCTGCACTGGTACAATGTCAGTTGGTTTGTCGGTCTTCCGCTTTGATCCAGAAAGAAAAATCTCAACAAGTATTAGATAGATTGCTATAATATCTTGTACAGACATCCATGGATCCCAGAAGATGAATTCCCTTCTCATCCAGCAACACCAGCAGGTCAGAGTTTTCACTTACCCAGTAAAATATCTCAGCATATACTTGATTGATTGGTACATTTTTTACAGACATGGTTCCTAGACAATGTATCCGGATGACTCTGGTGATCCCCTGATTTTTCTCTAGTAACACCATAACTGTGACATGCAGTATGGGGTTTGGAGTGAAATATCTCCACTGCTATTGGATGGATGGAAATGAGGTGCACACCTCAGGATGAATTGAAATAGTGACACCGTACACGTGGCACTGCTGTCCCTATGTACTATAGCCTCACAGAGACACTAGTGCGACTGTGTAACAGCCATTACACTTACTTCAGACATGTTTGATTTGAACAGCTGCTATCAGGATGAATCCCTGTGCACTCCTGCGCTGTGAGCCGTAATATTTGAACAGGAACCAGCAACAGGATATTAGTCTGTGAGCCAGAGTGTTTGGGAAGGAACCAAAAAAAAAAAAAAAATTGCAGAAAGTTGCTACACATGTGTCTTGGGAGTACTGTGCTGTCCAGGGCAAGAGCTTGTGTTCTCTCCAGGGCAAATAAGACAAAAAACCATGCATAGGCAAGTCCAGTCTTCTCATAGTTTGTTCAGACAGACGTCCCCATAGACTACAATGTCTAAGAAAAGCTCTTTAAAAACAGAGCTCATATCCTTCTATGACACTAACCATAAAAAATGAAAATCAGTTGTGTACTGTGAATTCGAGCCTGTCATCACAAGAAAAATGATAGTGTAGGTCTGAGATTCAGCCGGCAAAAATGAGCTATAGTTACGTTCATGCCATCTAACAGCTGTAGTAATTATGATGCAGTTCAGATGACATCAATATAAGGTGACTTCCTTATTAGGAGGAGGCGGGTGGGTAGGATGGCTAGATAGTTTAGGCAGAAAGGCAAAAAGTGGACTTAAGTGCAGGAGACCCTTGTCCGCTTTTCATTATCTGCCGCGAGTGTCATGTTTCCAACCGCGAGTTGTGTTTACTGTTGCCCTGACGACAAAGGTTACCTTACCTTAAGAAAGTACTAACCATGTTTTGAGTGATCATTTTAACCAAAACCATGATCTTTCCTTAAATCTAACCAAGTGGTTTTTGTGCCTAAACCTAACCATAGCACCGTCACACCATAATTTTTTAACAGTGATTTGTAATCATTTTGGGAAGCAGCATATTAGTGTTATGCTCCTGTGGGTCGTTCTGAAAATGCCATCCGTCCTATAGAGGACGCTGAAAACACTCATATATGTCATTTTGAGAGTCACTGGAAATAGACCTATTCTGTTGTTTCGGTATGAGGAGGTGTTGGTAAATTCAACAGAGCTGGAACAAGTTAAATGAGAGATTTATCTCCTTGTTCTGGGACATAAGCTCACAAAAACTCACAACTATTCTTGCAACAAGTAGATACACTATAGAGAAGCTTGATTCAGCTTGTGCATCCCAATCCATAGATTAACATGTGTGTCTGTGGAGAATATCTTTTCTCTGTTATATTTTATGAAAAAGGAATATAACAGCATGGTGTGTCACTATAGCTTAGCCTTCTGAAAAAGACTCTGTCAACAGTAATAAACTCAGTTTACAACTCAGTTGAACTGCTTAATGTTTGATAGAAAATCTCCTCTGCATGCATGTGTATGTCCTTGGTTGAGAGGAATGGAAACCCAGTGTTTTCTCTACGTTACATACTGACGGTCATGCAGGCTGACATTAATTGTCATGCAAAGCCAAAGGGGTTAGCTTAGCATTTCCAAACATGCCAGAAGATTTATGCAAATGAGTGTGTGTGGATGGGCTTTCGTGTGTTGCTGAGTGAACTGTAGCTATTATCTGTTTTTGAGTTGGTGGTCACATTAAGTCATCACATTTAAAAGAATGTCTTTCAATCTTTCAAAACATGTAATGGAAGAAATGTTTCTTGCAAGATGACAGGACTGTGAGGCGGCTTCCAAGGTCTTGTGATTTTCTGAAGTCACTTAACGTAATTTACCACATATGTCAGAGGAGACTGGAGATGATAATTGAAGGTGACCCCAATTTAAGAACACTGCAGTTTGCAGGCCATTGATTCTTTTAAAGAGGGAGAATATTTCTGTCTCTCCTCCAAATGATGGAGAATATGTGCTTACGTCAGAGAGAAAAGGGAGCTTGAGCATGTGCGAGAGAGAGTGTAATGGTTGTGACTCTATTATGACCTGTGCTACTAGGTCTATCAGGATTAGATCATCTATCTGTGTTTTTGCTGCCTCTCCAGCCCTGTTTCATTTTACCCTTGTCTTCATCACATCTACCCCTTTCCTTAATTTAGCAACACATTAGTCTTTCTCCATTCACTCATAATCTCCCCCTTTCCCTCCCTATCCCCCTTTTCCCCTGCTTAGCCACAACCCTTTTTTTATTGTGCTGGTTCTCAGGTATAAATCTGATGCCGTTTTTCCTCTCTGAAGTCATTTAAGATGTCGCAGATAGCTAACGAAGCAATTACACATGGCAGACTTGTCGCCTCTATATAAGAGAGCAGTGGAGCCTGGCATGCCTGAAGATGTATAGAGATACAGATATAGGTTCCTGTGTATAGCCACTGAAGGTAATGGAGCAGAAAGCCAATTCTACCACAGTGTAGCAGTAATAATTATGACCGATCACAGGTGTCTACTATTATCATTATCACTAGACAACTGTATGCATATGTGTGAAGTATGATGGGGATGAATAGCATTACAAGGGGTTGAGGACTGAAAGAGGTAAAAGAAGATTGGAATGAGTTGGAAGATGACAGGCAGGATAGAGGAAGGGAAAGGAAAAGAAAAGATTAAGAGAGAAGGGAGTTGTGGATAAATAGAGAAGTCCTCAGAAGAATAACTTAATTAAGGCAAGATAGGGAAACAAAAAAGCAGGATTGTGTGCATGTCATTAGTGAGACTCTCAACAGGGATAAAAAAAAAGACTGAAAGAGGAGACAGAACAGTGAGGGAGGAAAGAAAATAAAGCTCAGGTTAAGTGGTATTCTCAAAAGAATGTAGCAATAATACCATAATTAGGGGAGTATATGTATACAGCACTGTGTATAGCAGTGGAGGCTGGTCCATAGAGGCAGAGGAGGTTGATCCTCCTCTATTTTTTGAGAGGCAAAAGGGAGATCAAAATATAAAAAAGAATATTTGGTTGAAATAAACCATTACAAATCTCAGCATTATTTATAAAGTATTTTTTCTCTCTTCTTTGGAGAAAATCCATTACTGAAATTCTGTTTAAAATGCTTCAACAGTGACACCTGCAGGGCGGGAGGAGAAAGGGCAGTGTGTGAAGTGGTGGTGGGAGGGGCGCAATTGGTGGAGGTGGAGTGGGGGACAGAGGAGGACGGGTGCCTGCTGTCCTCTGCAGGGTGGGATCTCTTACATTGGACTTAATGTATTTCATTTTCATTTTTTTTCTGGACAGACAGCATGTCGCTAACGTTAACAGGGATTCTGAAGAGCAACGATCAAACCAGCATCTAACGGGTCCGATGTGACATTTGAGTTATGTTTACCTGCTGTTTAATGTGCTTTTTTTCGCTGATCCTAATAATGATCTGATCCGTGACTCAAATCCGTGATATGATCCAAACCATAAGTTTTGTGTTCATGTTAACACCCCAAGTGTTAACATGTCAGCTTTGTAGACTATATTCTGTATGTTGTGCACATAGATAAGAGTGTGTAAGTCATGTATTTGATACATGCATTAATACTTTCTGATGTGAACCTACACTTTTAGATCTGTGAATGTTTTTAGTGTTCAATCTTTCTAGTATTCAGCACTGATCTGAACCTGTATCACATTATAAGCTTTGTGCTACTTTATATATTTCTGTATACTAAGAAATTATATAGGAAACACGTGTAAATCATGTGACATGTTGTCTGTTTTTGATGAGACCATAAATTTGTTGTCACAATAGAATAATACTATCAATTTGAATTTCACTTTGTTGGTAAAATGACACATTTGATCCACTCCATGGCTAAAATGAGCACTTCTAAGACAATATGTGTATGCTAAATGTCTTTAAAGAAGCAGCCTTTACACCACTCAAGCAAATTGTTTTATTGGCATATAAAATTGCCCCCCACCCCTCCGATTTCATCAGGTGGGACAATGATATAGTTTGATGCAGTTTGTTGTAAGATCGCATGTTGGTTTTCCCCCTGTCCTCCCCAATTTTTTGAGTCACCAGCCGCCACTGGTGTATAGTTAGTATTATCAGGCACGCGCACACACACACACACACACACACACACACACATATATATACTTTATATCTCAATACCCCAGTGGTTGCAGTGGTAGAGACGGATTCTTCGCCTGTTGTCCATGATTCAGAAATCTTTAATTCAGATACTGAATGGCTTGCCCATAAAAAATACATGGGGATGCACCCATTATCCGCATTTTTCATAAGACACATAAGTGTCATGAGAGCAGTCAGGTACAAGAGAAATACATTTGACTTCATATGGTATGAAAGTTGAGGTAGGACAGAGAGAAAGAAAGAGAGAGTGATGGTCTATAATTTATTCAGAAAAATAACCAATGTTAATTTAATTTGGTTCAAGAGTAAGACATGTTTCTTCCAGGAAAGGTCATTGTCAGGTGAAACTTCAGTGCCCACAGCTGTTAAGACACAAAATTACCACAGAGTAAAGGTTAAATAATAGAACGAAGATTTCTCTAAGGAAGGTCTTGAAATGCTAAGGATCAAATATTCATCAGAAACTGTATTTCCTCAAAGAAAAGACAGTCGTCAATTAAAAGCCAGGTCTCTGATAATGTTCAGGGGCCTGGTCGACATGAATGAATAAAGGCCGGGCCCAAAAACAGGCCGGGGAAAAAACAATGGTGGATAAACTCCTGTTGCCTGTTGTATAATTATGGAGATAGATTTGTTTCATAATGATTTGTGTGAACAGATCGACAATCTGTGTGTAAATGTGTAATCTGTAAATATAAATGCCTTCCACAAATACAAAAAAAAAGATTTGTAAACTCACAAAAATATTTTGCAAATATAAAACAGATCTGCAGATACACAAACAAATTCCACAAAAAAAATATAAAAAATATCTGTGAATACATTAAATTAATTTGCAAATAAATGGCATTTGTGAATATCTTCCTAACATTTAAAACTTTCAAACAAGCATTTGTGAACTCAGTTTTTATTTGTGAATCGAAAAAACATTTGTGGATCACTGCTCTACGCATGTGAATTTGCTTTTTACACACATGGACTTTTGAAACAAATTTTCTGCCATTCTGAACAAAAATCCACAGGTACCACTCCGCCATTTTCGGATCGCCTGCTGACAACATCATTTCCGCATTTCAAAGTAAGAGCACGCAGTCTTTCTATGAGCTGTTTTTTTGTTTGTTTGTTTTTAATAATCAGTGATAAGTAACGTGCATTCATTGTTTCATGTTAGAGTCATACAGTGATCATTAATGTGTGTTTATTTGTGTATATTATCTGGCACACACTTTCATACATATTTCTGTTTCAGTATGAAAGGCACGAGGATGCTTGTGGGCAACGTTCAGCTCTCTAAAGTGGTGGCTTGGCTGCTTCTTCAGTTAGCAGTTATCAGCCACCTCATCCTTTATGTTTTTCATTTATTCTCCCAGGTTGGTAAAAGTCACAAGGCACTTCACATCTTATTAGTAGTATACTCTTACTAATGTAGTACCGCACCGTGTTTAGTTTGATTACATTGTTTCAGTGAGGCTACCTTAACTGTTGTAAGATATGACGTAAGTGGCAGCACCCTGGTTAAGGTCTTTGATAGAATGGCTATTGCTGTTGATAGTTGTTTTGGTTTAGAAATGTCGTATTGTAGTTTTATTGTTCATTGTTAATATGTAGATTCCGCTAGGCTAACATTAACTACTGAACCGGCATCTGTTGCCATGGCAACAGTAAACATTGATGTAGCGAGCTGGGGGAACGAAAGCAGGGTGTTGGATACATTTTAACTGTATGAACGTAGACTGCGTGTTAACAGCTGACCTATCGGATGTGTAGAAGAACACAGAACATTAATTAACATTAGATCCTGACTGATGCTATCGGTGTGTCAGAGATTTAAATAATCACTGAAGTTACGCTACTGTGTAAATGCGCACAGCATTTGTGTATTTGCAGATCCGTTTTATATTTGCAAAATATTTTTGTGAGTTTACAAATCTTTTTTTTTGTATTTATGGAAGGTGTTTATATTTACAGATTACACATTTACACACAGATTGTCGATCTGTTCACACAAATCATTACGAAACAAATCTATCTCCATAAACTTGGCTAAGCCGGCAAGCATACATCCATGAGCATTCTACCTGCATGCTACAGCTAAGTGGTGCACTGCCGCAGCTTTCGGAACGCTAGAATTAAGAGTAAGTGGATTACCGGTACTGCAGTAACAAACATTTATCAGAGCAAACGGAAGCAGATCAGAAAACAAGGAGGCTTTGTACTAAAATATGAGCAAATATACTTATCAAAACAGGGAATTAGAAATAAAGGCTTCTCTCTAATATAAGCCTTCTTCCAATAGAGGCCTGGTACCCTTTGCAGTTGAGGTAAATGAAGGTCCTGGCCTCTATTTGAGGAAATATGGTAACCTTTCCATTATGTAACCGTGGAGAATGTTAAATACATGCTAATGTTAAAATGTTGGAACACTGAACAGAACAGTGGAATTATGGGAGATTTTCAAGAGATTTTCTACAAAGTAAATGTATGACAAGACAAATATAGCAACTGCCAAAACAATAGTCCCTTCTCTGGGTTTGATTAAAATGCAACAGCTCCCTAAAGAGGAATGTTGCCTTCAATCTGTAAAAATGACATTAAACTATTCTTTCATTTGAAGGTTGTTTTTATACTGCCATTGTTAATATTTTGCAAATATCAAACTGAACTGAGAAACTTGTTTGGATCTGACAGCTCCCCTGACCAGTGGCTGTCATTAAAAACATCCACTGCACTTCACCCCAGCATCTGCATGTTAATCAGCCACACTATTGCTGCTGCTAGTTGCTTTCTTACAATGATAGCAAGTTGATTCATTAAGTATGGGGTCATCGTAATACTATTCTTATAATATACCAGGAATTTAACATATATTTCATTATCCAGTTATTTTGTTGCCAGATGTGTATGGGTAACACTGATGGAGAAGTTTACACTAGTTCTACTGGGATTTTGCCTTTTTTGCTTCCTGATTGAGAAGAACAGCTACTTTGAAAAGAGTAATTACACCAAGACCAATTCTTTATTTTCAAATGAGTATTCTATATAATATTTGTGACTTAAGCTGTCATTTGTAGCTAATGTAACTTCAGTTATTATGATAAAATGCCATCTTCACTGCACAGTGGTGATACCTTCAGTATAATAAGCCTCAGAATCAAGTATTGTTACTCCATCACTATATAAGAGAAGACAAATCTGGGTTGAAGAGACATGGCAATACTTTTCATAGATTTACATCAAAGACTTCAATGACCTTTAACCTTTCTTTTTTCCTTTTCACTCCCCTGAAGAAAAGAAATCGTGCTTCGTTCTCTCTCTCTCTCTCCCCTCTCCCTCGCTCTGTTTCTCTCTCAACCCAATCGGTCAAGTCAGACGGCCGCCCAACTAGAGCCCAGTTCTGCTCAGGGTTTCTTCCCGTTAAAGGGGAGTTTTTCATCCAGCCGCTGTTGCCAAGTACTTGCTCATGGGGGATTGCTGGGTCTCTGTGTTTTAAAGAGTACTGTTTAGACCTGCTCTATGTAAAAAGTGCCCTGATGTGATTTGGCTATATAAATAAAAATGATTTTGATTTGATTTTTTTAAAAATAATTTTACATACACATCAGTTCTTGTCCTTGTCCATCACAATGAAAAGGTAACGGGTCTGACCTTGTGTTGGATACTTAAAGCCGACATTTTCCATAACATCTTCCCAGTTGCACATGTGAACATGGAAACGCAGGTAATGGAATGTGCGAGCAGTACGAGATGGATGCCATTGTATGTGCCACTGCTTCCCTACGGCTTTAATATCCTTTTCACTTTTCACACATTTATTCACATACTGGGTCAGGTTTCTCAGGCTTTTCTTCTCAAGTGGTGGGATGGTCAGAACCAGCTTATTTTCACTAACCGTTTCTCCAGCCTGACATATATGTGACCTACATTTATTGCAGGTTACATGCTGTGTATGAAAACCATTTCCTAGGGCTCCACATCATTTGGAAAGGCTTGATTCACAAAAGAAAGTTAATATCCAGACACTCTGAGAGGAATATAAACCTCTCTTTAGTCATTTGATTCCATGTAT
This sequence comes from Thunnus thynnus, assembly GCF_963924715.1. Classification (NCBI taxonomy): domain Eukaryota; kingdom Metazoa; phylum Chordata; class Actinopteri; order Scombriformes; family Scombridae; genus Thunnus; species Thunnus thynnus. The sequence continues at coordinate 24,455,664 of NC_089518.1, read as the reverse complement.
AAATTTAATTGAATCCCAACGACAGTCCAACAAATGTTCAGATTATTAAGGGAGACTGTGGCAGGAATACTGTATAACAAGTGCCTTAATTCCCTCAGAAGTAATTATGCCCTCTGATTAGGGGATTGTGCCTTAATGTAATTATGCTGTGCTTTAAAGATTAATTTTGTCTGTGATGGCATGCTGCGTTATGTTGGTGCCTCACCACATTATCCATAATCACAGCTCACTATCTCAACTGTTATCTGTAAAGAGATCCCTCTGGTATGGAGGACAGACATGGTGTGTGTGTTATTTATGTTGCTGATTGTGTATGTATGCAAATGCGCGTACATGCTGCACCTGTGCACACAGATGTGTCTCTGTCCAAAGGACTTTTATGAAGGATTATGCTTTGCAAGTCTGGGTCTCAAATGTTAATCCATATCTGCTGTTTTCATACCTATTTGCCATAATTCACCAAAACGGAGTAGTCAGTAACATCAGGGAAGCCTTCAGAGATCCCAGAGCCACCAGAACATTAACAAAGCCATGAGAAAAGGAAAATATATATAATATATATTGATATACTGTAAGTAAGTATCCTAATCCACACATGAATTCAGGAAATTATACAGTAAGTACAGAATTTAAACTCCAGCTTTGAGTTTACTGCACCAGCTGATGATTGAGAGGCGTTAAATGCATTTCTAAAAATAGTGCAGACAGACACATACAAACTCATGACTGCACATTTACACAGCCATTAAAACACACATATGCATACATACACACGATCAATAAACAAACAGTCTTATGAATATGTGTGAGCATGCATGTGAGGGGAAAGGATGTCTTTCATGGGGTCTGTTAAAATTCATTATGCATGTATCATTACCAAATACCACTTGAAAATGCTTCTAATTAATCCAATTAACACCAAGCTCTATTGAAGGAGAGGTGAGCTGCTGGGCTGATGCTGCATCCTGCTCGTGCACAGAAAAAAGTACGAAATAAACAAGCAACTAACCACAGGAAAACAAAGACGGGGACTAACTGTGAACTAAATAGATAAAAATATAAAGAAGCTATTACTGCTTCTGTGCATTTGTTGCCTCAAATATTGATGGTTTAGAAAAATGTAATCCTATACAGCACAATCCAAAAGTGAATACATAAAGGTAGCAGGGCTGTACTCTGCTACACAGGGGTGACAGCCGCAAGGAAAGAAATACCTGAATAAATATGAGATGAAAATAACGTTGAGAGCAGGTGCAGTGAAATTCCACAGTAAATCCAGGAATTATGTAAATCCACTCTGCCTGTAAGAGCAGAAATTATTCCCCCTTCACCCACAGCAGATCAGCACACAGGGGCTCTGTTTTAACTACTTACCCTACTGACTCCTCGTCCCCTATCTTCTCCATAATTTGTTCCCAGGATTTCAAAGAAGATGTTGGGGTTAGTGCCGTTGTCAGTGAACTCCAGGAAACTGGTGAGGCCGCTCACTCCAAACTGCAAGGACAGGGCAGGAAAGGAGAAATGTTTTTTATTTGATTACTGATTTATTTTACTGTTATTGTCATTTGGTGATACTGATCATTAAATTGTGGCCTTCATAGCTCTCGTTGTAATGACTCTCAGGCTCAACATCAGATATGATTAATCATGCAAGCTATTCACAGTGAAACTTAAGACACAAATTATCCGCTCATGCCTTATAAAATGATTACCGGTACTGAATAACAAACATGCATTTGTTGTAATACACAGAAATACAGACAGGTGACTAATTAAAGGAATAACTGGTACAGGTCTGAATGCTTGACCCCTACAGTGAGGGGATCTGGTGGTTCCACTTGTCCCCTTAGAGGGAAGGGTCACTGCAGATCAATACAAAGTTGTTCTGAGTGATCACCTTTATCCTACGAGGGGTCACTGAATGGTTTGATGAGTATGAAAATGATGTGAATCATATGCTATGGTCTTCACAGTCACCAGATCTCAACTCAATTGAACACCTATGGGAGATTTTATATTGACGTGTTAGACAGCGCTCTCCACCACCATCATCAAAACACCCAATGAGAGAATATCTTTTGGAAGAATGGTGTTCATCCCTCCAGTAGAGTTCAGAGACATGTAGAATCAATGCCAAGGCACACTGAAGCTGTTCTGGCAGCACGTGGTGGCCTAACACCTTATCAAGACACTTTATGTTGGTTTTTCCTTTTAATTTGACACCCGTCTGTATGTGTGACCTTGTGTTTTCACACGTGTGTATGCCTGCATGTTTGCATTTTTCTGTGTCCAAGACAGTAAATGTTTGGTTTTGCCCTTGGTGGGAAATCACAGTTCAAAGTAGGTTCAGTGTTGTTAAAAATGGAGCAGTCAATAGCACACAGAGATCTGTGTAAGTACCAGGCTGATGGAAACAAAAGTGTGTGTTTGGAGCTATTGGGTATTTTTTGCGGTAGAGGTGTTGTGTGTGGAGAGGTAGATTAAGTCACAAGCTCTCTCTCTCTCACACACACACACACACACACATACACACACACACAATCTTTACCCTGCCTCCCGGTAGTGTGACCAGTGAAAGTGACACTGTGAGTCAGTGAAAGTGACACTGTGTCTGCTTCAGGGAAGGAGAGGTGTTATACTCCTTAATATGACTCATTCTCTTCATTTGTGTGTGTGTGTAAGTGCTCACAGACATGTGTTTGAAACATGAAACATGATTTGTGCCATTTATGAGTACACAGTATACAGTATTTCATCTTTTTCAACCTAGATTATGATTGGTTAAGTTACTTCAAACCATAGATTGTAAATAAAGATGTAAATAGTGAGGTGTGATGTCACTCACTGGTCTGCATTGGAACTGGTTTGAAGCCTAGAGTTGCTGCTTGTGGTCAGCGCCATATTTTCTGTTTGGAGCCAGGACCTTCCAAATAAGGAGTATCTTGTTTTTGCCAGTGACAGGCTCAGATTGGTATTATGTATCTGACAACATTTTGGAAAGGACCATACAGAGAAATAAAACATTTTTTCTTCACCTTTTGCTTGATCTGGTCTGTTTTCTTATTATGTCTAACCAAGTCTCACTCAAGGAGAAGTCTCATTCTGAAATCTTGCGAGAGTTGAGTTTTTGTCAAAATCAGCTAAATATTCAGCTTCACGGAGCTGGAGAGACGAGTGCTTAGCTTAGTGTTATCTAAAAGATTTTCAAAGTCATGACTGAAAGCCAGGGAAAGCAGCAGGTTATCGAACGTTCAGTCATGGCTGTAAATCAACGCCCATGTGGCAGATATCATCAAGTCATATCAAGATATCAAGTCTTCAAATCTTATTTTTGGAGCAATAAATTCCAAAATAACCACCAGCACACTTATTGGAGGGCCTGAATTTAGCGATTGAGACCACAATCACTCATTTAAAAAATTATTGACTTAGTATTTCTAGAGAGAAGTTTATGCCTTTTGAATTGGAGTCAGCTGGAGCCAGGGATTTTTTTGGAGGCAGCATCTAGAGGCCGTCCATGGTATTGCACTTTAAGGTACCTCCGCATTGGCTTCAGCATCAAACGATGGTAGTTGCCGCATGCTTTAAATCTACGTTTACTGATCATTTGGCCTCTTAGTGGCAGCAGAAACACTGTAAACGTCGACTGTAAATGTTGACATTTTTATCACCTTTAAGGTTCAAATGACTGATCACAGGCAGTTCAACCACCTAACTCTAGTCTCTTGCTAAATTACACAGTGGTAACAGCCCTCAGCTGAAACACTCAGACATACTTTTGTGTGTGTGTTTTCTGTGTTAGGTTCTAAGAATTATCTGTCTAAAACACACACATGCACGTGCATATATGTGTGTATGCGTGCATATGCCTTACATGTGCATATGTGTTGATATGTATAGAAATAAAGGGGAGAAAATTATTGCCTTTATGAGTATATACTGTATATGATGCAGTTCATAAGTGTGTATAAGATGTTAATGTGCTATTTGGTTTATTATTCTATATTGACACACAAATATATTGTTACTGTATTCTATTATTTTATTCCACTGGGATAACCACACACACCCTTACCCTCAATAAAATACGTGTTTATTTGCTTCCTTGCAAGCTGGATGGGGGTGAAACCCACTCGGATACTGTTCATTGCCTTTCATAATTATTCAGGTAATTAATGCTGGCAGCTCCGTATTGGCACAATACATTCACAACAATTATCTTTCTTTTAATTGCACCCTGCAAGGTTTTGATGTTGGTGAACCCCTACAAACACAATGAAAGCCAGCATGATGGAGAAATAAGTCATAAAAGTTACAAAAGTTCCACAACTCTCACAAACAACAAAAGCAGGCTGGTGGACAACAAAAGTAGTCTCACAAGTGCAGATTCCAGCAGTAGAGGTGAAACCAAACCTGACCCCCCTCTCTCTGACACAATACACTGCTTTTCCACTTGGCATATATACCTACGGTCTCTACCAGCACTATTAGCTATACAGTGAAGAGTACATGGACACCCGCACAATACATTTAAATATAAATATAAATATACATATACAAATATATAATTACAATTTAACCTTACTAATACAAAGTACAAATGACTATTGCCTAATACAGATAAAATAAAATGGATAATAAACTGGAAAAATACTACGCAAAAGCCAAACTTCACCAAAAAAACCCTCTACCCACTCCCCTCCCTCTTCCTCGACTTCTTGGTTCAGCCTAACAAGGTAATCGACATCTGCTGGAGTCCTGTGGCTGAATTCTGACATGTGCACACCATGAAAACACAGAAGTACACCTCAAAGAGAGAGTGATAAGTAGGGGTTCCCGAAATAGAAGCACAACATAACAAAAATGAACTTCCTGTATAAGTCTGTTTTGCTGAACTTTACACAGTCAACGATTGTGTGTGTGTTTTTTCACACTAGTGAGGAGGATGCTTTCCAGCTCCCTCACACACCTGATATAAAGGATATGCCACTGGGGCCCAGACAATGAGTGAAAGGCAGGGAAATGAATACGGAAGAGGACATGAAGGTGTACTTGTTTTTGATGTTTGAAAGCTTCTGAAAAGTAAAATGAAAGTGAATGAGTCCGTGTGTTACAATAACAGCACTAATAACTCTTATAGATTTAAGCTTAGACTTTGAGACAGCCTCATGGGCAACTGCTTGAGGATCTTGGGCTGCATTGCAGGACTTACTGTGCCTTAAAAGTGATCAATACAAATTTAAAATGAATCCTAAACCTAACTGTTTGAATCACCGAGTCTCAAGGGTGGATAATATAGCAACTAATGGCAGGAGTAGTGCAACACATGTCGTTCCCCAACAGCTCATACACAGAAGATCAGTGAAACAGCAGTTTCAGCTGCTGGATTTTATCCCCTACTCTGAATTTTTCAACAAACACAAAACATCAGTAGAGCTCTTCATCAACAGCTGAAAATTAGTATTTATCATTACCATAATGGCCCCACATACCAAAACGCTGATTAAACGCACAGGCATACGCAAGTAAGTAAAGCACGCTGCCGATACACTGTAAACTGGAACTGATGGCAGGCTGTTGAACTAAACTCTATTACTGCTTTGGGCTCTTTTAGCTCTTTTGAGACAGCCATCAGGGTTGGTTTAACAGCCGGGGCTGGCTGATGAAAGTGTTGCCAAAACCTAGCCTGATCTCAAGGTGAAATGCAGAGATAGATATGAAAGCCATTGCGCCGCATTTATTATTGTCTGACACTAATCCCAAATTAGCATTTCACTTGGCTTCATCATTCAGTCAAACTGCCACCCCTGGAGTAGTTTTTTTTATTGATATCAAAACAGAGGGCATTGATCCAATTGGATTTAACAGTGATGAAAGAGTTGCCAAACCCAGTCTAAACTCAAGATGAAATGCAGAGATTCATAAAATCACAGCTGCAGGATGAACTCCTCTATCTCCCAAAAGTCAGCTATTCAGGAACTGAGGAAAACTTGACGACTGAAGCATGGTTAGTGAAGTCAACTAAGTGTAGACAGGAACTTGGAAACTTTAAGTTGAAGTAATGAACAAAAATGGGATCTCGGTGTGATTAGAACAATACAAAAACTGTGTACATATTTAGAGCCTCTTCCATGTCATTCTTCATCCCTGGAGGAGATTTTAGTCATACCAAGAGATGGCATTGTATAAATGAATTTAGCAGTGACTGGATCCTGCTGTTTCAACTACAGTGTCTCAGCCAAGGAACAATAGTGCCTAGTCTTCAAAATTTCATGTAATGAGCACAATGTCTTGAAATGCAAATACATGCTCCCTAAATCAAAAGTGTGAAAAATGCATTTTTCTACTGCTAAAAGATACACATGAGACACATAAAAATAGGAATAAATCTGAGATTCTACTTGCACATTGTAGTTGGGTTAGGGGATGGGCATAATTTTTTGCTTTCAGCTACGGATCCTCACCTCAGTCAATGTCACTGAATGACAGTGACATTCAAACTTAGACAAAGGTGCTTTTCTGCTGTGAGTCGAGACTTCATTTTAGCAGATATATTGTGAATACGTTTTTAAAAAAACTGTAAGTTTTGATACAAAGTATTTATAAACTGTTTTCAAACTGGCACCCACACACCTTCACTCATCACTCTGTGGTAAGGCTCTACAGGAGGCTGATGAAACAGATGGATGGTACACAAACTGAGATTAGAGTCAGGTGACTTAAGGTCATGAAGATATCAACAGCATTTCAAATATAAATCAGGGACTGGGAAGGATTTCACTGTGGATTGTTTAGTGTAATTCAGTTTGTGTTTCTTAAAACCATATAAAATGTTAACACTACTATACACAGACTATGTGCCCAACACTGGTCAGGGGACAATTAAAACTGTCTCCATGAATTATCTGGATCACTTTGGTGAATAATTCTCAGAGCAGCCCTTTCACATCAGCCTAATTGTCAGATTTGAAGGTTTTTCAGGTTTTGCGAGCAGTTACCCCAGAAAGTCTGCTTATTGGAACAGGCACCTGGTCTGTGTGTGTGCTCATGTGTATGTGCCAGAGCATCTAAGTCTGCACACTTGCATACGTAGCTGAAAAAGTGTGTGTGTGTGTGAATGTGTGTGTGTGTGTGTGTGTGTGTTTTACTGTGTGTTGTCCTACCTTTTTGACAGTATCCAGCATGCTCTTGCCTCCCTGCCATGGTTTGGAGTTTTTCCTGATGCAGCTCAGGCTGGCCATGCTGTGCCACTTCCTGTCTTCCAACTTTCTGTGGAACGTATTGGCCAGCAGCAACACAGTATCATAAATGTAGCGGTTGGTGATCTACAGAGAGAAAGAAAGAAGCAAACAACAAAAAGGAACAAAGGTAAATATGAGACAATATTAGTTGAAACACACAATTTTGCATTTGTTGAAAATGTTTTGCGAGGGATTTGCTAGAATACACAACTTGTAACAATGCATTCAAATTACACTCTCATGAGGTCCAAATGACCAATTTCATGCTTTCATGTGGTTTAATTTTGGAGTTAGTCTAGTTCTTGTTTCTCTTCTGGTTATGAAGCTGTGCAAGGTAGCGTAGTACAGACCTGCAGGCATTAGTAGTACATGGGAGAAACGGGCCAAACCTTTTCTTGCTAGAATGCTATGAAAATTAAATACTTCACTTGCAGACATCTCCATCAGTACCTTGATTAAAAAATAAAAACTTACAACTTCTTATTTTACTTTGCAGCTTGTCTCTGTCCCTTCTATATTTGCCTGTTTCTTTATCCGTTAATATGTGGTATGTTTGTATGCCCCTGTGGTGCATTACATTAGTAATTTCGCCTAAAACATGCCTCTGATTTTCGCTCAAATTATGCACATTTCCACTCACACCCACAGATGCCCACTCACACACAAGAAAAGCTTTAAGGATGACATTAATTAAAATGTATTGATGGGTATTTGGCACCACATAATAAGATAGCAAGGGGGGAGAAAGAGAAAGAGAGGAGTTTATTCAGTCTATGATCGATCGTTGTGTGATTTACTGAACCTCTGGTCTACATGTTAATGAGAATATAATAAATAGATTTACTACAACAGGCATGTTTCTGTGCACGCACACACACACACACACACACACACACATACACATATATGCAAGTGATGTGTACTCTCACATTAACACACACATGGCCCTGGACATATATTTTTAAACAGATGAAACACACACCAGCACACGCAGTACATAAATCATAATCGCAGCATTTCTACTAACATAGACAGTTCTAACTACAATGGCTAATGAGTTCATTTGTAAATATACTCCATTTGTCCCTGTAGCTAATCTGGCTATTTCGTAATGTAGAAGATGTTATCTAATTACCACTCTAATACTGACAGTACACTGATGACATTTATGCATGTTTACTGAAGGGAAAAAACACTCTGTCCATCCAGGTTCAGAGGCATCATTAGCTGTGTCCCAATTCAGGGACTGGATCCTCGGAAATCTCCATAGACATAAAATGTCACAATGAGCCGATACGGTCTGTCCCATTGCAAAGGTTCCTCCAACTGCTGAATTGCAGCCTCATTTTACTCAAATTTGAAGGTTGAAGGTCCTCTGAAGCCCCCAGTATCCACATAGTTCATACTGCAGTACACTAGTAAACAGTTTAAAGGACCATTAAGGAGATAATTGTCAACACGCAAAGCTGGGAAATGTCACATGATCATAACATATTTCAGGTGAAAAGAAACTGCTTCTGCAGGATAAGCCCAGACATGACCTTGTCTTGTTTATTTCAGAGCATTATAGGAAAATGGAAATTATATTCAGTAGGTATATTTACCATTAACCGCATCTGCTACATTTAAGTCCATCATGTGCTGAAGTTTTCTTCACAGGTTTACACTTTGGTGGCCAATTGAGGCCATCATCCTGGTAATAAATCTACTTATTTTCGACAAGTTAATGAGGAGCACCACAACACACCATTAATTTAAGTTTTTGTGAGACTAGACTGTCTTTTGGAGGGGAACTGTGGGCTCAGTCCACTGGCCTTGAGGACCACGTACCTCTGAGCATCCAGCACATTATATGTCAGTCAGTTTTATGTTATATATGAGGTACTGCCTAAACCTCCACAATGATCCTTTTTCCTAAGCAGTCAACAGGAACACACATCCATACTTGAAAAAATTAATAATTAAGGAAATAGTCTGTCTATTTTTAAAAAAAAAAGTAATTATCTTCTTCCGGTGCACCTAAGGTCTCCAGAAGAAGACCTGATCAGATATGATCGGAGTAAGAACAATCTTGTTAACAAACCTGGAAGTCCCTTCAGAATTTGATTTTGGCTTTTTCATATTGTGAAGATTACCATTCAGTAATCCCAAATGCAGATGTTCTACAGTATTTACAAAGCTCAAAACCAAGTTCAGTGCAGTGGTTATGGTAGACTGATCAAATAAGTAAATTTTAACAAGGTTATTAGTTGAATCATAATATTTCAACCCATGTAACCATTCTAATTAAGATATTGCCCATTGCAAATTATTCCAAGTAAGCATGGAACAAAAGTTTAGTCTAAGGTTTGGCTCATCTGTAATATTTCATTCTTCAAGAATATATATGGAAGAAAAACTTTTGCACATTTTTTTCCAACAAGAAAGAGGTGGAATTCAGTACTTTTACAGTACATTCAACTATGTCTGAGGGTTGTTCAATCTGTCATTCTCCTTCCAACACGCTATTCTAAAATGTAAGCAAACCAAGTGGGAACATGACCATGGCAGTTTTTCACTGTATAACAAAAAAAAAAGATTATATGAGTGATAAGACAGCAAAGAATAGTATGTTCCTTGTTGCTTGTCAAATAGTTTACTGACAGGCAGATAGGACAAAAGAAAAACTATAGTGTCAAGTTTATCTGACATCTAACTTTTTCTCTCACTTTCTTGCGAAGTATCTCTGCTTTCACAGTTTTGTCTTTTACTTGCTGTCTTTGTCCATCTATCATTCTGTCTGTCTTGGTGCCTATTGCTTTTTCTTCAAAAATTAAAGTGAAAATCTACCGCTCTTTGGGGAGCTTGAATGATCAGTGGGTTCTGCACTCCAAGCGAATATTATATGTGTGTATGTGTGTGTGCTTGTGTGGTCAGCCTGAGTTGATGTGCTTCAGTGCAGTGTGAAATTGGGCTTCTGGGCCGCTCTCTGACCGCTGAGCTGATCTGCTTCCTCTGTCTGTCTCTCTCTCTCTCTCTCTGTCTTTCTCTCGCCTTCCTCATTCCCTCTCTCACTCTCAGATTCAACCACTCACCCACCCACACACACACCCACACACACACTCTGATGCCGTTTGCAAAGACCGAAGAGAACAAAGGACTGACAACCCATGAACATTTTGTTTAAGGACAATTAATATAGTGTAATTAGTATGTGCATGTACATAACAATATTTTTTTTGCTTAGTTGGACATTTATTCCACTGCCTTTGAGCTAGGAATTGTACTACTAACATAATTCCATTATCTTTTATAACACTACAGTCGTATTTACCACTCTGCTTGTTTCACTCTCAAAACGATAAAGGTATTATAAAAGATGCAAAATTTGAAATCATGCAATTGTTATAAGACTAACAATTTTGATTAAAAGAGTGACATCATTCAGGAGTTGAACCTGTCTATACATGGACAGCAGGGGACTGACTCTGCTCCCCCAGAACTCTGCAATCCCTGTGATTGGTCAGGATGCATCTTCTTGACAGGCAGACCGAAACTTTACAATGATCTCTTATCTGAGAAACAGTTTGCTTTTTGCCCTTTTTCTTGCTGTTATCTTTGTCTTCTTGCCTTTTGCCATGGCAGTGGAATACTTGCTCTTTGCTAGTCTGAAGATATGATTCAGAACCATAGGAGGTGAAACCTCAAAATCTAGAGTCATGAGTTAAGAATCAAAACTAGAAGAGCCAAAACCAGGAGCTCTCTTCCAATGGGAACTTTTCAAATCTGGACCGGCTGACTTACCCATTATTACAAGATCCAGACTCTAGCTTCTCACCCCAGCACATTGAACTCCGTCCTCCGCAAGAAGCCACCCCAGGGAGCATGCAAGTATTTCTACAAAACCTTCATCAACTTGCTTAAACCCTGGTGCTTTCATAATTTGTAATTTCAAGTGTCAACTCAGAACTAAGCTGTTTCATTGATTTGACTCATTGCTTATCAGGTAACAGTCATCTCATCTGTTTATCAGGTCTCTCATACAAACTACACAATAGATAACTCTGCATCATTCATTTCAATCATTCACCAGCCATAGCCTTGTGCACCAGTTTCCCCTTTCCCTCTTGGGTCTTGTTTGTGAAATGTTGTAGTTGTAGTGTTTAGTACTTGTAGTTGTAGTATTAGTAATAAATGTGTATGTAACTAAAAGTGAACTTGTTGGTGTTTTTGTGTGCTTGCATCTCAGTCATTTAACCTTAAAAGACCTTACCAGTATACTCTTACAAAATCATAATTAAGATTAATAACAACCATAATTCTAATTGACCTCTCTTGTGTGACCAATAAGGAAGACTATTTCCCTATTATTATACATACTCTAGTATGAATTATGTCACTGGATGAATAATTTCATAATTGAGTGGTGCACAATAATAATTCATAATTCCCCCTTAAAATCATAATACTATTTGAGTGCACGAATTCCTTACAATATAATGAGTACATTGGAACAGCTTGATTCATAATAATAGCTTTTTACACTTGATAAGCACTCTAATCATCTTAGGACACACGAGGCAAGTCTTATTTACGTACATTACTCAATGAGTGGAGGCCTCCTGGATATCTCTGCATTACAGAGGTGCTATACACAACCAATGGCAAGACTAAAACCAAATCTAGGCATTGAGCAACCTTTATGATATTGAGCTGATTTTTTTTTTACCTTTTGTTGATTTTATATAATCATTTTATTTTATTTCATTAAAAACAAATAAGAGCATATGTATGCAAGGTCTAGCAACAAATATTGTCTTACTTTCATTGGGCAAAAGCCCAAAAAGGAACTTTCTTGGGACTTGAAAAGGAGACATCCACATAGACATTAAGACCACATTTCTGTTTTCAACATATTTCTAACTTTCATCAAATGTGTTCCCCCAGGGTCTTTTGCATCCACATAAATCAACAGCACATTAATTCAATTTAATATTCTTGTCCTGACAGATAAATAAGAGTGTGTTCCCTTTTCTTCGCTCTATTTGATGGCAGCTTGATGACTCACATACACACAAAAAGGGATAATAATTGCATACATATTGCCACCCTAGGGGAAATATTAAAGAAAAAAAAAAACACCATAAGTAAAGAAAACGTGAAAATGGAGGGGAAAAAAAAGTCACTCTGTGTTTTCCATGACCATACCACATGATGAATTGTGTAGTGTATAAACACTCATAAGGATGTGAGCCAACTTTTCCCCAAATGATTAATGATCCAGGTAAAAAGCCTCACAGGCACAAGCTGTGACAATGTCAAATCAGTGAGCCTGGTGTAATAGGAACATTTTGGATCAGGAGACATGTTGAAATGTCAAACTAAAACACTGGGAGCAGTTTAAAAGACAGAAATGGAGCACTAGAGCAGCTTTTAAATACATAATTAGTTTGGCACTTTGAGTTTTTAAAATATTTTGAAATAAAACCCAGAGAGCAGTGTTTAAATAAAATGAGATGGGAATTTGAGCGCTGTTTTTTTTCTTTTTTTTTTCTTTTTCATTGGGGGTACAGTTGCGAAACATTGCTGTTGGCTGTCAACTGATTAATTACAGTCTATATTCCCCACTGGACATCACACTTTGCCTCATGAAGGAGAAATGATTGACTAATGTCATGATGTCATGTAGTCTTATTTAGTTTATTTTCTTTTTCAGATCATCCTCAGTCAATTACTCTCCAAAATAGCTTATATATTAGATATTTCGCTAGCACTGATGTTATCGACTGAGGCATTTTGGCGTAAAGTGAGCAGTTTTTCAGCTAACTGTAAGTGCACTGCAGTGAGAAACATTCTTATTATATATATATCTTTTGAGACAATCAAGGTGAATGGTACAATATGTAGGTCGAAGAGAGAGAATAAATGACATTTGGAACATCGGGCAATCCTTTCACCTCTGACACTGAATTCATTGATGGGTGTAATTAAGGTTCATTGCGTCATTTGATTTTGTCATTTCTTTTTATCTACCTACTGTACAACCCACTTAGATCCCTCAGCATTCTCCAACCTTCTTCCTGCTATACTTTTAAGATCAAAATGATTTCATGGCACAGCACTATCCTATTAGCCACTAAATACACACATGGTAAACTGTATGTGGCCGCCATCAATAGAATTACTTTCAGTGTGACAGTTATGCTGGTTTTGAACATAAAACTGATATCTTGACTGGATTTCTTGAAAATAACTGACCAGCATTATGGACAAATCACCAAACCAACTCACCTCTAGCTGCTGAGCCTTGGGGTTCTTAGGGTCACAGAGGGAAGTGTTAATCCTGTGGTTGTGTTTGACACAGCGCTGAGATGTATTCTGGGGCATGGGGAACGTCTGGCGCACCAGCGTCAGCCGACCAATTGATTTCATGACCAACTCCTGCAAGTCGTAGTCTGAAATCTCCTGAGAGGATGGAAAGAGAAGATTGGATGGGTGGAGGAAAGATGGGGATTCAGAAAAGGAGAGAGTGGGAAATAAGCAACAAAGAGATTAGAAAATCCATATCACCAACTCCATTAAGTCACATTTTGTTGCTGATGACCTACAGTCAACACTCTTGACAGGAAAATTACAAAGAAGTATAACCACAACAAAAAAACTCCATGGGTACCACTCCATAAAGCTCCTTTTAAAAATTGAATTTTTGCCATTCATATTCAAGTCACATACTTTAAGTGGTTTAGGCTTTGTTTTATATGCTTTATTTTTTCCATTTTCACCACACCAGCAGTGAAAAACATTGTTATCATCTGCGAAAATAGTTATTAAATATGAAAGTTACATGTCAGCAGATGGAAAGAGGGAGAGAGCAGAGTAAAAAATGTGTATGTGTGTGTGTTTGTGTGTGCTTGTTGTGTGCATACATTTGTGTTTGCACGTACTCTACATGTCCTTGCAAAACCTTGGGGGAGAAATCATTGCTAATTTTAGCCCTAGGACACAATCTCTCTCTCCCTCTCTCCGTCCATGGATCTCCATTCATCCGCAAGTGCAGAGGGTCACGCGGTGATGAGATGAGAACTGACGTTTATCGTCCCTGGTGGAGGTAACACTGCCACCAACTTTGCTTTCTTTGTATGCGTGTGCAGTGATTGCCTGCATTTGTGTGTGTTTGATTGTGCCATGTGTGCACATGCTAGTTTACATGTAAATCTGTGTGTGTTTGTGTGCATATGTTTTTATGAGATTGTTTTTAAGCCTTCCAATCACGTAAAATCCCTTTGATTCTGTTTCATTTGAACATGGCAGCCTGCTTGACAGGATGGATGGGGTTCTGCCTGCAGACCATGCACAAGAATAAACAAGCCATCACACACACTTCATATTAGTGAGGAATAATATTATAGGTAGCACTGGTTCATTGACTAATCTCAGTGGAATTTAATTGAATGTAATTAAGGTTCATTAAGACCTGTGAGTCCTCACAGGATGTGATCAATGGTGATTAGAGGTAGTATTATACAGGCTTCATTGGTATAGTTGTATTCATTTGCATTAATTCGGCTGCTATATGGCCCTGTGCTATATGGCAAAATTGTATTTTATTTTTAAATTAACTTTATGATGTTTAGAGCATTTTTAATAAAGGATGTCAGTGTTGAGATTCAAAACAGAGACAATCACAGTTCATTTCAAAGATTTTGCTTTCCTCTTCTGTTAATTTGGATTTTTTTGAAATACGGAGAGTCAACTGAGAGTTCATGATCTACAACTGATATAAATTATTAAGAAAATATAAAAACAGAATAAATGGATATTTATGCTTTAGAAGATGGTTGAAATAATTTAACAGGTTTAACATTGTATGAATGCCCTGTGCTCTGAAGTATCCACTTTCTAAACAGAATAAGTAAGAAATCTATTTGCTGGCTTTTGGGGGTAAAACGTGGCAAAAATCACAAACAGTTGCCTACACAAAAACCCTGAAGGGGACTGAATTACAAAGCCAACAAAAAGATGCCGGACAGGGAGAAAGTGCTGAAAATTGCTAAAAAAGCAGATCTGTGCGCCAAAAGAGAATTAAGATTCACAGCGGGCAGTCAAGGGCATGCAAAGAAACATCGGCAGGCAAGAATTATCCGGAGTGCTCCACTCAAAGGATCAAACTCACACAAATATAGATGCACCAATTCACCGGCATGCAAACGCAAACACAAACAGACACACTAAAACTTAAAGGGAAAAGATCATTTTAAGATTTTTTCCTCTCAACAGGCATTCGTCCATCTTTCTTCCTTTGTAACTTTCTGTTTACCTCTTCATCTCTGTCTCTCTAAGGATAAACTGAGCCGACTTTAGCCAGTATGACTTTCAGTGGTGGCATGCTCTAAAAGCTGTTAGCCTTTTAACAGCTGAGACTAAATGAATGTGACACGTACATACACACATACATACACAGGGGGGGTCCCTGGGAGGAAGACGTTACTGGTGCAGAGGTGACATTCACCTCATATTTTCAATTTTCTCTGGTCATAAGTTTCACTTCTCCTGTAACTTGCTTCAGGCCACTTAGTGTCAACTTATCATGGGCTTCTTCAATCAAAGCATTAAAATATGACCGAATTAAACATCCTGTGCACTCTATTATGACATTTAAACCAAATAATTGTATTCGATCTTGAAAACAATCATGAAATAATGAATTGTTTGCTTGAGAAAATCTATCATCACACTCTACTAAGTGTCAAGTCTGTGTAGTTTTCTGTGACCTACTCAGTCAATCAATCCTAATCAAAATTTTAACAAAAAGAAGCATCATGTCATTGTTAATCCATTGTCATCAATCCAAATCTCCTTTCAAGCTAAACAATGAATTACAAAATCATTCAGTCATGAGGATGGCTGAGTGCACACCAAGTCTAAATATGTGGAACCAGAAGCTGTGGTTAAGTTGTAACCCCCAGAACGCCCTGCAGCTCATATCTGGAGTGAATCATGAGTTGTTTATTCCATAAGCTTGAAGTTTTGGTCCCCATCAACCTCAACCTATCACCTCTCTTCCCATCCCTCCATTTCCCAAGAGCACAAAACCCTCATCTTCAGTGTTTTATTTGAAAATGAGAGTCAAAAGCAAAAAAAACATCCCTCACCCTCGATTCTTTTTGGCACCTTTTCCCTGACCCTTTACTTTGTCCTCTGCTCTTTCTCCCCACAGCCCCTTCCCAACTCCACTAGAGACACCAAATCCCTTCTTCTCTTGAGGAGATAACACTGTTTTTATTTAGTCTTTGACCCTTTCTGCTCCTCCCACTATACTCCTCTGCTCAACCTCTCAGCTCCGCTTCCCTATGAGAAATCAAAATCACTGTTTTTTTCTCATTCAAAGGTTCAAAGTTTTGAAAAACAAAACAAAATAAATCTGGAAAAGTGCATCTCATCATTTCAGTTGCCCTCTCTTCCTCTCACTTTGACTCTTTTCTGTCTCTCATCTGTGTGCTTTTTGCACATAGCAAAAGGGCACGAGGAAGAGAGAGGTCAGAATGATGGGAGTTGCACAGCATGAACCGTTGCATGTGAGACAAAGGGAAAGAACCCGGTGATGGTATGAGTTGTAAATGTGGCTAAAGGTGCCTCACATTCTATATTATATCATATATGGAGAGAGACATGGAGCAATGGTGGGTGTAGAAAGATGATAGAGGAAGAGTGTGGTAAAATGAAACTAAGAGCAAACACATGAAATGTTAAATACAAGTTAATGAGGGAGAATCTTTGACAAGCGTGCATGCAGTGAGACAGGAAATTATGATAGCAATGGATTAGAGAGTCAGGCGAAAAGACAAAATTAAGCCGTTAAAAAAAATCTGCAAGAGGAAGGGGAAGACAAAAATGTGATCAAAAAGTTTTCTGATTCAGATCCCAAGACCATGCAGGGAGATCTGGATAGTAGATGTGTCAAACTTGCCTTGAACAAGACACAAAATATCCAACAGCTCCAGGGGAGCCGCTTAGCAACAACAGTAGACTTAGATGGCTGCAGTCATACTGGGCAACTTCCAGCTGTGCACAGAGTGTGTACAACTGTTCACTCACTCTCCCTCTGCAAGTACTTCTGTTGTTGTAAATAATGTTCTTTATGACAACTTAGCTAAGACTGCAGCATAAAAAAACTGTCACTTTGTATCTTCAATATGTTTCCAAGGACCACAAAAACAGCGTTACTTTGTCAATGGCCACCATACATTTTTGAGTTTTGTAAAACGGGTTTTTAAAAGGGTTTCATGAACCCACAGTTTGCAGAATGTTCTTATAGAAGACCATATCCTTCAGTTATATTCAAAGCATGAAAATCCTCAAAATTTGAGTTACATGGTTTTCACAGGATATCATGCAGTGATATACAGTATTTAAGAGCCAAAATGACGATAAAGCCTAATCTCCTCTCATCTCATTACCATGCCCTTGTTCTATTGCGAGACAAAGAGGCAGAAATGAATAGAGAGAAATAGAATAACGGAAAAAGAGTGTGAACCGCAAGGAAGATGGAGAATGATAGCATGCAAAAGAGCATGAAGGGGTTCATGGAGTTATCCTCCAAACTTAAGAGAAAGACAGAAAGAGAAGCCATGAGTCTCCCTGTATTATTTCTCCTCCTCCTCATCCTCATCCACTCATCCTGAGCAGAACGAAGGAGATGGGGAAAGGAAGGATGATCAATTATGAACTGTGAACTCCCCCTCAGTGGGGCTGTCTGACTGCTGGCTGTAGATAAAGCAGAGTTATGACAACCATACAGTACCCCCTCATCCATAATAAACCACAGGGAGGGAGAGCACTTTCACACATAGGAATATTAATTCTCCAAAGAACCAGTACTAGAAGACATTACTATGACAAAATATTGTAGCCGCTCATCTATTTAAACCTTCTGCTAGAGGACTACAGCTTCACTTAGCCCATGGTGGGGATGTCATGCCTGCATCAGAGCAGTCTATGACTAAATTCTGATCTGTATCTTGATGAGCAGAATTATGACATTGTATTTTATCTTTATATTTGAAGACATTACCAATTTTTTGTAGAGTTAAGAGTGAAAAAGATGCGAGCGGGAGAGAGGAAAAGAGAGAGGGAGTGGTGTTACGGTACCAGTAGATTCACCAGTGTTTCCTCATGTATCCCCTTCCCTGTGTTCCCAGTGCTCCCCTATCTGTGTCTCTCTGTGTTTATGTCTTGTGTGTGTGTGTGTGTGTGTGTGTGTGTGTCGGTGTGGGCATGACTCCGCTCATCCCGCACACCTGTCTGCAATTGGCTCATCACTTCTCCCAGTCTGCTCACTTGCCTCTCATCAGTTCATCAGCTTGCAGTACATCTACTGCGGCTCTTCACCCGCTCTTCATCAGATTGTTGTTTCCACTACAGTGGTAGTTACGATTCAAGGCCAACTCATTTTATATTCCTCATGATTGGCATGTTAACTTGTTTCTCTTGTGTTCCAGGATCATTACTCGCCTGCCTGTCCTCCTGCTTGTCCGTCTGCCTGTCAACAACTTCCAAGCTTCCAAGATACCCCCCTCCTGCAACGCCTTCCTTCATACCCATTCAGCCACACTCCTCAATTATCTTCATTCAACCCTGCTGACCCCCATTCCCTGCCATCAGCCTCTCGTTTGGGTCCCTCCTCTGTGTTCATAACAAGTGGAGCCTCATCAAGAGTCGCTTTCACAGGAATACCTTCACTGGCCTAAATATATAGTACGTTTCTTAATCTAACTTCATTCTTACACTTGCTGTCACTATCACATTTTTCAAGTTGTCTCAAACCACAGCTAGTTTTATATTGTAAACATTTTATATTTATAAACACTAATGGAATATTTTGTCTAATACTGAATGGAATTATTATCTTCTATCTTATCTCATTTCATACCGAATCAGACGTTGAGCAGAGTAATTCAGTGATGTAGCATGACAATTAATGTTCGGTTCATTACTATTTTGAAAAATACAAAGTTCATGGAATAGTACTTTTTGTAAATTGGTCAAATGTAAAGAGAATCTTCCTTTAACTCTGGACATTTGTTGTTTCTTCTACCTTCATCCCTCCTTTTCCTTCTTTTATTCATTATTCACATCTGCTTTTCCTATTATCTCTTCTCTCAAAAGTGTTTCATACTTTATATATAATGTTTGCTTTTAAATATTATGGTGCAAATCATCGGGCTGAATATCAGCGAGTAGCTATCTAATTTTAGTTTGCTGAATTAAAGAGTATTTGTTTGCATGTGCAGCTCAAGCTGTCACAGCGTATAGCTCATCTCAGCAACTTAGATTAATATCTGAAGTGAATACAACTTGAGTAATGAAATGTGGGTGGATATTCAGAAAGTGTCATATCATATGTATAAACATTAGCAAGAGAAGAGAGATAAAAGAATATAGTCTTTCCAGTGTGCCTATGACCCAGTTTGGTCTCCCATCATACTCACTTTGCTTGATTGAACATTGGTGTATTGTAAATGTTGATTTAAACTGTGGTGTGAGATTTGTTTGAGAAGCAAGAGAACATGAGACATGAGACATGAACAGCTGAGGTAAGTGTGAGAATGCTGGGACATTTGAGACTGTTAAGAAATATACTAATTGATTTGAATTAATTACATCAAGAAAACTTCCACGGTAACATTAACACTACCAGCTTCTACTATTACCTGTGGGGCTTTTGTTCCCTGAGAAGGAGTGATGAGTTGCCAACAACTCTCCTTTTGTAATGAGCCAACAGCAAGCCGACTGCTTCACATGGGAGCTTTTAGACAATAAAAAGGCTGTAATCTTGATATTTTGCCAAGGAAACTAAAAAAAAACTGTAACTGATTGATAAAAAGTTTCTTATTTGTGCATGTGATGTGTTAGAAAGCTTTATATGATATAGAAATTTGAAAAGCCTCCTTATATAAACAGTATTTTAACATGTCTTTGTACTGTATATGTAACTTTATTTTAAAAAAAACATACGTCAGTGATAT
Source organism: Thunnus thynnus (assembly GCF_963924715.1). Lineage (NCBI taxonomy): Eukaryota > Metazoa > Chordata > Actinopteri > Scombriformes > Scombridae > Thunnus > Thunnus thynnus. The sequence goes on along the minus strand of NC_089518.1, from coordinate 24,435,419 downwards.
TCTGCCATTGCTTACATATTAAAAATGGGGGAGTTTGAGTCTGCCAGAGTACATTTCATCATTGACTCCTCATAGGCAGCAGGTACAAAGTGATACATGCTGCTAGACATACACGTGGGCTGCAGAACGACATGTTAAGCCTCCCAGGAAGCTAAGCAAAAAGCGGGCTGCTGCCAGGAAGCCTGAAGAGTGTTAGACAATACCAGATGCCTGACAGGATGCAACGCAATATGAAGGCAGACTTTTAGACAGATAGATGTGAATTTGGCCTACTAGGCAGTCAAGTAGGATTGACTAAGTAGGCTGCTCGACATCATCTGCCAAACAAAGTCGACAACGACAGTCTCTCAGGAAAGCGTAGGACCACAGACTACGTTTTTTTTTAATGGAGTGATAAAGTCTCTAGTGTTACATTATGAAATGCACATAATAGTCTGCCATCTATTTCAATTAGCAGAGGAGACATATTTAAGTGGCATAACAGTCCCTGTAGAAGTCAGTAACTAATACAGAGCGGTTGTTTTCAACAGATTTATCCCCATTTTTACCTCTGCTAAGTCTGCTATCCTCATTAAAGTGCAAGGGCGATGTTCATTCTTTTCCCTTGCTCCCAAACTATTAGCATTTGAATAAATGCAAAAACAATACTAAGAGGTTGTCTGAAGTACTTACAGGGATTGTGACCGTGTTACTGCAGCCTCTCATCCATATCAAATATGAAAAAAAAAACTTACAGACATTCTTAAAGTGAACATCAGAAAATAATGATTGGCCGTCCCTCCAGCATTAATAGATGGTATCGATACTAACATTTGCTTCAAACAAAAATATCCTCTCTGCATTACTGAGCAAGTAAAAAGTCTGCTGAGCCTCGTAGCAGCATTATTATTACAAGCTATGGCTTGAATATGGAACAATAGAGAGAGAGAAACACTGTAGTAAACTAAAGCATCTGAGTGTCTTCTTTTGTTTTGTACCAAATTAGGTTTTTCATTGTTCCTACAGTAAAAATTGTTTTTTGCTCTTCCTTCAATACATCCACTTTCGAGTGTGTATGGTTGTACACATGCTGTAGTGTGTGAGAGTGTGTGGCAGCAAGGACCCCTGCTGTGCCCAGTTCACTATAATGCCCAAAGCTACCAGCACACACCACACACACACACACACACACACACACACACACACACAAATGTAGCTGACGATGTTGTTTTCGTAAAAAAAAACACTTCTCACGGAGCAAAACTGAAGATCCTGAAGAAAGAAATCACAGCTCGTATTAAAGTTTAATTATGTTTCTTTTATGACCAGTAGTCACTGTGATCAGTAAAAATGGATGAGTATCTCCTATAAAAATAAAAACTGTACACTGGGAGCAGTAGGAGAGTGACTTTGTGGAATTTTGGTGCTTGTCTGTTCTTGTTAATCCAAAAAGCGCTTAATATTTAAGTAGTGATACTAATTTTGAACTGGCTGAATATATTTTCATCTAAAGGAATTCTACCAAGGTCACTTTTTTCATCTTTGTAAATTGATTGTAGCTATATCTTACATAAACGGTGAGCATATAAAGTATAAAATCTTTACTGTGTTGTTTTTGCCTGTACAAGGCAGTGGATGCTCATTAAAATAAACTATATTGTCATTGGTCATCAAATTTTGTGTGTTATTGGGTGAAGAAAGTTTTTAAGCTCTCCTCTCTCCTTCAAAACACCCAAGACAATGAAGAGATTCCAGGGACTCAAAACAATAAATATTCCCAGGATACTAGACACAATAAGATGAAGGGACACCCAGTACAGGATCAATAAATCATATCCATAACACCCACCTCGTTAATCAGGATCCAATGACAATCGAAGGCCACCAAGTTGGTCTCCACCACCTGCAACACAAAAAAACACATCATCACATTTAGCATAGAAAAAAAACTGAAACAGAAAGGTGTCACTGATGAGCAGAAATAAGACAGACACTAAAATGGTCAAAAGAAGGGAAAGAGTATGCAAATACCCAAGTAGTCTTATCATATTATAGAAAAAAAAAGATACTCCTGGCTTGGATAATGTGATTCATGATAGCTGAGGTGTGAATATTATGTAAAAGAACATCATGGAAATGTAAGTCTGAAACCCAGTGTGAAGCTTGGCATGAGTGATATGAGAAAATATGCATCAAAAGGTGCTCGAGGTATCATTCAAAAATCTCTTCAAACAGATGCCAACGTGGCCAGGCTTGCAAAAACATGTACACACACAACACACCTTTAATCTCAACATTTGGGATTTGAAAAGAAAGTTATTACACATGATGTCACCTAGAGCTTGTTGCACTAATTTACTCATTCATTCACACACTGTCTTCCTCTCCTCTCTGTATCTCCCTGCATCTGTATCTTATTCTTACGAATAGCCACAGACACACTGCTTCAAAATAGTATGTTTCAGCAGGGGGGGAATAAAAACCTTTTCCATGAATTGTTAATGATGCCACTTAAATATTCATATCTATCAACTTTTAACCAGTAAATACACAAATGTTAAACACTGCAGCAAGGACACTTTGGATTGCTTGGACAATGGAAAAAGCAACTGCACACACAAGGCACATGTCTCTGGAACATCAGACACGTGTACAGTACATTTACACATATATTTCTGTTACAATGTCATCCATTTCCCTTTATATAGCAGCAAAAGCCTTCTTTTACCTCGCTCTCTATCAGTTTCTTTCTTGTTCGTGTGGCCCTTTTCTCCTGTGTTGTCAGTGAACTCGTCCATGTCTATCACCTTCTCAATCATTTTCTCTAACGAGCGTGAGAGGGACATCTCTCTACTGATGTTACTCCCAACATGAAAACAGTTAAGAGCATATTATGAGAACAGTTCCATCTTGATCCACAGACACTCTGATTCCTCTCTCACAGCCTGGAAAGTGGCCTCAGGGCATCGAGTTTTTGCTTTCTTTACTCAAATGATCACGAGTGTAAAACTGGACACAAGCTATATTGATAAGGCAGAACACCTCTTAAGGATTGAAAAGCGATACATTTCTAAAGAATGAATGACACGGTGCCATTAAAAACTTGTAAAAAGTAGATATACAGTAGCGCAGCAAAAAATAGATGTTTTCAACCAAATAATAGTCATTTATTATCAACTCTCTTTCTGTACTGAGCTATTATCTCCATCTTGTCTCTATTCCTTTACACGCCTCTCTTTTTAAAAAGGGAAACATTTCAAGGCGTATCTCCGTCTGTACCATTTACAAGTGTGAGGGTTCAGTGTTGATACCTTGCTTTTGACTTTCTTCTCTCTGACATACTTGTTTCTGCCTCTTACCTCTTTGTCTCTCCTTTCCTCCCTCCTAATGCCACCCAACCCTTTAATTTTGTTCTCTTATCGCTGCTCCTGCCTCACCTCTCATCCCATCATCTCTGCCCTCCTTTAATTGCTCACTTCTCACTCGCTCTTTTCCTTCCCTGTTTTTCCACCCCCGCTCCCCCTCCCCCAAATTCACTCACGGTGTAAAAATACAGTGCCAGTGCCCGTATATCATTAGCTATAATTGTCTAGGTGACTATAGAACCGTGTGTCATAAAACACTTTTTAGCCATAAACAAAAGGCAACAGCTGGAGAGGGTGACGGAGCGTGGCTAATAGTGGTTTAATCTCCCACAGAGTCTCCATAAAACTTCATCATAATAACATGGACGGCTGCCGTAAAACATTCTGTCTACAGGAAACATGGTTGCGACACAGACAAGGAGTTAGGCAGGAAGAAGAGTGATGGAGAGATTCAAAACTAGATCTTGGCCTTAATTTTTCTTTTCTGTCAGCCTATCCAATATGTTCCTCTCTACTTCTACTACTCACTCTGGCTTTACTTTGTATAGGAATACAACTCAAATATAAAAAACAAGATTCACTAGATTAGAGCCACCGTGATTACCGCATTACTATGGTGACGCAATCACATCAAGCTCATCACCGCTTATGTTCCAATTTTTGCTTGTAAAAATTATGTGATCTGAAATCAATGCATTCAGATCCTCTTGCATGGTGGTGCAACAACCAGTCCAGATACCTGCTATTTGCAAAGGTAGCCAGAAAATACATGGCAATATATGCAACTAGCACTGCATCTGAGCAGGTGTTCAGTGCATTGGGGAACATCATCACGCCATTGAGGGCATCTCTCAAACCCAACAGGGTTAATATGTTTGTTCCTCTTGCAAGGAATATCGAGTTGCATCGTTTTATTTTATTTTATTTCTTAAGTTTTCAATGTAAAGAAGTGGCCTTACGTTCATTTAAAAGATGTGTTCAAGGCATTCGAATAGTTATTCCATGTGTATAGTAGCTACAAGTGAGAAAGTGAAAGTGGAAATTGCTTTTAATTTAATTTCTTAGACCTTGTATTATTTTATTATTGTTTTTTTTTTTAAAGGAGCGGCCTTTGTTCAAGAAATTGCTGCAACAACTGTGTGCTTCAGGATTTTAAGTTGTTTCTTAACTTTGCACTGCAAAGCCTTAATAAATGTGTAATGGCCTATTGACTGTTTCTGTTCTAATTTGCACCTTTAGTTTCATGAACAATTTGTTCTTTGTTTGTGCAAGCATGTTACTGTCAATAAACCGTGTTCAGTAGTCTGTGTTGTCTTTGTTTCAATAAGGAATGCATGCCTGTCAAACGCCGACCAATATTCCTGCTGCAAAGTCGGCCTCTTAATGACAACACTGGAATAAAGATAGACATATAGACCACAGAGGCTATAAAGAATATATCACTACAGGAATAAATGCATTCAAAAAGTTTATTTAGGTACCAGTTATTTTATAACATCTGAGGTTTAAATTGTTTTTTTTATGGCAGGTTACTGTGACGGTTTGAATGGCTTCGCTAATTTGTGCGGTAAGGAAAAAATCAATACCGCGGCAGCTCTATACTAGAATACTGGAGGCTATTCATGTTTTCTGTCTTCTCCTGCTGTTTCTGTCTCTATCTATTGGAGCATTGCAGAAAAGGAACAGCGAAGGGAGAAGAAGAAAGAGCAAAGAGAGAAGAGAGCGCAGAGGTTTGGCAAGCTGTTCTTCTCTTCTCCATTTTTCTGCCTATTTGTCGTTCTGTCTAACTGTCCTCCTCCATGTTCCCTTCCCTCGGTGCTCATTAAGATTTTAGACAATATTCTTCTGGGATTATGGGTAAAACGTTTTAAACATAGATATGCAAAAATGAATGGGTGGCTCATTTTGTGATGTGTTTGTGTACTGTATGTAAAATAATGTAAATGTATATATGTTGTTGTTTGTTTGTATGTGTGCTGGTGGGTGTGAGTGTTTCCTGTTCTTCCATTATGACCTCCCTGTGGCAGCCGTCTGGACAGATGTTTCAAGCTAATTAGCGAAAGGGCAGACTCCTAACACTAGACATGACTCCTCAGGGGTTGGGATGGTTCAATACACACATTCTCTCACACATACCTAAACAAACACACAAAAACACAGACACGCACATACACAAAAAAAAAAACCAAGGCTACAAACAACTACAGCTGCTAACATCCGAAACGGTGCTGTTTGTGTACCTGTGTGTAAGTCTCCACACGCACAAACAAACAAACTACCAAAGTCTTGTTAACAAATCAGTGCCAACATAGCAGGTAGGAGTCACCCAGGCATCGTTCTCTTAATGCAACCACAGAGATCCTTCTGACCTCTCTGACCAGCTCCACAAAAGCTTCATTTCTGCTTGGTTCTGACTCTCTTGAAGTCAAAAGATCACACAAACACCAGTTCTGCGACCTGGAGCAAATCCAATCACTCAGTGTCAATAAAAGTAAGCCTTTTCTCAAACAGACAGAGAGATCTAAGACTGATCTGCAACATCATGACACTGTGCACCCCGGTCCCGTATGTGTTTTTTTCGAGTGGTCATGATACAGCCAAACGCCATTTGGATCCTGTAAAGACCTCCGTCCACCTGTCACTCCTGAAGGAGTCCAACAAAGAGAAAAATCATTGATTCTGGTAAATGGCTGCTGCTTGGCTGACACACAGGGTCAAGGTTTGCTGCTCATGCCAAGACCCAACTTGAAAAGCAGGTTAGATTAAACAATGTTTTACACATGGGTGCTCTGGCGCATTCATGAATACAAACCCATACAAACTACTTAGCAAACAGGGAATCGCTCTCACTTAGACACAAACTCTGCAAATCTTTCCTTCTGATAAAATGTAATTGCTGAGACAAGGATGAATCTAAAAATAAAATGACTTCATGTGAGTTTTTTTTCCTACTATAAGCGTGGTATGCATTTTTGTTTATATAGTATATTCAGTTATATATAACTGTTGGTGTTTCTGTGTGTGAGAGGGTAAGAAATATTAATGCAAAAGCAGATATTGCCTAAGTACATTGTGGGGGAAGCTTAAAGAGGGAAAGTGGGCGTTGCTATTGAATAAAGTGCTCTAAATTGAAAATTAGTTGTGTAATTTAATTTCATGCACTATTTGTGATTAAATCAAGCAAATAGCCTACAGCCCACCCTCCAAACTAGGCATATCCAAGCTTCACACTTAAACATGCAAGCACAAGCTGTGAAAGTACAGACACACATAAAAAAAAAAAAGTTACAAGAAGAGAAACATCTACAAATACAAGCATGCGCACTTGCACGGACCCATTTCTACCACTGCATTTCCTCGCAGTAAAGCCACTAGTGCATTATTTGCCCAGAGAAAAGTGCTTTTATTTTACTGCACTATACAGTTGTACATCCACTGACACACTCACAAAAAATAACCCTGCCATCAACCTGGTCTATCCAAGCTTGCTTTTTGATAACTATGATTAATGTGTGTTTCTGTGTCTTTATATGTGCGTTGGGGGATGAGATGTCCATGTCTGGTCTTTGAGGTATGGGAGTCTGATTACTGTTATCATCTCAAGCCTTTCATTCCACCTGAATACTGTAAGATGGAAGACAAATATACAGAGAGACTAGAACATCAGAGAGAGGGGAGGGAAGTTGGAATGAATGTGAAAGTAACGGAGAGACAGACAGAAAGGAGATGCTGAAGGAAAAATAAGAAGAGAGACAAGGGGTAACTTGTGTTTTGTGTGCTGTAATTTCCCATAAATTACAATCAGTAGCTGAAGTTGTGACATATTTCTTTATTGGATTTTCTACTGATGAAGTTTCAGTGAGTTAAGAAGTCATATGTAATAAAATAAAAGTATATTTGTTACAAGATGCAATACAGTGAACAGACTCAATCATAATAAAAATGTAGACATAAAAAAAAATCAGAATTTGAATGGAATTCATTTCAAAGCTTTCTTGTCTATTTATTAGCAGAGATTGTAGTCTGTTCACCCACTCTCCACTTCCTGTTTAATGCCAGCTTGCAGGGTTGTACTACTGTCAATCCTTCTCTGCACCTTTCAAAGCTCTTTACAACTTCATACAACACTGTTTAACATTTTCCCACTTAAGCACTCCCTTTTATCCATTAGTGAGCTATGTAACCGCTTTGCACCTTGCTATTTCATTCCCCCCGTTCTCTAATCATTCTCTAATCATCTAATCATGCACTCCTTTGCCCGTGTCTAACTTGCACGTCTAATTTCAGTCAGAAATCACAGCAAAACATCACCACAGTGCAAGAAGAGGAGTTTATTCTGTCATCCTCTAACTAAATTTTTAATCCACTCATCTCTCACATTCATTCTCCCTCTCTCTCACTCTCCCTGTTTATGAATTGAGCATTTAGTGCATGCTAACCAAGGCATTTTCTCCCTGATACATCATAACTGCGGTATGTCATCGCTGCCATTTAGGCTTAATGTCACACGCCTCACTTACGCTACTCCCACAGTGTGCTTTATGCATGTTTGATTGTGTGTGTTTTGATGTCAAGTGTGTGTCTGCATACTTGTGTGTTACAAATAGACGATGTCAAGCAGGGGGCGGTGCATTATGACACCGCTTTGCTCTGTGGATTTACATACTTGGCAGTGGAGCACTGAGCTCAGATTGAAGGTGTGCAAAGAGGCAAAAACAAACTTACACACGCACATGAATAATCAGGCACTCCGTTGGCATGCATTCTGTTAGCACACTAGCTGCTAAGCCTGCTAATCTGAAGCCTTTTTGTTTGTTTTTCTGTGTCATGTTATATGAATATACAAACACAAACATACGCCCCCATCACACACACACACACACACACACACACACACACACACACACACACACACACATCATCATGAAAATACCATGTGGGGACATAAACCCCCCCAACATGCATGTACATACATATCTGGGATATGACAGATATGACTGAAGCAGTGAATTGTCATGTTAGATAGTATCTTGGTAAAATAATGTTGTGTTGTATGATTTGTTACTACAGTATATGGTTTGTGTGCATGAAGTGCACACACATGGCCAGATGGAACATTGGCAAGTTTTACACAAGCCATGGAGACGACATCCTGCTCAACATACAGCAAACACACACAGTCACGAATAAATAGTAAATATTTTGTTTATTTTCAAGACATCAGTGCTTTTAGTTCTAAAATTATAACCTCAATACTTTTCGATGTAGAAGTGATACTGGACCTCTTGTATTGAAAAACACTCAAAATGGAAGAAAAATATAGTGGTTCATGGAAACTTAAGTAAGCGTAAATCTATTATGTTATACCACAGGGGCCACTCAGGATAAAAGGTATGCACTCATGGTAGTGTTGAGTAATGGCATACATTTTGATGAAAGTGTTCAGCGAGTGAGTTGGACAAAATGGCATATGATTAATAAATCCATTTAAAACATTAACAGAATGTACTCACAATGGTTTTTAGTCCATAAAAAAATATTTAGGTACCCTGTGTAGTTTTTGAAGACATTTCTACCAACTGCTGAGGGTCAAAACATTTTATCTTGAGTCTCACATTTTATCTGTGAGACTCATGTTTTATAGCAGCTCGTACTATGAAATGAAAATCCCAGCGATTGCCACACAGTTAAAAAAGTTCAGTGATAAAACGCTGGTGCACTGTAGATCACCTTTCCTTGCCTCAAGCTGCTTTGCACCTGACGGTGCATTCTGCTACTATTTTCCATTGTTTGGTATGGAGGTGTTGGGTTGACCTCATTCTGCAGTGCAGTTGAGGGCAGCAGAGAGGCACAGTGGCAGGAGGAGATAGTAAAACACTGAGTGAAGACCAACTGTGAAAAAGTGTAAATATTTGTGAGGCTCATCCTCAGTGGACAAAGCTGAAGTCAGAGAGGATGACAATAAAGGTGGGATTGTTTTTAACTGAACTAATAAAACTTTCTCAGTACAAGTGGCCACAATATTTGAATATGTCCTTTTAGTTTGCAAAAATGTACCTTGAATTTTCAAATAAGAATTGTCTCAAATAATGCAATTTAAGACTTCAACCTCATGTAAAAAGAAATGTCAACTACTAAATTTAAATAGAGGTTTATAGATGTTTTATGAGGTATGTTATGCAGTGAACAGTTACAGTATGTGATTTGATAAGAAATATTGCACATAAACAAAACTGTTTGTTAGCAGCACCCCAGGGTACATTTAAGCTCTGAGTAAAGTTAATGTGGAGGAGTGAAAAAACAGTGACTTTTATACATAGTGTCATGGTATAAAAAGGGATATACCTTCAGGAAAAAGAAGGGCTATATAATAAAGTCTTGGTCTTGGACACACTGGACCCTATTATGACACGAGTCAGAGGGGTGTCAAAGGCCCGTGTGATTCTTCCCAACAGCTAACGATTCTAAATCACTACTATTACTGTTTAATTAGTGCAGCTGCGGTCACACGCCAACGATCAACGAAGTCTATAAAAGGTTGTGTACGTACATTCGAGAGAAAGAGTCAGGGAGAGAGAGACACAGACACTGAAGAATGCAGATTGTGTGTGCGTGTGTGTGTGTGTGTGTGCAAGTGTTAATTTATGTGTGAGAGTTTTTCTCAGTGATTTCTCAAGAGCATTGTCTCTTAGCAAAACCCCATTTGACAAAGTCTCTTACACCATCTCTCTTTCTTTCTCTCTCATATACACATACACACCAACACATAGAGAGCTGTCACACTCAACAACAGCCACCAAACCTCATCTTGACAAGGTCTCGCCCTGCTCACCAACCCACCACACACACACAGCGTCGGAATTATTGATCAATCACTCACTTTCTGACTCTTTCACTTTTTTTTTTGTCCTTTCAGCAGACATTCCTCAGGAGCTATACGTTTCTCTCGCTCTCTCTCTATCTATTGCTCTCCCTGTCGCCTCTATTTCTCTATCTGTCTGACATATAATATAATGCTAGGACAGCGAAGGTCTTCGATAGTATGTGTTGCGGTGGCAAAGGGTAACAGGGCCAACATGCAAGACATCTATCATCCTCAAAATGTGTGTGCGTTGGTTTCTACATGCGTCTACGTGTGCACACAAAAGCACACAAGACTTTGAGGGTATTTGTGTGCATGTCGGCCTTTGAGTTTATTGATTAGACCGCAGATCCGAGCGCTGCCAAACCCACAGAGAGAACGCATAACACACACACACACACAAGCATGTATATACAATTGCACACATACACCACAGCCAGCCCCGCCAAATATGACAATATGCAACCTGACATTTAGATATGAAAAGATCAATGGCTGGAACAAATAGAATAAGCTGTCTTGATAGGTCTATGTTAAACAACTGTGTGTGTTTGTGTGTGCTTGCGTGTACGTGTGTGTGCATGTTTGTGTAAGTTCTTTAATTTATTTACCAACTGCTTTTTTCCGATAGTAAAGGGTGATTTTTCAATTCGCACATGTAGTATGCATATCCATAACCTATATTAAATATCCATCTATCCATCAAGTTACAGTAGGTCTTAATCAGAAACTGGAAAATACAATAATTCAGATTCACTTCACAAACATGGGCTCTGCATATTTCTTACCATTTACACAGTGCATTGTTCATAATCTGTTTAAAAATAGTTGCGATAATGGGATGTACCTGTATATTGAATAAAGGCATTCTACATTTCCAGGACAAAAAGCATTTTAATGGTCCAAGTAAAAATAAACTCTAACATGATTAGTACTAAGCTCCCCACTAAAAACATCAATGACTGGGTCACATTAATAAATGTTCAATAAGCTTCAACCTTGAACCATTAATGGTCAGTCAAACCTTGACTGAATTCAAACACCTTTCACCTTTTTTTACCTATTTTTTGTGTTGCAATAACGTCTTTGAGGATGTTTCCATCACCTCACTAATTCATATGCTATGATTTCACACATAATTGTGCAGTTAAAAAATAATGATGATGAGGAGGAGGCTTTTGTATATAGAGGAATGTAGTTGACAAACAGAAGTGCTGAACAACAGTTTTATATCTATATACCTTAAAATACAACTGTTTTTGTTAGCAGGCTTCTAAGAAGTAAATTTTAACCAAACAGAATGAACTCTAACAATAATTAACCATGAATATACAGCGTAATTCACTGCTATCTAACACTGCATGCAACACTTCCCCAAGAGCACTATTTGTTAAATATTATGTACTCCTACTTCACAAAAAAGTCACTGGGGTTACAATAATAAAAATTTAATGAGACGCTGTACACTTAAGATATTTTATGCATCTGTGCAGGGCCCAGTAATTCCAAGAAATGCTGTTTACTCATCTTGATGCAATATCAACTTTAAAAGTATAAATATGAGCCAAAATAACAGACAATCATCTTTAAATTACAGGCTTTTATTGGTTTCTGTAAAACATCTTTACAACAACTGCAGCAAAAAAAGAAAAAAAACCGCATTACCTCTGTAGCCCAACTGATGGGAGGTCATGTCAGTGCAGAGAAAAACAGGGCAGAGAAGAGCAGAATACAGGTGAATTAAAAGATTAACCTGTGCCCTAAATGTCAGAAAGCATACCAACTGAAATTGCCTTTGGCAAGGTCAGATGAGAAGTCCCAAAAGGTTGGCCGTGTGCGTGTTTGTTTGAGTGAGAATGTGAGCGAGTTGGATGAATCAACAGGCAGAGAGAAAGACAGTTTGTATACGTTTGTGTATGAACTCTTGAGTGTTTTTGATAGAGAGGGAGAATGAGTGTGTGCATGTCTGTGTGTTTTTGTGTGTTGACCAGTGTGCTGAAGTGAGCAAGCTCTGCTTCTCCAGGTTGACTAATCTTTGACCCAATATAAAATGATTCCTCTACCTCTTTTCATCCGTCTGCAGTCAGTCCAATGGTCCATCTGTCACTCTACCCCTCTCCCTGACTGCACTATATGAGAAGTACACCACAGGTCAATTGTTCATGACACCATATATAACTTTATCTTCAAGTGCCAATAATACACACAAGCACACACATACACACAAACCACTCTGTATACAGTATAGATTCATAACCAAAGGCTCAATCAGGCACAAAATAAACTCAGGAAAATAACTAAATAATATATATATATATAAAACAAACGGAGCGACGGTTCATTTTACAAAGACATATGCAGTACTTGCACCCAAAAGAACAAAGCAACACAACTGTTCCCTGCTGTCAACAAAGCACACTGCAGTTTTCTCAACATACATTTAATTCACTCAGGCAACTCACCTGAAGTATCTTATCTAATTGTAGAATATGTACAGAATTTATCTTTGGCGTCAAGGCTCTGACCCCGTCACTCCCCACAAGGAAACATTGAGGCCTTTGAATCACTCTATGAATGGCAGCAGCTGTAGCAGCAAGCAACAGCATAGCTTGAGTGGGCGGTGTGGCAGCAGGCATGCGGCAAAGTGTAAATGGAGCACTGACAGCACAAGTTAACTATCATGATTATAATGGTGCATTGGATATCTGTTCCATGTGAGGGGAGTAGTGTGAGAGGAGCAGTGACTCACGTTGGTCTGCCTGAACTAGCTCGCAGGCTTCATTTCATTAAAAAAATGATAAACACTTTATTATTTAGGATACGTTTGCCCAGTATTCAATGACAACACGTTTATCTCTATACAACACATTCAATTTTTATGGTTTTCAAGATTCAACTTATTCAGGTGTTGTCACTGTTAAAAAAAAGGGTAACTTGTGCTAACCTGTTCTCCAATTTGAGCTGCTGTTCAACAGTGTAGCTCATTATTTTTAAAATTCTTGCTAATGTGGATGCATAAATTATAATTTCACAGAAATTATGCTTTTGGGATCTGTTGAAAGAGTCTTAGATTATTAGCACATACAATTTTTGCATAAAGGGTCACTGTAAGTCATACTCTTGCATAAAATGAATAAGTAATCAGTGTTGAAGTAACAATACGAGATTAAGCAGTTACCACTGGAGAGAGAGAGGGGTCAAATTAGTGTCACAGGATGAAGAGTTGGCATTAAAGTGAGTGAGCAATGAAGGGAATAACCAGCTGTACATGGTGGAGAGCAGCAGCTGTTATGGTCCTCAATTACACATCTGATCTGGCCTCCAGGGGTTGAAGCATATGCTTAAGTTGTCCGTCGGAGGAGCTGACCCCACTGAACACTCGTGTTTTACAGGTAATTCTGGAGGCTAGTGGTAGCTTGACATAATTCAGGTTATTATAAATCTATTTAATTAATTTTTTTTTTTTCTTCTTAGTTTTAAATGATGAAAAGACTTTAACATTATAGAATCATCTGAACTGGCCTCAGAAATATTGTAAGAGAATACATCAAACTGTGAAATTTAGATACTAATTACATATTTAAAATTAATAAAATAAAGAACATAATTGATTCCTAGATATTTCTCTTTTGTTAAGATAGTTTTGATACTGTATTTCTGAGAAAATTGTGCCTTTCTTGTTTTGATCCGACTTAATACCCTTTACAGCATCACCTTTGCTGCACTGTGATACTGAGTGGCCATTTTGGACCAATTGAACTCTTCAAAAAGAGGAAAAATGTTAACCTTATAAGCCAATTTTTAGTTTAAATGAGTGCATACACGGTAAAATTCAGCACCAAGGGAGGAGAAGGAAGACGTAGTAAAGTACTGCATCATAATGGTTTAACTTTAAAGATAAAGGTAGACAGATTTGAGTTTTTTCATGCATTATCTAAAAATCTGGATAGACACCACACCACAATACCAACAACAAACACATACAGTAAACTATTTCTAAAAAGGTGCGGTCATTGCTACATACTCTATGTTTATAAATCAAAATGGAGATTTTTCTCTTGATTTACTACTTTGCTCATCTGCCTGAATTTATCAAGCATTTGGGAGTTATAGATTGATCCTTAGAGGCTCAAGATTGTCACAGGATTTAAAGCTTTCAATCTGCTTTCCTGACCAGCACCATCTATTAAATCATTTGATAAACATGTAGCATATGGAAATGTCGAACCTTTGATTTCAAATAACACACTTCCTCAAAGATAAAGACTACATTTCCACATTTCTTCTATTTACATTTACATAAACAGCAAAAACAGTGCTGCATGGAACAGATATAAGCCATTTAAAAGCTGATGTAGTGCACTTTGGCTTTAGCTCAATTTTGCAAAAAAAATTCTTTTTTTTACCTTTACCTGTGCATAAGTATCGTGTCATACACCCAATAGCGCTACATTGAATCTACGGTGTACCTACTGAGACAAATTAAATGATGTTATCAGACATTTCAATTACACTCATTCACAAAGGAGAACTTGTTCCCCTTGCTGAGAGCGTGCGGGACGCTTCATAAATAAGTTATTAAACACAGCTCTGACACAACGAGCCTTCTACAAAACCAGAGCCATGGGGTACCGTGCCCCAAAATCCAAGCAAAGATGAGATAATAGATCAACTGACCCTAAAGCCAGATTACATCTTCTGCCCTCCCAATTATCAAATAATTTTATTCCTCTATTTCCTGCTGGGCCCTGTGGGAGGGAGCCTATTTGACCCTGAGCCTTGACCCTTTTACAGAGATAAGAGGGTGAGAGGGAGATAACATAGTCTGCAAGTGGGCAAACATGTGTTCAAGTGCTGTTATTTGTATGTTTGTGAGTCTGAGAGCGAGAGAGAGAGAGATGGGAATAGAAAAAAATACAGTGTTATCAACACTGTATCAAACAGTAAATGATGGAAACAATGAAGAGAAAATGAAACCAAAGTGGAGGTGAATGAAGAGAATAGAGGATGGAATAGAAAAAGAGAGGTGAGATAAAAAAGAAACCCCAAGGCAGCAGGAAATGAGCTGCCTGTCCATGAATTACGACCTCCCTTGTGGGCCAATCAGTAACAAATATGGGACCAGCTTTTGGTGTGCAATTGCAGCCCTCCAAGAGGACTAATCAATGCAGTTTTGAAAAATGCTGAAATAGAGTGGTGAAAATTAAGTGTTCAGCAAGTTGGGTCAAAATCCAATCCAAGCTGTCTCAGATATCACATGTGACAGACGGACTAATCAATAAAAAAGAAAATTAATGGGTGACTTTCACTTACAGCAATAAAATAAACAAACAAAAAAAGACCCCACACATACACAAAACTAATGACTGTGAGCCCTCACTTGTGCACACAATAAATACACACACCTATGCAAATACGCACACTTGCACATACACACACACACACACACAGTCCTATTTCCACTCCGACCCATGGAAACCCCTGCTGTGTGTGTGTGTGTGTTTATGGTCACAGTATAACACAGTTGTCAGTTTTCATCATGAACAACTTCTCAGTTCCAGCTGCAGTCTGCAAGATTTAAAGGATTTATACAGTTGGATACTGAAAAAAAATACCATGTACAAAACTGAAATGAAACATGCCCATCCACACTGTCAGTGTAAAGATCGCATTCATGGTTACAAAGAAACCAAACTGTTGCCTCAGGTGTAGAACTCACACACTTCGTCTGCTCAACTATCTTGCCCGATCTCCTCCCTAAGTAAAAAAAAACCAAACAGAATGCATTAACAGTGTAGATATAATATTATCCTCTTGAAAGCTACTATGTTGTTTGTGCCCATTCAGCCATGCACAGTAAGAGGGTTTTGGAAAAGGAAGCTTTCTGCTTTACTGTCAGCTGTTCGCAAGGTACTGTACTTACAGCAACTCTGTGGCTTCTATTCAAACACGCCATGCTTTTATCTGCGTCTGTCTTTCCCTGAGTCTCCCATCCATGATCATCTCCCCGTTTGTTTCTCTTCACTGTACTCCCTCTCTTCTTGCCTGCATTTTTCTTCTAGAAACTGCCCTTTTTCATTTCTGATTACAATGCGCTGTTCCTATATCTCTCCGTCTTGCCTATCTTTCAGCTAAGACAATACCAATTTCACATCTAATACATCTTCAGAAGCATAAATCCCATTAAGAGATGAATACAGGAATTACTAGAGGATGTAACAACACAAAACATGTTCCATGATCAAAACAGCGGAAGCAGGGAGGAAAGAAAGGATGGATAGAGGGCATTTAATTATTCTATTGTCTCTAAACACCACACTCTCACCACAAAGAACGTATAGTTTTGTTATATTTGTGAGTGCACATAAGGATTTCATATAATGTAATAAGACCCATAAAGAACGAACATGCGGGTGTGTGTGAGGGCAAAGGCGGATAAACTGATAAAGGCAAGACAAAGTGATAGAGATGGAAACATGATGGTGGAGGAGTAGGAAGCGAAAGGATGCTTGTAGGGCGTCGAGTGCATGAGTAGCGTGTAGGTGAGGCGGAGTGTGTGTGTTTGAGTATGTCTCGGGGAAACAGCAGAAGAGAAAGAGACAACAGATAAGCCCATTGGCAAAAAAAAAAGTGTGATGACAAACACACACTCTCACAAAAACACACACATGCACGTGCGTACACACACACACGCTCGCGATTCTGTATCATCTCTAAAGTACTTACTGGCATCCCCATTAGTGGCTGTACTAGTGGCAGTCAATAGCTCTAACCTTTGATGCTCACACACACACACACACCGTAATGATCTATTATCATTGTGCTTCCAGCTCCATGTGCACAGATAAAACCTTAATGTCATCGCACATCACACACACACACACACGCACACACACACACACTCACACACATCCTGTTTGTTGAGATAAGACCATAATGCCACCTCTGTCTGGTGATAAAGTTCAAGGAGAGAACTAAAGCCAAGCCCTTGAAGTGCCCTTTTAACTCCACTGGAAAGTGAAAGGCAAATAATGCTATCTCTCTTTCTTTCTCTCTCTCTCTCTCTTTCTAGGTGTGTGTGTCTGTTTTTTTGTGGATGCATGTATTCATATACAGTACATGTATGATGTAAGCCTAATTAAGCTTGTTTTGTCATACTACTGTGAGCTCAGACTAAATGATATCAGCCTGATAATGGCTTGAGCAATCAGAGATGGGGCTTTGAGAATGAAAATCAACATCTGGCATGACACCAGCTCTCTTTTTTCCATTCAGTGTTTCACCTTGGAAGACATTCTTCTGAAGTCACGACAAGAAGACTAGCATATCAGAACTTTTGTGCATTTTCTCACTTATTCTGACAACTTCTACCACATGTTCTCTAATGTTGATCCTTTGAAGCACGGAGCGCTCCCCCGTGCACAGCTGTAAAGCCAAAGTGCACACACTGAAGCCAAAGAGAAATGATGTTGCACTTTATTTCAGTGAACCTGCAGTCATTTGATTATCGCCCTCTGGTAAGGAGCATTAAACCAGATTAATTACACCTGTAGGTGCAATGTCACCCTCTACACATTTAATGTATGCTCTGCACCTACACACTTATCTTATTTCTTCAGAATGGAAAGGAAAAATACAGACAAGCCCAGTGACAATGAAAGCTTTCAGCTGCACTTTTCATTCATAAAACCATCATTATACACTCACTCCATACTCCACCTCATTAACATACACGAGGGGAGCAAAATATTAGGGACACTTTTCAATTTAATGCACTCCAGTACACCACCACCTCCACCCACTACAACCTCAATAATAAACATAAAGTAGAATTATCACCTTTTTGACAATGTCAACAAAACCTGAAATATATAAGCTTCGTAAAAGTAGAATTTATGGAAGAGCTGTTATATTGGATTGCAATAGATTGTGCAGGTGTACCTAATAAAGTGGCCGGTGAGTGTATACATAAACATTCATTGTTGGTGTTGCTGGTAGAACAGTGAAGTCGGTCCCTGGCACTTTCCTGAAATCTTCCAGAGTCAAAGACAGCTTGCTACAGTATGATTAGTCGAAGTCCAAGGACAGTCTGCTATGTCTCTCAGGCTAAGTAATGGCAAGAACGTATGACTATGATCTCTTAATCTGACACAGTAACCATCTTAAGAGACAAAAATATCATGTAGATTACTGTCAGGGAGACTTTTGTCATTTTGTTCATTTGAAAGATTCTGAAAATGTCCTGATATTAAGACAAATAAAACATTTAATCTGCTGTGATGCTATTATTAATGCCAGTTTGGCCTGGATACCTTCTACACAAATGTGTGTGTGTGTGTGCTTTCAAGGATTAATACATGTTAGAGCTATTGATTGATGTGTAAGTGTGTGTGTGAGTTTGATGTCACAGTCTAAATGCCACTTTACAGAAAGTAGAACCTCTTAAATATCAAGACGCAGCGCTTCGCTCTGGAGGACAGATTTGCTTGTGTGTGTTCATCCTGTTTCATCGATTTTTGTTTTTGTTTTTTGCACTGTGTGCTTCCTCTAGGAAATAGTATTCATCTGCTTCCTCCCCATCACCACGTCTCTTTACCTTTTCTATTCATTCTCTTAACATTTTCACCCTTAAAGGTCTACATCATCCACCTATGCCTCTTTATCTATCCCTCCTTTCCGCCTTGCCCCTCTAAATCACTTTTCTGCTGCCCTCTACTAAGGGATGAATACAAATTTCAAGTTCAGAAAGGTCTGAGCCATGCATGTGAGTATTAATTGGGGATAAACTCAAAAACCCAGAGCAATTTGTATTGTAGCTGATAGGAAGTCTATCCGTTTTAGAAATTTTGTAAAATAAGTCACAACATTTATCAATTTAAATGTATTTGAAGACACTCTAATATCTGTTAATCCCTTCTCCTCTTTGTTTCCCAACTCAACCTGCCACTTTGTCCATCATCTCTTTTTATATCAGTACCCTTCTGTCCACCTTCTCCCCGTATGTCACTCCATCATAAACTCCTCCCTTCCATTTTACACCTTCATCACATCCTGTAATTACAAGTGTCAACATTTGCTCCTCATGCTCCATCACCAAAGCAAAGACGTCAAAGGAATGACGCACGATCTGTGTAACGCCAAGATGAACAAAGTTTCAACAAGTCAAGGATTTCAGTCAAACTACCTGCAGATCATCATGTTAATCACTGTCATTTTGTACCCTTCAATTTATTCTGAAAATGCCTGCCCAGCCAACTGCACTCTACAGCTGAGTGGTTAATGAGGGAAAAGTTCAGTAAAAGTTAAATGCAGACTGAGAATGGCAAAAAATGTTGGCCTTCACGTTTCAGTAAGCAAAAGAAAAAGAGGAAGCACAGAGAAAGAGAAAAAAAAATGACAGCATATTGAAGATTGAATTAAACCACACTGAACCACAGCATCATTTCCTTGTTGAAATTTCTCCAACTTCCCTCCATGTTGAAAGACATTGACATTTAATCAAATAGTCCCGAGATACAATGATTCTTTATGTAAGAGTACTCGGCATAATTAACAATTATCAGTCAGCCAATTTAAATCTACACCAAAGTTATTAAATCAAGATATACCAAGTATGAAGTACAATACTACAGAAGACTGAGCCATTAAAATAGTCTGAAATAAGACAAGAGAGAATGGTTCACATTGACAGAATGTTAGGATTAAGAGGATTAGATTTTACTTTTGTCTTTTATATTTCTGATTGCAAACTAACATCTCTTTTTTATTCTTAATATAATATAATATAATATAATATAATATAATATAATATAATATAATATAATATAATATAATATAATATAATATAATATAATACAACATAATATAATACAACATAATATAAAATGTGTCCTGCAGAAAATTCAGTTTTTTGACTGTAACTGACAGCCCACATTGTCTTTCACAGGCATATATTTCATGGCCCTTGGGACCAAAATGAATAAGAGGCAATTCATTATAAATTGTGGAAAATTCATGCACAGGGTGTTGATGAGAAAATACATATTCATCAATGGCAGTGGAGCAGGGCAGAATCAGAACATCTGATTTAAGGCTCCATTAGCAGCAGAAGCCTGCTAATCCGGACCCCTCAGGGATGATTGCAGAGAATGAATTAAAATGTATTTTAAAAGGTGATCAGATCTGTACAAAAATTGCCCATGACCAAGGAAATTGCTCTGCATAAGACAGATTTCACACATAAGAGAGAATATCTTTGAGTTTTGCTTCTTCACAATACCTGTAGGCATGTTTGATGTTATATTGTGGATAATGCTGTCTTCTGTATAATAAGTGCTCCGAGTGTAGACAAGATGTGTGGTGATGTTAAAGATTCTGTTTTCCTATCTCATCTGTGCTGTCTTCATTGAAATCAAAAGGCAGGGAACAATTGCTTTTTGGCATTTGAGCAGAAATTGGCTGAACTGACAAGCACCAGTCTGAGATGTGTAACCAGAAACATCCTCTACCAAAGTCCATTGTGGCTTCTGTCTCAATGCCTCCCCTCTTGGCCTGGATATTGCACTAAATCTAAATCTCTCATTTCACAATCTTTCTGTGTTTCTTCCACGACCCACAACATTATGTTAAATTGATCAATTCATTCAAGGCCAACTATGACATCTGAACTGCTTATTTTGTCTTCTTGTTTGATCAAGCTTTAACAGCAAAATGTAGTCTATACCGTACAATGCGTACATCAAAGAGAGGGGGTAAACCAATCACAGAACATCCACACAGCCATCCAGAATGCCAATTTCTGTCATCACTCCTATAGTAACCGCTGCACAGATGCTGATTAAGTGGAGCTTTCTTGAACAGTTTGTAAAATATGATAGAAATATGAGATGTCATTCTTACCTCATCACATATTATGGGATGAAGAACAAAGAGGTACCTGCATGTGTTTGCTGCAGGTGAAAATTATGAAGGAGACCAAGTTACGGTGATGTAAGTACCTTTGCTGCTGCACTTGCAGTTATTTTAATGGGGCTGGAGTTTTTTCTGTGCCCACAACGAAAACTTGTCTAATTTTGTAAAAATAACAAAGGTTTAAATTTCTGATAGCAATTGCTGTAGTGGATGCTGAGCAGTCTTAGAATATGGAAAGTAAACCCCTGGAACATGCTTCATTTTGTGAGAAAGACTGTTGAAAGAAAAGCTAAATGAGAAATTGCACTGAGTTACAGAAGCTAGTGGAACACAGGCTAAGCTGACGTGACCTCATGACTTCAGCTCTCTATAGCCACAAAGTTTGTTTAAAGCTGTGCAAACTACTCACTACATTTTTTCTAAATCTATATAAATATTTATATGTCCCTTCGGAGCAAAGAAATAAAATACTAATAACTAACTCACCATGTGGTCACCGAGAAATGTGGTGACTCTTTGACCTGTTTCATCATATGCAACTTAAATAAAGAAGGCCATGTAATCACACACACAAACACACACACACACAAGTAGAAGTAAGACTCTATCCTAATCTGAAGTGGATCAATGAAGCATGTTTACTCATTTAAAAAACATTCTCTGGTTGTATTTGTGAAAAATCTCGTTCGCCAGCCTTTTCCCAAATGAGCAGATATGAGTTGAGATAATTAGTGACTGCCAGAGAAGACATAAAAACCATGCTTCTGGGACTATCCCAGCCGAAGCCGCCATAAAGTAAATGAACACATTCATCATAGACTCTCGTATGTGATATTTCCGCTTATTGTACTTCTGTGTTTGTAGTACTGTATTTCCTCAGTGCATCGAGATATTCACTTTCTGTTTTTCTGCCATGTAGCAGAATCCTCTGCCCACTCTCACACCAAACTTGGGATCAATCAGAGCTTGCATTATGAAATTACATGAGTTCGGATGTATCATCTCCCATTCAGCCTGGCTTTATTTTGCACAACATGGAAAACATTGTTGTGCTTTGTTCTACCTCCAGTAGGAGTATCTCAATATTTTGGGTTCCTTCCCTCTAGGCTAATGAGTAGGAAGCGTTATTAAGGCCATTAAAAATCATAGAGTATCATGCATTGGAAATATAACCTAATCTACAAAAATAGCCGCATATTTAGTGTTCGAGCACAAACGTGCTCAGGTGTGGCCAGTGGGCTCCATAGCACCCCCAATAGCGAGGTCATTTTGGAGCAAAGTTTCTTTGATGTGCATGAAATTCAGTGGGTTCATTTCTACCATTATTTTCAATATAAAACATATTTTTTCAAATTTTTTCACTAAACAGGAAGTCAGCTATTTTGGATTTTGTGTGTCAATTTTCATTTTACAAACAAATGTTTAAAGCCTTTACGATGCACGAAAACACACAAAACTTTGCAACTATGTTCGAACTACTAAATATTTCAATTAGTATCACAATTGGGCTTGGGCATGGCATTTTGACTCTATGGCGCCCCCTAATTACTTTTAGCATTTTTGAGATGTTAGGGGTACTCGAGTGTTGAAACTTGATAGCACCACCTACTGACAGGTAATCAGTCTTATTTCACAAACATCATCCAATTTACATGAAAATTACATGGTGTGGTCTACACATGATATATAGCAACATGACATATAATTAGTGGTGGTTCTTTAGCACCATTAGTGGACACAGGAAGTGATAATTATCTCCTACATGCAATGTCCAATAGTCATGAAAATGTATAGCCATGTCAGATGCCCTCTGGTAAATGTATTGCTGTATCATGTTGCTCTGCAATTACAACACTTCATCTGCAGCACATCCCAGCATGTGTGAAGGAGCGAGGGCTTGATCATCACTGCTTGCAGCTTTAATTTCAGATTGTATTCCACCAGACTAAGTAGTGAAGGGTGTAGTTTTTGAATAAGTTTAACTCTGGAACTAAATAAAATATATAAACATTATGTTTATTTGCAAAAACAGACCTTTGAATAGACAAACAATCTTGACTTGAATACTATCAGCAGCACCATTTATACTATTTCTGGCTCAGTGAGTGATTGCATTTGCATGATTGTGTTCAGGATGTATGTTAGCATGTGTACAAGGATGTTTTTTGTGGTGCTGGTGATGAGGGAGGAAAGGATAAAGTTTGGTCAAAGATATATTAAAACAATATTCTGTGGGTTCCTGAATGGATTAACAAATATATTTAACAATACATGTATTTGACGCGGGTTAATGTCAGATTGTTGGATCCCACATCATGACAAAAATCCATTTGACATAATTAATATAACCACAAACATACTGTACATTTTGTGACACAAAATTGTGTCTGTGTACAAAAGCATGTGACATTTCTTCTCCGACAAATACATTATTTTTAGCAACTGAGTCTTTTCTTCCCTCTCGGTCTTTGTGTGTGTGGCATGCCATGTCATACGTGTCTGGACTGTTGTCCTTGCAAGTAAACACATTTTCCACTTGCAATGCACCTGCTAATCGGGCATTAATTATTTGTTCTCTTTGGCGCAGCTGTTGTAGACACTCATAGATGAAACCTTGAATGTCAGACCTCTATCAAAGCCAAGACATACTGCTCGCTGGTGTTAAACTTAATGTGTAGCTTTGACTGATATGCTTACTTCAGATTTGAATTTTTCTTCATCTGGTGGTTCTGTTACTTTGCAGGAACTGCTATAGGGTTTAGGCAGACAGGGAAAGTTTGTACCTGGCAATCAGTGCAATATAGCCAGTAGATACTAAACGGGGTGATGCACTACAGTTTAAACTGACACTAATCAACAAAAAAAAAGCTTAAGAAAAGCTAGAGGTAATGGTGTGAGAGACAGAGAAACCGAGAGAGAAAGAAACAACAGAAAAAGTACAAATCCTGAAGCTATGACAACAGCTTTTTTGAAACATAGCTCCCAGCAGAGCCACCCACCCTGACTGTAACAACAAAATTCCACCCACCAAGTAAAGAAACTTCCCTAAGTTCAAAATGCTTTTTCTCCAGGCTATTCCTGATAGAGGAGAGGAGCATAGATCACAACGCCTTTATGTACCGTTTCTGTGAGTTTGGGGAACTGTCAGCAAAAGAAGAATTAAACAGACCTAGGACATGATCAGAAAGACATAAATAAAAGGCAAGCTGTCCCAGGTTGGTTTTACAATTCATGAAGTGACTAAGCCGCAGCAAGAAAACAGCCGATTCAAGATGTATTTAAATGTATATGCTGGTGTTTTCTTATTATGTAGAATGTCTAAACGTACAAATAGACTATATATACTCTTGTCTTTCCTGCATGCCATATACTTGATATCATTTTTGTCTGTGTCAAACATTAATACCATCTTTATAATTTGAACATTCTCTGGCTCTTTTCGTCAGGAAAAAGATATTGGACAGTGATGAGTGCAGGCTTTACTTAGGCAAAAACTTCTGCAGTGGATACAGTCGTATTCATTGAATACATTATTCAACATGTCTTACACAAAATATTTCCCTTCATGTTTCATTTGCGACATCTGTCATCTTTGGAATAATCTCCAGCTCGTTTGATGGTCCTTCAAGTAAGAAATGTCAGTTAAAGAGAAAATAGTCTCAAAATGGCATCGTTTTAAAACTTTAACGCTTTGAGATCAAATGGCAAAATTCATATTTTCCACTTCTTTGCATATGTGTGTGTATGTGTTTGTGTGCAAGAGAGAGAAAGAGATAAACAGAAGACTAATTCTGGCTGAGTAAACTCTGAGTCATGGCAATTTCGTCTAATTTCCAAATACTAATACTTTTGTGCGTATAACATTCATTCACTCATTATTTGACACTACTTCTGCCAAGAAAATGTATGAGTAGAAAGAAAAAAGCATTGACTGAAACACAAACGGACAAAGCAGTGTTTGTAGAAATACATCGTCAACGGTGTCTGTTGTCTTACAAATGAAAGCATGTAAAATGGCTGCTCTTCTGCTGGCAGCACGCTGTAATTAATATTCTCTTCGGTTTGTTCTTGGTGTACTATAGGATTCATTGGTAATACTCTCCTCAAATGCTATTAGGCATTGACAATGCCGAAATTTAGAAATGCCATTCATCGTCCTTTCCAGTACCATAAACTGCAGTCACTCTTATTGTCCCAACAATATATCACCCACACAGCAAGATCATAGTCACCATGTGTAGGTTTTATGCATAATTCATGGTTAGAGTATGAATATGTATGACTTTATACCAATGCTATAGGATTACTGTATATTACCTCTTTTTTGTGCTTCGTGGTCCAATAACTAAGCGTCTAAACCACGAGAAAACCTCACAGCAGCAATTGGAATGATTTTCATTTTTTTAAATTCATCATGTTATTGGTCCTTTACAAGCTGAGTAAGTCCAGGGAATCCATTCATAACTCATGACAAGTAATATTTTTAATAAGACAATGGTCCCAGGGCAAGAAACCCACTTTGCTCTCCTGTCTACATGAAGTGGGCGGAATAGGGAGATGTATGTACTCTTGTTGGCACTCACCCACATGTACTAGACTGAAAAAAATAGGCAACAGCGCAAGAAAATGTTAAATAATGCAGGGAATTTAATGAGCATGTTGGTCCTGAGTGTACATCCATGTGCTTGTGTGGTAAAAAACATGGATGTACATGGTGGAAGACATTCTGCTGACAATCCTATATTTCCCGCTGGGCTCACATCAAAACAAGGACATAAAACCCACAAATCACAGAAAAGCAAGGACAGAGACTCACAATAAAGGGAGAGATGAGCCAACATGCTCAAGATAACTCTTATCTGCCATCAGGGTATGGCTCAAAACCGTTCTTCCTTACATTAACAGTGTTCCTTGTGAACTCTTTTATAGATGCGGCCATCAACTAACATAAGTCATTGTGTTAGTCAATCTGTCAGTCTAAGAGAATCTGTCTCTAATAGACCCAGTGTGTAAGATTTAGCTGTGAGGTTGCAGATTGAAACCAACTGAATATCCCTCCCCCTCCCCCTCCCCTTCCAAGCGTGCAGGAGAACCTACAGTTGCTGCGAAACTCACAAAAAACGTGAAATGCCCTCTCTAGAGCCAGTGTTTGGTTTGTCCATTCTGAGCTACTGTAGAAACACGGTGGTGCAACATGGTGGGCTACGAGGACCCACTCCCTATGTAGATACAATGGGCTCATTCTAAGGTAATGAAAACACAACAATTCTTATATTCATGGGATTATACAATAATGAAAACATATTTATGGATATTACATTCCATTTCTGCCAGTATGTCTGCCAATAGATTCCCCTAAATCTTACAAACCGGTCCTTTAAATTCAGGTAGCACACTCTCCCTCCCCTCCCAAAAATGTTACACATGAACTTGAATCTTTTATCTTCATAAAATTGATTAGAAATCACACACTAGCTCTGTCTTCAAACATAGTTATTAGCACACAATCAACAAGTGCAGACTGTTATTAACCCAGGACTTGTCACAGCGGCTAAAGAAAGAATAAGCAGAGATTTACCCCTCCCTGTTGGCAATTTATAACAAATTACACTACGTGCTTGTTCACCAAATCTACCCTCATCCAAATCCCTCCTTTATATGTTGATTACTTTGTTCCTTATTTTGTTCATTTCTTCCAGTTCTTACACTCTGTTTTTAATCATTCTCCATTCTTGAATTGCTTCCTTTTATCATCCGAACAAAATGATAAAATTTATCTGTCACTGCCCTCCTGAACATGAGGCGTTTTTGATCTGATGCCCTTGTTGGTGGGACGACATAATCTGTGACTATCCAAAACTGCCTGTCATCACTTTAGCAAACATTTGGTTAGGTTTATGCAATAGCACTACTTGGTTTAGGTTTAGGTCTCCCTTTTTCTCTCCCTCCTCCCTCCGGTATGTTTGGAACAGATTTCTGTTCACATCTAATATCAGGGCCTAATGCATCTGGATGGGAGGTACTCTCTTTGACAAATGACCTCACAAATAACTGATAGAGAAAAAAAAAGGGTCCCAGCCATCTCTCTCTCTGTATGCGTGTGTGTGTCTCTGCATGTCTCTTTGCCTGTCTGTGTCTGTCTTTCAGTCCTCGTATCTGTCTCTCCCTCACCATCTTTCCAAGGATAGAGACAGAGAGAGAGAGAGAAGGAGAGAGAGATGCGATCATCAATCTTATCCACCAATCTTTACCATCTCCCGACACTTCATCTCAGAAACCCCTCTCCACTCGATGTCTGACTAAATTAGATTAAATGACTGCTTTGTCAACCTTCCCAAAGGAGAGAGAGAAAAACTCTTGAAAACTAATTTGAGTTCCAGTCACACACTGAAATGGAGGCAGACACTTCCACATTATATAATAGCTAAAGCAATTTGCCACACCTATTGTAGATCAGATCTCACAGAACAAATGAATGAGTGATAATGAGGATGCATTCAATCACCAGTTTCTGATTGTTTTGAGTTTTTTTTTCAGTATTTTTTTTTTCATTTCATCACAGACCTTATTATTTTTAGAGCTTATTATTTTTATTTCATTTTCTGTTTAAAACCAGTGCCTGCTGTTTTGGGGTGGTCAGTGAGGTAAATCCTGTGTAAACGGACACAGATAATGACCACGATCTATTCTAGTTTTGCCATGTTGGTGAAATTGGATTAAAAAAAAAACCTTAATTATTGTTTTCAAAGCTATTATTTATGTGTGTCTCATACAGAACTGGCTTCATGTAAAAATAATGCCGGTTTAACTTATAACGCAAATAATACAAATACAAAAGATAAAGTGGTGTCAATTCTACTGTAGCATCCCCTATAAGGAAAACAATGCACCTGCAGTGAATTATAGATGAAGTGGGCTCCACACAAACAGGAGCTTATTTCTGTAGTGTATTATAGTTGGTTATAGTTAGGTCAGTTATTATAGCATTTTATTGACTTCACTAATAAGATATGAGGATGCTACAATATTGCTAGAGAGGAGTCCAATAGTGCAAGGACACAGGCATTCTGACGATCACACAACACTTTCACAACACTTATTTGAAAGAGAACATAAAGCTTCTATGCACTCTATACATTGCCTCTATACACTGTCTGTTGGCACCTATGTCCTCCTGAACCTGAACTTAGCTTTATGGTACTTACTCGCATTATTCTCTCCTGGCTAGATCCTTGCTTGTGTTGCATTAACTCTCATGTGTATGTTACTTTGGATAAAAGCCAAATGAAATTGTAACATTGTAAAGGCCAATATTTAAATAATTTCTGAATCCGTAGTTCGTAAATGTTGATTGGACTGTGTAGAATGATTTTCTGGCTCAGCTTTGACCTTCCATACTTACTTAGGGTGAGTTTGTTTTGGAGTCCTTCTGCTCTCTAGCGGTCAAAAATCACTCAGCTTTAAATATTTCCATAGCACGTTCAAAGTGCGCAAGACCTTGAGACACATTGTCATGGTCCTGTGGCCAGCACACCGTACTGACTTCAGTGTGTTTCTGTGCTACACTTCCAAGGCTAGGACTACATGTACACACTCACACATAGCCACAGAAGTGCAATTAAACACAAATACTGACACTAACACACTCACAGACTCACAATAACACCCCATATTTCACCCCCTCCCTGTCACGCCTCCAACCAAATTAGATTGTGATTGCTCTTTCCGAGGTCACTTTTAATTAAACTGAGATGAGAACATGACACATGGGATTAAGCCCCATCCTACCACTTCAAATTATGAATTCATAACTAATGCTAGAGCCTATTGCTTTCAACCATGACCTCCATATCATTTATGTATAAGAGCAAAAGGAACTCCCCTAATTGTCTTCTGCAGAGATAAAGAGCAGGACTGTAGGGGGTGACAAAGTGTGTGTGAGTGTGTGTTTGAGTACGTGTGTAAGTGTGGGAAGGGGGCAGTTGAAACATATTGGTAAAGAAATATGTAAAGTTTAAGATATGTGTGTGTGTATATATATATATATATATATATATATATATGTATGTGTGTGTGTACTGTGTGCTATTTAAATCATTGTGTGTGACTGTGCACCCTAAACAAATACTTAACTTGACTTAACTTGACTTGACAGAGAGACACAGGGAGACCAATTTTCCTATCTTCAATGTAAATTTTTATGAGTGCCATGCCATGTTCAAGGCATCATGAATAATACTAAATTGGACTTGAAAGGAACTGCTGCTGTAATTTTGCTGATTTGGTTAATTGGGAGAAACATAAAGAGGATTACTTAAGTCAGCGAAAACATCCATGAGTCTGATGGCATGATTCATACATGTGTGGCCATTTGAGAAGAAATGCCTTTTAAAACACAGGTAATAGCCTAAAATACACAACTGTCAAGTAAAACCAAGACTTTTGTGTTCTATACACTGTATCTGTAGAAAACTGAGTTCTGACGAGTGTGTATATAATGCAATACTATATTAAAAAGGCAGATCCTGGCTTTGTGTTTTGTAGGATTTCATACATACAGTTCAAATCACATAGTGATGCATCCACAGAGTCTATCTGATGATTTTGTTTTCTTTTAACCATAGTTGTGCACGTTAGTGTCTCTTTCTTTCCTCTGGAAGATAAGTTGCTGTGCTGATGTATTAAGTTAGATGATCAAGAAATCAATTCTTGCACCAACTAACACAATTCTTTTGTATTTCTGCCTGAATGAATTTAGATGCACAAGACATGCTAGCCTCCCAACAAAAAGAAAAAAGTTACTGCATCTTAAAGGGATTTTAAAGTTTAAGATTTCTGACTTAATAAAAACCTTGCTCTCCTGTGGTGTTTTTTACTTTTATTAACTGCAAAATGTGGGACTGAAAAGCACACTCCTTACCTCAGTAATAAAAGCCTTGGCAGTCGCAGGGCTCATGAACAGCACCGCTCTGCGTAGTGTATCCCTGTAGCGATGCAGTTCCTCCACTCGCATAGTTCTGAACAAACTGGTGATCATCATGTTGATATTAGATTCCACCTTCTGAAGGGACACGTCCATCCCCTGCTGAGAGGTCCGATCCAGGAAATCCTCAATACCACGGATATCTGGAGAAAGAGAAATGGAGGAACAGAGGTCACTACATATTTCCCTTTAAATGGGACATACTGTATGTATTGTTCTGCAAGTATGGTGCAGAAAAATACCAGACACTATAGTTGGTCAATGAAAAACAGGCATATAGTACTGCACATACGCTTGCACATATACACATATTTAGAACAAATCTTAAGACCATCACTCATCATTGTACACTGTATTCTATTGCTGACTTGTTATCTCTCTCTGCATGAATAGACTCAGTAAATATTTTATTTCATGAGCCCTCACTGGCAGTGATTCCTTGCTATCAGTGCTTTTGTATTACTCAGATTTGATCCTTCTTTGTATTAATATGAGCTAAGGCTCTTTTTGTAAGTACAATCCATCTGTCAGAACCGAATACCCTTCTTTCTAGAAACTCGAATGAACGAGGCAAAAACACAGACAGGAAGACAAAAGCGTGTGGTGGTGACTCACTAAAAGTGGGAGGCATATGTTTTTGCCAGAAAAGTCTGTTGATGCAGATACTTTGGTCTATTGATACTGATAGACAAAACTATCAACACAACAGACATACACCAGCATTAAAGTTACAGTAAGCTACAGATAATTAAATCAGTTCTAGAAAAGTGTGTTTGTGGGTGGGTATGAAAGCAAATGTGTGCATGCCAGAGTGTACAGACACCATGTGTGCCTGTTTAGGAATGTATGAGTCTGACTGTGTCTACACAATTTATGTGTGTATCGAGTATACAGTAGGTGTGTGTGTGTGTGTGTGTGACTGCATAATGTGGTTGTAGCAGTAAAAACACAAGGAGTTCACTCTCTAGTCCTATGTACTGGCACAGAGTTGACCCTTTTTTCTTATTAATTTGGCTGGATATCTCAATGGTTCATCTCTAACCCCACACATGGAAACTTGACCCTGAGTTCTTCTGTAGCTTGTATCCTCTGTGGGGTTCCTCAAGGATCTGTCCTAGGCCTGTACTTTTCTCCCAATACATGCTTCATCTTGGTCAAATCCTTGTCAATCTTGTATTTTAAAATACACGGTTGCTATCACCACTATGCTGATGACATTCAATCTTATCAACTGCTAGACCAAAATAAAACGGGTAAACTACAAAAACTGTATGGCCACTAGCTTTCTCCAGCTGAATTCTGACATGGCCCCCCATAACTAATAATTTGGACCACACTTTTTCAGTCTTACATGGGTGCTTTAATACTATTTATGTGACTCAAAACAGACTTTAGTTGGCTTTTGTTAACTTTCACTTTTTCACTTTGAACAATCAAATAGGGAAGAGGTTCTTCTGTTGTGTTAAATATCTGTGCTGTTAGAATGGGTGCATTAGCAATGAAAAGTGTCCCACTTTTTCTGAATCCACTATATATTCCTGCCGGGACACTGAGAGAACAAGTAACTCATGACATTGTTAAGTTTTCGATTAAAGCACCAAACCACTGTAATTATCTACAGTATATTAAGAGTTATTTTTGCATGATCACAAAAGCAGGATGCTGGTGTCAGTAGTTTCACTGCCTGGACTTTTCTATTCTTAATGAGGTACATAGCAGGTCAAGGTAATCCTAATTAAGGCACTTTGGTTGAGACCACTGCTAATGATGTCGGAGGATGTGAGTGCGTGTGTGTGTGTGTGTCTGTCTGTGTGGTTATGTAAAGCAACTACCTAATGATATATTTGATATGGAAAACGAATGACACCACCGTCATTGCCAGTGTCATGGAGGAGCAATTAACAAGATTGATTAGACTTGTTAAGGCCTGAGGCTGATAGTGTGATTGCATCAATGGGAAATTTTGGAGGTTTAACAATGTATTAAGAGGAGAGACACCATGTTCAGGCACCAATAACATTACTTGCCCAACACCCTCACTGTCATTTTTTTTATAGAAATAAAACCCATTCAGTTCATTTTCG
The DNA here is from genome assembly GCF_963924715.1 of Thunnus thynnus. NCBI lineage: Eukaryota > Metazoa > Chordata > Actinopteri > Scombriformes > Scombridae > Thunnus > Thunnus thynnus. The sequence goes on along the minus strand of NC_089518.1, from coordinate 24,403,235 downwards.
CTTATCAGTGTCGACATTCATCAAATAAAACAAGCTCTAGTTTGTAAATCACTGAACGTGTTGTCAATAATTAGTCGGATGACGGACAGTACAATTATAAGCTGAAAGTGTCTACTCCATGACCATGGAGCAGCTGTAGAGTCGCAGCACAGAGTAGTGGAGTGAGACGTCTGTCCTCCCTCCTGCTCTCTGCTGTTAACACACGTAGTTGTTAGCGAGCAGCTGCTCTCATGTCTCTCTGGGTCTCGGTGCTTGTTTTTGCAGAAACTCTCCTGCTCTCTGCCTGCTCAGCCTGCTCTCATTGTGTCTCTCTCCGATGGCAGGCAAGCAGCTCTGGCTCTGGTTCTCAGCAGTGATCACTGGTCACCATTACACACACACGCTCTCCCTATCTCTCAACCGCACACTTGCTATGAGTGCTGAGCTATTCTGGAGCTACACTACTTGTATAACACATTTTAGTTAGAAAACATGTTGAAATACATTTTTAAGAAATCCCCTGATGCTTAGGCCTGATGGGGGGTTAACTCAGGCCCGGTGGGCCATGGGCTTGCAATACACTGACGGAAACCCTGCATTACATATGCAGTCTGGAAGACAACAGCATGGCAGCCAATCTGTTTACAACAGAGTTTAAAGTAGCAACACACCTATGTGTATGTCTGTGCATATATGTGCATGCATTACAGATGTACATGTTTTACATTTGTTTGCACAATAGAGAGTAGAATGTGTGTGCTACATTTGCTTTTTATTAACTTAAAAGCATCTTTAATGTTTATAAAGATATTGTTTCAGTAGACCAATGTCACCTCTCACAGTTTATCTACTAATTGTGATATTGTTGTTTTATCTTTGTATCTACATTATGTGTTTGTGTGGTATGATGAGAAAGGTAGCTTGGCAAACAGTGACACAGAGATGGCATCTTTAATGACCAAACAATATTGCTCTAATCTTTCCAGCAGCACAAAGTTATCAAGCCAGTCAAATTTAATTACTATCATTAATTAGCAGTAAGATCAATTAGTAGTAATAGTAGTAATTACTGCTATAACTATATTATCATTGACAACACAATCATTATCACCAGTGCTGTGACTCCTAACGAGCTACATAACTCGTAAATAAGCTGTAATAAAACAGACTAACTGAGAGGCTCACACTGGTGAGCCTCTCAGTTAGTCTGTAGGAACAAAAATCACCACACAGTTGCCCATTTAACTGAGCTTCATATCAAAGATGTTTTTATTCCAACAAAAAATAAAATGCCTGTGCTTCAGTTTACAATGGCTCTGTCTTTCATCACAATAAAGGCAAAATCACATTCACTTTCCTATCCTCATCAACAAACACCATAGCAAACACAGTCAGAAAGATGTATGATTATGCACACACACACACACACGCACTATGATCAATAAACATTTTACATTGTCTGATTTATGTTCTCTCTGGTAAGAAAGCTTTGTAAATCAACAGAATCAAAAAAGCTTTTGTCACCAGAGCAAGAAGAAATTTAATCATGTAGAGAACCCAAAGAGCACATCACTTGGTTGCTTATTCTTGTTCTTGCATGTTATGCTTGTTCCTGTTTTTGTTATACATTACAAATTAATTTGTGCCGGTAAATTTTTCACCAACACACACTCACCAATATGCCTGTGTATCTGTGAACTCTGCCTTTGTCTGTGTTTTATGTCATGTTTATATGTATTACTGTGTAGTCCTCTTTGTCACCTTGTAGCCAGCTGTTAGTCTGCCTATCAGCCATTCTCACTATCTATCTGCCTGCCTGCTGACTGACTGGAGGGTCAGTCTGGCTTTATTTGCCATCATCAATGCCTTTTCCACGCTGACTTATACAACAGGTTGTGTATCATTTTCCTTGCCACACTCTTAATAAAGAGCTTTAAAAAAAAAAAAAAACTGTCTCACTCCATATAACTAATTCAAACAGATACACTAAATAATGTATATGTAAATAACTTGCACAAGCGCTGATATTTACCTTTATACTCAGATTTTTATAGGCTGTAAGCAATCATCAAATACTTTGTCTAAACATTGCATTAAAGAGTGAAATCTGAAGGTCACACTCAAAGGCGAGCACATTAAATTCATAATCTCAATAACTCATGAGAAAAAATTACATTCATATTAAAAAGCTCAAAATAATAACATGATTAAATAGAATAAATGGCAATAGTCCTTAGAGATCTTCAGCAATGTAGACAGACATGTAGAAGATATGTGGAGATCATGTAGCAATGTGTGAGACATTCAGTGCAGGGGAGTTTAATGACCATCACTTCGAAAAAAAAAAACTCATTGACTTTCAAACATGAACATATCCTGGTCCAATTTTACACATTAATAGTCAAAAGCATCCTCATTCCCTCCATCAACATTCGGTTGAGTTCCTGCCTCCTGCTGTTCAAAGGACAAGGCTTGAGCATGTGCTCCCCACTGCTGAGCGGATCATTGACTGTCAGCTGCTTTCCATCAAGGAGCTTCAGGACACCATAGCGGATAAAAAAGACAAGTAAAATTGCCACTGACCTTGCCCACCCAGGCAACCATCTGTTTGAGAAACATTCCTCTGGGAGACAGTACCGGTCCATTAACACCATGATCAGCCATCATCTCAACAGCTTTTTCCCTAAGCGCTGTCACCTTACTCAACCACTCTACCCGAGTCTCCCATGCAAAGACATACCGTACACACTCACAGTCCCAGGCCTCTTCATCCTCATCTGATAGAGATGACTGCATTATTGCTGCCATGCTATTCCCTGTCACCTAAATGGTTTTTGCAACATTTGTAAAAACTTTTATAATGTCTGTATGACCCTGAGTCCCTTCAGGTTTTGTATATTGTGTCACCTCACATACCTTCTTTTAGTTTACAAGCTCAATGGTACATTGAGCCAACACATGACATTGGGTTTTCTTCAACTGCATTCATACTGTGCACTGCAATGTTGATTGTAAAATTACTTTTGTTCCAGAATTGCTCTGTTACATCTGCCATTCATTATAAAGAACATAAAAGAGATTTGAATGATATGACAGTTTGTAAAAGAGCTCCAGCCATATCTCTATGAGGATGAGTAGAACATACATATTCACATTATGCATACTGATTGCCCTCTTAGAACTCCCTCTCCCACTTTGCAATACACCGCTGTGGATTATTGCTTTCCAAGTGTTATACAAGTGGAACTGATTTTGCAAAGAAAACCCAATCAACTGGAATGGTACCCATAATTCCTTACAAAACAAGGTTAAGGTTTATACAGTTTAGAGCGTGTCCCTTTCCCCCATTTGTCAGGCTTCCCTTCGCTCCCCTCTGTCCTTCAAGTCCCTGGCTCAAAGTGAAAGCTAGAGTTAATGTAGTGTAGCAGCCAACAGCATGCAGGGATTTCACCTGCATGTACCGACCAGCTCAGTGAAACTCTGTGTTCAGAAACCTCCACTCCTGTCTCCCCTACTTGCTTTCCCCCTGTCCCTCTCTCTTTCCTTGGCTTTTCATCTGGAACCTCCCACAGCTTCCCGTTTGTTTTCTGTTCTCTTGGGCTGAATCTCATTTTGGGTGTGTGTAAAGTCCAGTGTTTTCCCTATAATTGTACAGGGCTGGTGGGCCACCAAACCAACGAGAACCCCCACCAGGCCAAAAAAATATTTTTTTTAATGCCAAAACTAATGCCAAATATCCATTCATTCGGAAATCAATAGCGTTTGGGAGCCTCTCTGTGCAGCGCTGTTCGGAAACATGAGTCAAAATATGCTGTAGAAGAAAATATTAACATTATTCTTCAACACAATGTACATAATTTTAAGGCATTTCATACCTTTTAATAAGGAAATAATTCTGGGAAATCTAAATAAAGCATTTATTGCTCTAGGAACACCCCTTTAGAGGGAGGATAGCGAAGGAGGAGAAAACATTGATATGAACTTTGCACTGAGAAGAAATGAAATGGACCAACAGCCCAAGAGGTGGTTTTAACACATTCGGTATTAGATGGGAGTCCCTTGAGTGTGGAGCTCGGGAAAACATCAAACATCAGCAAATGAGATTCAGCCAATGTAACTCTGTGATTGTCTGTCAGAATCTCCCTGTTCCGCTGTTCTTCTTTTCACACAACCTCTGCTTGACTTGCAAATCTTCCCCATCTTCAAATAATAGAGAAAATACCAAAGTTTGGGATTGTGTACTTGCACTTGACATCTGACTTTACAGTTTCAGGCCTTTCTGCTTGCCATATTTCTGCTCTGTTTCAACCTTGCTCGCTATGCCAGAGGCACTTAAAGCCTGGGCTTGTAACTTTTGTTAGAATGCTCAGGGGTGCACCGTCAGAAGAGGTGAACCAGGCAAATGTTTGGGGCCCCCAAAAAAATTTGGGAAAAGGGGACACATTTTGCAAGGATAACTCTAAGCCCCCTTAAACCTCACCATGACACTATACAGTGCACCGTCACTGCACCAAAAACCCCCTACGTGGGCCCGTTCTAGCTACAGTATGACAGCTGATATCGGCCTTATTTTTTTCCCCATCTGCATTCTGCGAAGACTCATGCAGCTCTGCCTCTGATTGGCTGGTACTTGTTGCCTTCCTTGGTTAGACTGGTTAGGTTTAGGCATGAAGAGTGAGATTGTTAGGGTTAGGGTAAATCAATCAGAGGCAGAGTACGGGCAGGTCTTTGTAGAATGTGGGCAGGAAAAAAAAAAGCCTGATGGCGGAGCAAAAGTTCTTGTTGGAGGAAATACATTAAGTCCTGCCCCTTCTCGCTAGCAAGGTCAACACTATGCGGTGAGAGAAATAGTTGATGAGACCAAATGCATAGAAGATTGTGGAGCGAGTGAGAAACTCTGTGGATATTTATGTGTATGTATTCAATGACAATGATATAGTAGGATGTGGTTTATTGTAAGATTCCATGTTACATTCTGTTTGAATATGGGTTGCTATTATTCAACAAGTTATGTTATAAATTATGTGTATGGTGTTTTGAAATCTTGCTCATTGTACCCCTTTTTTAACTTTGAGCACCTGCCCCTCTAAAGGTCTCTGCACAGCTCTGCATTTGAGCATAAAAACATAACATAACTTGAACAAAAGAAAGCAGAAATAAGTAGCGAACTAGTGTAAAATAACATGATGTCGTGGGTTGGTTTTCCTCCTGTCCTCCCCAATTTTTTGAGTCACCAGCTACCACTGATGTGTATGTAAAACCAAGTCTTGAGGACAGCAGACAAGCAGAGTGACCGAGTGACCAATCCACCTGTGTGCCGTGCCATTCTTCGGTAATGTATTGGTGAGTTAATTTTTCAGCAAAGTAAAGCAGTCAACTTAGGGGAAACACTGCAGTATCACTCATGAGATTGGCCAGAAGCTGTCCTATGTTGACATCATTGATGATTTTGCTTCTAAAAAATCTAAGACGCTAAAGTTTTGAAGATGATGATGATGATGATACCAATGCAGCTAAGTTCCTTAAATTAAAATAAGGTTTTTGCGTGTGTAAAAAGTAGCATTTGGTCTCATTTATATGCATCTATGCATATAAATAGGAATGAAGATTGACTGTCCATTGTTCATATTATAATGTGAGTTTTTTTGCTCCCATGGAATCTCTGCTGAGATAAATTAGTTTTGCTCAAGTGGCAAGGCAAGCTGGAGCAGGAGTAAGGTAGAGTACGTACGTGCAACCTTGCATCGCTTTTCTATCCATTTATTGCCGGAGTGATGATTAACATGACAAATTGAGTCGAGGCCAAAGTACCCAGCAGAGAGAACATTTAATTTCAATAAATGGCAGTACAGGTACAAGTGTTTTCTACCGGTATTTTGTTTTTTTCACTTGTGTAAGGTATTGTTTTAGAAACATGATCTAGAATTACTCTTGTATTTTCTTTAATGACCAAAATACAGTATGTTGACTTCAAAAACTGTTAATGAAAGAAAGAATAGTGACTGAGAAAAAACACAACTGCCCTTTTTAGTCAATGTTTTTTTTTCCATAAAGAGATGCAGTCTCAACAGTTATTTTCTCTTTGTAGTCTTTTAGAGACAGATATATTAAATATTAAACATCAAATTAAATTAAAATACAAAGTTTACCACATACAAAGTCACTTGGAATTTATGTTACATTATTTAAAAACATTGAATGGACATTAAACAATGGATATAATTAACCCTGCTCAATAAAGGGGAAAAAAAGCATTTTTTGTAACTAAATGCCATTGTCAGGGAGGTGTTATTGAGGAGGAGAAAATTGATCATTTTCAACAGAAATGTATTGGTTTATAGCTTAGTAAAGCTGATAACAGTGTTTTTCTGTGCAACTGTCTCTCATGTAATCTCTTTTGTTCTGTTGTTAGATCAACATCCTTATCTCTTTGCTTTGTCTTTCCCCTTGGCCTTTATCTCTGGCTATCCTTATCCCTGCCCCAGGCATTTCACTGTTGTATGGCTCAAAGGCAGTGGTTCTTACATATGGACTGAGCCTCAAAATGGAATGCAGGCCTGTTTCCCTTAAGCCTGGGACAAGAGAATTAATTTCTCAGTAGAAGTTGTGGCTGAAAATGTTCAAGTACCCAGCCCTAGGGATGTGAACCTAAACTTTGGAAGTTTACCTCCATATTGGAAATAAAATACTTTAGGCCATAAAGTATCAGTAGTCTTCCTGACTGCCTATTGCTCTCTAAATCGTCTATTCTTTTAGATCAAAGTCCCTATCTCCATCCACTGCTCTTTTGCTTTATTTCCTTCTTTCTCTTCCTCTCTTTAACTCTTTTTTTTCTCAAAGCCTCAGGCTTTGCATTCTCAGAGTCCCCCACAGAGAGCTTAACCAACACTTATAAAAAACCAACACTCCATAAAAGGCTTGGCACCTTTTAGGTGTGCATCACCTTCTCCATCTCCCCAAATCTTCTCTGGCTTTTAATCCCCCCCACACCACACACACCCTCTTCACTGCCTCTCACGGACCTCAAGTGTCTAAACTTCTCTCTACTTCCCTTGGTCATTTCTTTCTTTCTATCCTCCTCTTTTTATGACCTATTTTGATCTTGACCTTCTTATACCCTGAGCTGCTTTGACCCAGTCGAAACTGCAAATACTATTTGATGATCATTATTGGACTGAAAGATTTTAGGAGCAAGCACATTTTTCTCCAAAACAAGCACTCTTGGATTCTAACCTTTAATGACCACTAGATGTGGTTGCATCACATTCTGGCTCTTTTGGGGCTGTTGGAGACAATGCATTATGAAATTTTCCATTATGACTGAGAAACCTCCCATTCTGACTGCAGCTTTGCGCTTGTGACTAAATACCTATATTTATTTTACATTTATATTACTTTAATATTTAATGGTGCCTCATTTGTTATTGACTTTGTGTTTTCATTTATACAGCAAAATATTGTTCTTGTTTACCTCACAGGAAAAAGATGCAATGAAAAGTGCTGCATACAGTAATTGAATTTAATTAACAAGTAAAATACAGCCACAAAATATCTGGTACCACCACATGAATGACCGGAAAATGTGTCAATATGCTTGTAAAACAAAAAAAAATGTCAGTAAAAAAACTAAACAATATTGGACAGTATTATAGATGTTTAAATTCTGTAATTCTTCCATTGAAGAAAAACAAGCAAAAAAACAAAACAGGAATGTTTAATTGGTATTGACTTTTGGCATGACTTGAGTATGGTATGTAAAAATAATGGAGAAAACAGTGTGTGTTGTGGTTGTATTGTATGTACTGGATAAAAAAATAGGCTTTCTTACTTCTTACTTCATTCCTTTCTGGCTGGCTGCCCTCTCTCTGCCTGACAGCCAACTCTAAAGTCTAACCTAAACTTGAGGATATCTGCTATTTGGTTTTCCAGAAAAACTTCTCAGGCTTTGGCCTATACATGTTGGGGTCTGCCATACCTCCATATCCGTAATGCTTTTAGATCCTTATATCCCTCCCTGCTTTGCTTTAGTTTGCCTCTGTCTCTTAGCGCTTTGTCTCACTCTAACTCAACCTTTCATTGCTATAGACATTCCACCTCCAGTGTCCTCCAAGGATATAAACCACTATGCTGGGGTTGCATCCTTTTGTAAAAAGGTTTTACACAATTTTTAGTTGCTTTTTCTGTTTATCTGCTTGCCTGACTGCCTCTACACTGCCCTACCAAATCTGCTATGCCTTCAGATCTCCGTCACTATCCCCTCTCTGCTTTACTGTTTCAGTTTTTCCTTTTATATTCACAATCTCTTTTATCTCGTTTTCTCTTTTGCTCTCTGAACGATTTTACTCTGGAGGAGAAATAAGACATGACCTCCCTGTATAAAACTTGTATCTATGGTGTTTGGCTTATGAGTGTACCTGTTTACCTCCATTCCTCTGAATCTGCCTTTATCATCAACTTTCCCAAGTCTCTCTTGGCATTGCTTTTATGTATTTTTTACACTCTCTTTCACCTCCCACCAGCCTTCCACCCTGCAATGTCTCTTGGATTCACTACAGCTAAAACAAGAAATCCATCCATCCTTCTATACATCCATCCCTCAATAACGCCTTGCTCTATTCCCCCTGTCTCTATAAACATCTTCATGCTTGTCAATTTCATGCTCTCCTCTCTCCATCTCTTCCTCCCTCACTCAGTGTTGTTCAAATATGGCAAGTCATCACTTCCAGGTAAGGTCCAAACAAACCATACAAAAGGCTTGTGGATTTACAGAGGTTCAGCTCATTAACCCTCTTTTCTTTTTGCTACCACAAGTCCTCTGTACCTATTTTGCCACAATAGTCTTGCCCATCAAAATATTAGCTGTTTGACATAACAGATCTATACCTGGAAACTTCAATGTAAATATAGTTCCAGGGGAAAAGATCTAACTGGAAAATTCTGTTATATGGTTTTAACTGCGTTTTCTATGTTTTCAAAGCCCGGACAGTTCAAGATCCGTCACCATATCTGCAGAAAATGCAGTCTCTCAAGTAGATAACCCACGACTGTGTTTCAGAAACTGCCTTGGATTTGTGACAACCAGCAGCGGTAATCCAGCAATTACAGGAAATAAGTTGTTAGCTCCATTTAGCCGCTAGCTCCGCTAGCCATTAGCACCACCTGCCTCGCCATGGCATCCACACAGCGGCTGTCAGCAGCTCAAACTGCAGGGATCAAGCCCAGCAAGTAATGCGAAATTGTAGATCAGTTAAAAAGACTTATAAATCATCTAAAACCAGCATTCATTTCCTATATTCAGTGAGGAAACTTTTAAAATATCAAGAATTATAATCAGAGTTTGGTGAGAAACCAGATCACTGTCCAATTTGGCGCAACAGAAGTTGGAGACCTGTACTGTATTTTACGTGGAAATACTCGCGTCTTATTGGCTGACAGGTCTCTGTCAATTCTTCAATTGATGGGGTTACCAAACACTAGCTCACACAGTCAGTTGGAGTGAGCAAAAAATGGATATATGAAGATTTTTTACCAGTAAAGGGGTTGAAGGTGAAGCAATGGCACAAACAGGAAAACAAGGTGTGTAAATGTCTGTAAGAGTTCCAAGTTACGTGAACATGATATGAGCAGAATATAAATTGTATACAGCTAACATACTTTGCATTGCACCGTAGCCAGTTAAACCATTAGCAATGATAGCTTAGTTGTGCCTCCCCTTGGCTAACAACACCAAACTAGTCTAGTCTCGTGTTAGATAGCCAAAAGTTTTTATATTTTATCGCTCTGGTAGTCCTACAAAAAGTGAGAACATTTGAGGCACGTTTTATGACCAATCCAACTTTTTTTCTGATCATGTCATTCATTGATATCTAAGTTACCACAGCTTCCATAAAACAAAACTTTAGGCTGATAGCTGAGCTGATAATGTTAGTCGGTTTAAAAAGTTGGCTCACTCATGAGAGATGTCAGTTTAAACTTGGAAATAAACACTGAACCTAAATGATTGACGTGTCACATACACATTACTGTAGGTCAGTGTAATATACAGGTGTAATATACAGTATATTGTGTAATATATTGTGGTTCATATCAAGTAGGTCCATCAGCAATGATTTTGCAACCAAATTATGAGAGTCTACAGTCACTTTGTTAACTGTTTTCAACTCTCATTCATGAAATTGCCATTGTATTATGGGTTTTGAGGATTTTCCATCATGTAGGCCTAGTAATCATGGTTGGTTGGTTTGAGACATTCGAGTGGCTAGAATATTCATGTGCAGATTATATGGTAAATCAAATCTGAACCCCTCCTTCTCCAATATTTTACAGCTTTTAAGCAATGTGTAGCCCTCACATGCAAGAAAAAAATGCATGGAAACAGTCTATTTAGAAGTACTTTTGAAAAAGTTTTTTAATGGCTCAGCCCCTGATGGTTAACAATCCAGCCAACACCCCTGAGTAGGGCGATGTGATCAATATATAATTTCACACTTGCCTGTCAGGTTCAGTATTTCTTAATTCAGTGGAAGTCAAGACATCTGAAAAAAGAAAAATACTAAAAGTATCCTCCCACAAGCTGCTGCTGTACCCTTCTTGCTCCCAGACTCTGCTTGATTCTATATGAAGCCCACAGAGAGATCAAATGTACTCTGGGATTTTACCGACAGTGTGAACAGTGAAACCTTGACATTTCAAATTTCAGACATATTTTTCCCATCAGATACTTGCAGAAGAAAAGCCTATATCTTCATACCTCAAAGGTCTACATGTGAACCATTAAAAATCAGATTTTGCATCTCCTCTATATTTCACATAACAGCTTTTTAGTGATTACTTTTTGTTGTAACCCTCAAGCATTCCTGTATTCAGTGCCTATTCTTCCTTTCTTATTTTCATTTTTTCTTTTTCTTTTGTTATTACCCTTTTCTCTGCTCATTAAACACTGCGCCCCTATCTGCCCTGTCAAGTATTTTTCTTTGTCCACCCCTACAAAGGGGCAGAGGCAACAAGGTGAGGTGACACTCTTCACTGTAACATCAGCAGACACAATGGGATACACACTCTTATTCTTTATAGGAAGATTAATGGTTGACATTTTCACACCTTTCAGTGTGTGATGGGAATAAAAAAAGAAGAAGGCATTGCCTGATAATGAGCAAATTGTTAACAAGAAGATTTAAGATAGGCAGGAGGGAGATTTTGTTTTAAACCATTAACCTGCTTCATTAGACAGAACATGGTGTTGAGTGCATTATATGCAAGGTGTGAGAGTGTTTTAATGACTATGGACATGGGTTACGACCTGAACTCCAACTCACAACACTTTTAGCACACAGCACAGAACCAAGATACTGTAGCATCTATGGACTGGATTATGACTAACAGTGTCTGGTATGAGTGGTACTGTATTCTCTTGAGGTGTGAACCAGTTTGCTTGAATTTGATTTCATATCTTCATAAAGTTCTGCTGAAATATTCAATAAGTACAGATAACATAACAAAAAATACACAAGTAGGTAACAGGTAACAACAACAGGTGAATATTTTAGAGGGTTTGGTCCATTGACCCATGTAGCCAATATGTGACGATATGTATTACTGCAAGGTGAATAGTTTTGTGTTCCAAAAAGGTTCCAGAAAACCATAGTATCAAAATAGACAAGCTGTATTTGTGATACCAGTGTTTGTCACATAATTAGAATTCTGTATGTCAATTTAAAGGGAAATATTTACTTCTAATTAGGTTTAAGGCATTTTAACATTTTCCACTCACTTTCATTTTTATTAAACAAAGTGTATTTGTCTGAAATATCACTGTTATCGTAATAAAAGACTAACAACTCAACAGGCATTACACTTTCAGAACAGCTCTCTGTTCAGCTATAACCTTTTACTATTGTGCCTCAGGCCCCTCTTGTCATTGGCTATGAGCAAAACAAAACAAATTATCATAATGTCAACAGTGTTATTACCACTAAGTGGTACTTCCCATATTTGTTTGACGAGGTCAGTGTTGCTATAGTTCTGACTGGACTATGGGTAAGGACACTTGGCAGCTAACAGCAATTTGTCACTCACATTTTCTAATATATTTATCAGGTTTTACAGTGTGAATGCCAGATGCCTGAGGAAAGAGTGAAAAGCGGTAAAAGAAAGAAACAGAGTTAGAGTCAGAAAAAGGAAGAAAGAAGAGAAAGGAATATGGAGGGAGAGGGAGAGACATAAACCATAAGGGAGTGTGTCCATATAGTGTTTTTCTCTGGCAGAAAAGCACCGGCAGGGTGCTTGGGAGCACTTCATTTGCTTTTTAGTATCTATTTATTATTCTTAGGCTACTATCTATTTGTTTGTCACCGTGATCACCAAACGGAGGGCACCCCATCTAATATATTGGTTGCCTGAAAAGAAGCGACAATGACGACACCAGCGCTTTTCTGAAAAGTTCAAAGAATTTCAACTAGAAGCACTCGGTGTGCACAAAAAAGGCGGAGAGCTTTGAAAAAAGACGCTTGGTGCAGCGCTTTTTCTCTTGGCGGACGCATACGCTCTCTCCTCATTGGGAAGAATTGAAAAAAGGCGCTGGCACTTAGAAAAAAAACGCTATATGGACACTCAGCCTAAGAGGAGAGAGGGAGATAATAGAGAGAAAACATGTGTTCTCAGTGTCCGGAACGCACCAGTAGAGCTGAAAATAGGGATTGGGACAGTTGCACCGGAGCTTCATTTGAGAGGACACACTCGGCTGTCTGTTCTCTAAAGAACTCTCCTTGTACAGACGCGAAGCCTTTTGGGAACATTGCTATCATCTTAAAAGGCCATCTCTGTCTCTGTCTTTCTCCCTCCCTACCTCACTTTCTCTCTCTCTTTCTCTTGCACTCTTGCCTTCTCCCCTCTCTCCTTGAACAGGGGGTGAGGCCATCAGGGAACAATGGTGATATCTTTAAAGGGCCTTCTGTGGCTGAGAGAACAGCACTGCCAAAACCCAGAGGATCCATGTGCTGAATCAGTGGTCACAGAGCACATAGGGGATAGGGATTTAAGTAGGGTACGAACATGTGTGCGTCAGTGTGCATGTGCATGTGTGAGTGTGTGTGTATGGGGGTATTGTGTAGATATTGTGTGTGAACTTTACCACATTTGGGGACAAATTTTGGATTCACACCAGTTGATTGAAGGTTGTCTTGCTGGGGAAAAAAATGGTGTTTCCACTTTGGTTTCAGTCCTGATTGGGGTTAGGTTAAGGTTGGAGTAAAAGCCTTTTCGCTTGAGGCATGAATATATTTATTGATAATTTGCATGCAATAAGTTGATTTCATGGTGTGTAATGAAAACCTGCCCACTAATGCAGAACTTTGGTGCAGAGGAAAAATAACTCACAGTCAGCTGCTTCAGATTTTGGTTCGTGGAAAAAAAAAGTCTTCAACCAACATAATCCTTCAGATACATGTCAGATTTAGATTCAATCTCTCTCTGATTAAAGAGAGATGCTGTAAAACCCAGATTCAGCATGGCGCCTTGTCCTGACACAAGGAACTTTCTTGCATGACAAGATTTCTTAGTAAAATTTTTAATGTATTGATACTTGTTTGATATACGTTGTTGCCCGGGGCTAGGGCTCTTACCACATCATTCATCATGGTTCAGTCTGACAGTGTTGTTGTTATGCCAACAATAAAGCAGAGATACAGAATAGGCCTAAAGCTCTTTAAGCTCACTTTAACTGTGTTACTGTTGTCTGCCTACGAGTTGACAGATGAAAATGATCTTTCCAAGTGCTTCTCAGGGTTGATTTAATCATGGTATTTACTATACTGACTCCTGGGGTGTGGGACTAGCATTCATCCAATATAAACTGCTTGGTAGAACTCACTAGTTAGAACATACTTTCATATGACATATTCAGTACACTGATAAATTGCTTCAATGCTTTGGAAGATTGAGTTTCAGACTGCATAATGCATTGCAAAACAATTCCACTGCAGAGATCCCATTGGAGATCAATGCATACAACAATTGTGTTAATTGACTGTAATGAGTGAAATGGAGCCCCATTATGGCTATAAGAAATAAATCAACACAGAACCACCGAAGGCAGAAAACTATTACACTGCTCTCTGTGGGGCTGGAACTTTTTGAAGTGTGATACTTTTGTCCACCCACCACTGAGTGATGTCACAGATGATATTTTCCATCAGCTAGAAATGGAAAAATACCTGCTTTGACTCATAATGGTGTGATCAAAAGTGCAACATACTTTTGAGTTTCAGCCTATTAGGAGCAGCATACCAGAGGCTGTCTCACCTGTATAATTCATTCAGAGTTAAATTACCTTTACAAATAAAAGTACCAGAATGAAGATGATGGGAGCAGGAACGTGAGCAGAAAATGTAGGAAAGACATTAAAGTATAGTGACAGTCAATCAATCTAGGGATGTGAAATACAAATCAGACCAATATAAGCTTTTGACAGTTTGATGGCATAAATAATAGAGCATGTGCTTAATGTGAGTTTAATTAAGTGTGTGTCCCAAAGAGAGGGACAGCTGCTGCTTAAACTGCTGTAGCCAGGTGATCAGAAAGGTCGCGGCCGGAAAGGACACCTAGACACAACATGTTTGACAAAAACAAACCACATACACACTTCCTATACATGTGCATGCATACACACACATACACACATTTTTAATGTGAGGGTATGTACTATACATGCACAGGAAACAGCAAAGCAATATCTCTGCAGAAGGAAGCTATGACACTGGACAAATAGAGTGGCACTTTATAAAAGGGACATAGGATGTTTCCAGTCTAATGTTAGGGTTAATGGACTGGAAAGAGAAAGGGCGAAGAAAGAGATAGATACAGAGAAAGAGGGGGAAATGAAACAGCATACACACAGACAGACTGATGTGTCATTGGTGTAAAGATCCATTCATGTGCATGTGTGTGTGCCTGTTTCTAGGTTTCTGTGTATATGCATGTCCATGTCCTCCTGCGTGTGTCTGTGTTTGTTTGAGAGAGAGAGAGAGAGAGAGAGAGAGAGAGAGAGAGAGAGAGAGGGAGTAAGAGAGAGTGAGAGAGGAGAGTTTTTAACTTAACCGTACATCCATTAGCTCTCTAATGGCCTATCATGCTGAGAAACCATTGATACTGTTACATCAGATAAATTCAAAATTCGCACCACACTAGTTTCATACATAAGACCTTATATAGATGTCAGCTCAAGTGAATCATCTTCCTTACCTACTGCAGAGTCTCATTTCCTCCATGTCAATGAATGAAGCAAGGGAGGGAAGTAACTAAGTACATCCAAGTAACACTCTCAAATTAATTTGTTCACTTAACGAGAACTTAAAACATAGATATAAACATAAATTGTTATCTATATCTTTATAATTATCAATAATGAGATATTTTTAATTAATACAGGTAGCACTAACAGCTCTGATGAATTTTTCCTTACCAAAATCCGAATCATAGAAGAGGATGAACTTTTGCCAGCTGTACTCAGACACCACTTGCATGATGACCTCATTGAGATAGACAGGTGGGCGGACCATTAGGGTGTAGTCATCTGTTCCAGGGATGCGACTGGTGGGCGGGCAGGCGGAGCGGGGTGTTCCCGCTGGGGAGCGCTGGATAAAGAGGTGGGGGATGTGCATGGCATCGGCCAGAGTCTGAAGGCTGCCTGCCGACATGCAGCCAATTGAACTGACCAGAGCCAGAATACCACGGTTCATCAGCTCACAGGCTGGATGGAGGGGGGAGGGTGGCAGCAGAGAAAGGAGAAAGGAGGAGGAAAACAGAAGAGAAACATGTTATTTTTCAAAGCATACAAAAGGAGTTATTCTATTATTCATTTTTTGCCAGGAGTCACCAGTGGTAAAAATATCTGTTAAAACTTTGAGCACTACAAATTCCTTGTAATTATTTGTGGTAAGAGTGCACCAAGGCAAATAATTCTTATTCTACAGGTCACCACACTGCAGCACTGACTACAAGAGATGTGGAAATTTTTTGCGAACTGCTTCTGTTTGTTTCCAAATGCATTGCATACAGTAGTTATTTTGAGGACCAAAACTGTTACAGTCATACACAACCTGCTCTGTGGTAACTAGAAACACAAGGGTGTGAAAACAGAGAGAACTGGATACATATTTATAAGCGAAGGCACAGAATATAACAGCAGAATATGAACGTATTATGTACTACACGTAAAAACATAAATTTCTTTACTCGCTATAACATGAAAGAGTTTTGCTTCTGCATTACATCCTTGTCAATAAATGCTGGCAAACCTCTAAGAACAGCAAAACACTCTCATTCCAAGCTGTCACATAGTGCACTATGAGTCACTCTGTCAATGGATGGAGACATGGCCATGATAAAAGTACATATAAAGACGAAAGTAGAAGAGAGATGATTTGTTGCCTTGCTATAAAACTCGAATGTCAAAAAAAAAAAAATACTGTGCTGTCAGACAAACACAAGACTTACAATATATGAAATGATGTCTGATGACTGCGTCACCAAAACACTCAAAGGTATTGAGCATGCTTTACTTTTTCCACTTTAGTAGGCCGCTGAGGAAGCCTGCCATCTAATAATACTGAATTACAGTCAGAGTGCAATGACTGATGCTTTTGCCTTTTTCCATTCACCTTGCACCACCAATTTTCCATACAGTGAGCACAATTCTAGCTATTGAATCAAGGTTAAGTCAGACCTTAAACTTGGAGTGTCATGTCAATCTCCACATTACTGATTGATCTACTTCATGAACAATAATACAATATAAATCTATGTTGTAGAGCCCTGCACAGGACTGTCTGCTTAATCCCGTACACGCCCGCTCCCACTGGATTTCTTACCATTACCACTCGCTCCCTTTATGTGTGTGCTACACTCCCACAGCGTGTGTCCATTCCCGCCTACACCCACAAACATTTTGACCATTCACGCCTGCACAATCCATTGATTTTGTGTTTTCTTCATCCAGCAGGGAAAACCTGTTATTTTACTGTGTAGTATTAATAAAAAGATTCGCAGGACTACTTGTCGTAATAAAGTTGCAAAATTACGTTCTAGTGCATAGTTACATTCATACTAGTGCAATAATTACACTTACTACTAACCCTTTCGCACATTTCACAGCTAACAAAGTTCAGTTGGTTTCCATCTTAGCCAGTAACAACTGAGAAATTTGTCCAAATGTCAGACTTGCCTTGCTTTGCTTTTGTTTTTTTTTGTTTTTTACAGATACAAGCTTCATGAATACCATTCAGAGAGCCTATCACTGATCTGCAGCTACTCAGGAAGGACCTGATTTGATCTTCTTTTCAACTTCATTTGTTGACTCCATCCTTCTGGTTAGAGCTAGCTAAACCCCACAATCCGTAGTTTATTTTTTGACCACCCATTCCCACCCGCAGCAAAGTTAAAACCACCTGCTCCAGCGAAATTTGCGTTGGGTCTCGTGGGATCCCAATCCCAGTGCAATCCTCTACTATGTAATACAGAGCCTTAAAGCCTTAAAGTAGGCTTCTATACAAAGTGTATTCAAAGTTGTGGATGTTGTAAAAGACGCACTTCTTGCCAGAGAGAATATCCACAATCCCCCAGTTGTTTGTGCTCTCATGCCTGAATGCTCCTCAACTCTAAACACTATTTGTGTTTATTTCACCTCCTTCCTAGGCCTCTAGTGTTGTCAAAAACACCTCCACCTCCTACAGTACTCTCTCAACCCACTCTCCTGTTATCTCCCTTGTTGTCCAAAACAGCCCATCTGAGTGCTTACCTTTCAGTCCCAATCATTTCAGAGTTGCCGTCTTGCAGTGATTTTCATTTTAGTTGCCTTACAGCACCACTTAATGTTGTAAACTGTCCTCAATTTGTAGTCAGATACCTTGCTTTTCCATCTCCTTTCTAACATCCCTTCTTCAGCACATTCCCCATTTCAGCCATCTTTTTCACCATCTTTACTCACTAACCATTTTCTCCCTCATCTCTTGTTTACCCTCATGGCAACACAAACACCCACCTATCCTCCTCCCTCACTTTTATTCATCACCTCTTTATTCCTTTATTTTTTGCACATTTCTTTGCCTCCCTTAGTCTGATCTTCCATTCCTTTTACTCACATGGCCACTCAAATCATGTCCTTGCCCCATTTCCATCCCTCATCCATCCTGATCCTTATTTCATCCCTCACTTCTGCTCTCATGCTGCTCTTCCCTGTGTCCTTCATTCACACTTAGATGTTTATTTCACTTCTAGCTGATGAAAGTCCTGTCACAGAGTTACACGGGTAAAAGAAAAGTGAAAAAAAAGTTTAAAGACAGTACAGTGAACACACACACATACAGTCTACACAGATACGCACATACAAATGGTGCAGTGGCAATGTACAATGGCAAGAAAGCACATTCGAAAACAGACACGGTCAGATCATATAATGCTGCACTGACTAATCTGTCGACCCTGCAAAAATAAAGCCAGAGAAAGAACGAGAAAAGAAAAAGATTTCCAAAAAAGAAAAGCTTGAGGAGACAGATTCATGGTGCTGAGAAAAGCAGAATGAAACATTACGTGTGTGCATGTGTGTGTGTGAAAGGGAGAAAGAACATGAGAGCTATACGATATGACAATGTCTCCTGTGTCAACTGGTTTGCGCAAAAACAACTTAATGAGTTGGATTTCAAAGTGGTTTGTGAGGATGAATTCTCACATCGTGACAAATCCAACATGTGTGATTGCCTGTCTATTAATGATAAACAACTTTGTGTCTGTTGGATTGTGTACGCTGTTTAATTACATAGTTCAAGGATTACTGATTTAATTTAGATACATAACTTCTGAGATGCAAGTCACCCTTAAACTAAATGCATGCCAGTTTAATTGTCTTGAACAGTCTGCATTTGTACACAACACTGCTGAGCTGCTCAACTCAACAAAGTCACAGTTTACAAGGTAGATTGCTTACAGTTGGCATTCAAGTCTTAAGCAGTTCATTGACAAATCTCATTCAGAGGCAATAGCAAAAAATATATGAACACAAAGCTCACTCTGTAATTAACTGGCAAAACATTTTTAGGATCAATTTTCCCTTTTAGCAATAGCTAAAGAGTTATTTCAGACAAGCAGTTCCTCATGCATTGATGTTGGTGATTAATGAGTAGAAGCTAAAGCAGTTTCAATCTCACTGCCCATTGTACAAGTCCACATTTTGAGGAATTAATTAAAGTGTAACAATATATGATTAAACTTCACTAAGTCTCAGCATACTGCTTAGTCATGGCCATTATTCGTGAAACCAATGAGCCCAGGATTCATCTTCCATGTGCTATCACCTTAATGTTTGAGTATATGTATGCCTGTGGGTGTGTGTGGGAAGATACACCTGTGGATTTATGTATGCATACATTAAATGTGCTTATGTATGCATCTACATTTCTCTAACTTTAAAAGTGGTTTAATATTTGAGCTGAATAAGCCAATCATGTGTCATAAGCTACATTATCCAGACCCTATTATAGCGGTCATGCTAACTAACACTTTAGCCACATGCTCTAGTCTAGCTATAGCGCATTAGCTTAGCATCATCAAGGCTTTAGCTAATGGAAGGCTTTGCTAATCCTCTACTCATTAGGGCACTTTGGAGAATTAGTGCCCTCATCCCCTCTACATCACACACTTTTAAGTCTGCAGGGGGGTTCTAAGCACTAGGCTCATTAATGCGCTTTGCTAATGACTTAAAGGGCCCGTTGCGTTAACCCAGCCCAATGTTACATCACTCTGAAATAGGCAATAGTTAAGGAGAGTGAGAATGAGAGCTAGTGGTGCTGGTTCAGCAAAATATGTGTGTAGTCACTTTGAGGAGTTTGACAGCACCTAACAGAAACACACTTTGCTTACATTAAGAAAGGTTTAAAGTGAATATGATTTATTTTATAAAAAAGAGACTGAGCATGAGTTGAATGTTAAGCTGTAAAGATGGATGTTGTTTCCTCATACTTTGCCAACACTTTTAACCACTGTGTACAGTGACTGCATTCATGCACAAAACAGGTTCGGACTACAGAGGCAGAGAGGCGTGTAGGAGTGCGAACTCATAGAGAATGTACCCATTTGGAATTTTTTTCACCTATCATCCTGAACCATAACCACCCACTAAACCAAACTTACACACCACCACCACCACCATCATGGCCAACCCACACACACCTACACCTTTCCTGTTTATGAGCAATATACTGATCCATGATAAATCATTGCGGGATCAATTTTGCTGAAGCAGCTAAGACCTATCAACCTTTCCTGCAGAGGTGTTTATTTGGGGGATGTACATGTCAGTCATACATACACACATGTGCACATCCAAGAGTTCAGACTCTTAGCCACGGGGATTACTGTACAACTCATCTACTGAGTTAATTCATCTGCTCTGTGTTTATTTATTTTGCTGGTATGTCAGCAAGTCTTGCCTCAGCATCAGACTTTGTACATGACTTCTGATTTCCTGAGTGAAATGCTTGATTGAGCCTGCAAGACCTAAAACCTCTAACCTCGATGAAATCAATTATTTCTCATGATGTTTCATATATCCAAAGTATACTGGATCACTAACTCAGCTAGATCTTGTTTACATGCAAACCTTTTTGATGCATGTTTTGTATATCAGCGTGTATTGTACATGTGTCGTCTGCAATAGAGCATGTTATTGAGCTCTCTCTCTAGCTTGTCGGTCTGTCAGAATAAATGGACTGCAAGCACTTCACCTGCACCCAGGTGTGACCAATTCTTCTCTCTATCTGTGTCTCTCCAAGCAGCTCTCCTCCCACAACACACTCACTCTTTCTCTCTCTCACACACACTCACACACACACACACACACACACACACAAACACTCTCTTTATCACACTGACACACAGTCCTCAGGTTTCTGTGGCCTAGTGACTGAGAAAGGGAAAGAGAAAGGGGTAGGAAGCAGGGAAATCAATACCTGAAGAAAACCAATGAAAGAGTGTCTGTATGCCTGTAGCTGTATAACATTTCTTGAGTAAGTTAGAGACAATTAGACTTCAATGGTAATGCAGTTTTACAATAAATAGAATAAGACAGTCTTTAGTTAAAAATAGAATAGTTAATGTAGTAGTAGTGTAGTTTGTATTCTAAAGCCCTAATGTCCCTATAATGCCCTTTTAAGTATTACTGTGCTGATACATTGAATAAGTTTCAAGTTCAAAAGAGTGGCGTGCATTTCATTTTCCAAAAATAATGCAAAAACACATAAAGTACATCTGAGTGGATTATTAAGACCATCAGAATAAGAAATGAGTAGAAATAGTAGCACTGATCTCACATTGAACACACATATATATCATTATTGTTTGCTGTTGGACTGTAAAATTCCTATCTAGTGCAACCTTAAAATAGAGATCAAAGATCAAATAACAAGGTTTTAATGAGGATGAGTCTCCAAAGCACTGAACTGAAAAACTGAAGAGGAATTGTAATGTTTGAATACATATTCTTTAGGCATCTGGCCTATCACACATCCTACAGAGGAGCAATCACATTGCAATAACTTCATCCTTTATTACAGTACAAGCTAAGGGTGGGCAATACAGATAAAATCTTAGATCATGCTATACGTAATTTTATTTCACAATATGGCTTCATTTGTAATATACTGCATTTTCTTTTCTTTTGTATAAACGTTGTTTTGGCTTATCCAATGAATTAAATACCTGACGTTAAAATGTTTCATTTTTTTTGATGCAACAATCCTGTTCAATCTCTGTTGACTTGCAACATTGCCTACAATAGTCAAATACAACCATATTAAAGGGATAACTGTAATGCTATAAATTGTATAGGAAATTTACTGGAAGTTGACAAGTATATAACATCTCATATTGTATTGTCATATTTCCCACTCCTACTATAAGCCAAAACTGTATATCCTTTATTTATTTTTTTTCAACTGCAACAAAAGGCCTCATCAAGGACGATCTTTTCATTTATATCAGCTACACATTTATTTTTTTTTAACTTTTTTTTTCCCCGGGTTATGGTTTAGATGAAAGAAACAAGGACAACTGATTTTATTCTTAGCATGAGTGAAGTATTCCCTTTTGTACAGCAATAAGTTGAATGAAAATACAGAGTATCTGCTGGCTGTAAGATGAGTATGTTGTCATAATCAAGTGTTTGGTTTCATTAGAAATTCACTGACTGAGAGAAAGAGAGGGAGCAAGTTCTATCCAGTGCCCGCAGATCTGTCACAGCCAAGGGTATCTTCATGTCTAGTACTCTGTGCATGTGTGTGTGTGTTTCTGTGGATGACCTACTTGTGTCTGTGTGTTGTTTCATGTATTGTTCCAGCTCTACAGCTCCAAACTGCTGCCATGCATTGTGCCATTCACAGCTAAGCAGTGAGTGGCAGAGAGAGATGCTTACTCACACCGCTGGCAGGCTGAAAATATGCACAGCTCTATATATGCCTTTGCGTGTGTGTGTGTGTGTGTGTGTGTGTGGACCGTTGGTTTGCTGATATACACTCCTAGAGGGAATTAGCACTTGAATTAATGTGGTCGGGGAGGTAGAATGAGCAAAAAGATAACATGCCCTTTTCGACTTTGTTTCTCTCGAAATTTATTACTGTAAGTTCTCTGACTCCTGGCACTTCCTGTTGCTGAAAATACCAGACCAATGATTTTTCGCAAACCCAATCTGTGCTTATTCCTGCCCCCAGAACGCCTCCCCAACCCCCCCCCCACCCTGTTCCCATTAACATTTAATGGACCCCCTTTGGTCCCTTCATCTTGTCACATTTAACATCATCTATTCCTAGCTAGCTCTAGTCTTTGTGCCCTGGAGATGTATACATCCTCTTTCATCCAGCCTCTTTTTTGTCTTCTCTGTAACTCTGTCTGTGCCTCCTCTCCTCATTCCCTTCAACTGCCCCTCAATTCAGTACCCTTTACCACTATATTTATCCAGTTACTGCACTCACCGTTATCACACTCGCCAGATGAATGCCCCCTCTCCCTTTTTCCAATCCCCATCTCTCCTTCTCTGTCACTCTGTCTCTCTCTTTCTCTGTCTCTTTCCTTTTAACTTCCACTCCACCACTATTTCTACTTTCCTTGCTCTCTTCCCTCTCTTGAAAATAAGCCCCCTTTACCCCATTCATCTGTCTACCTTGTCCTCTTTTGTATCCCTCCTCCTCATCACTCCCCTCTCTCAATTCACCATTATTCAACAGTGTAATTTTCCTGGTTTTTAGCCATTGTTGTTGTTGACAACAACAGATAAAGGCCTCTTCTTCACACCCTGCTCTTCTTGTTCTTTTTTTTCTCTTTGCCACCCATCACCGATCTCTCCTTCCTTCACCTTTTGCCACCCATCCAATCCTTTGCTCCATTATCTGAGATTGGTGCGTGTACAGTAGATCATTCAGGACTAGTTAATTTTTTATCCTCCCATTCTCTTTAGCACCGTCCATTTATCCATTCGTTCATCCATCCATCAACTAAATTGTTTAAATCCAGTTAAAATCTACCTTGTGCACTTTTACCTCTACGCCTACTTTTTTCTCTCTTAATAATCTGCAGTGTCCCTTCCATCATCTATACCTTCACTCCCCTCTTCCCTTATCCTTTGCTTTAACATCACTTCATCCAGCTAGTCTACAAGCAGAAACTCACAACATTTGCTATAAAATATGTAAGTTTTGCTACTCTTTTCCCATTATTTTTTAATATAAAAGTAATTTGATCTGTACCCATAAAAGACATACTAATGAAAACAAAGTAGTTGCCACGATGTTTGTTTGGCAATTACCTCTTTATACACAATTTAAACTCAGAGTTCAAGAAATTACCATCCTATCTATGTTCTGTGTAATCTATTCTTCTTATCTCTTAAACTTCCCTTGAATATTTGTTCCGCATTTTAGACCTTGTCACACCAAATCAAAAATGATAATCTGAAGGAAATAGGGGAGCAATTTTTAAGCACATCTTTTACACCAAGCCTAGTGTGAATTTTTCGAGAAAGGATCTGCAGTAGAAAAAAAAAAACCCAAAAACGAAACGTCTGAACATAGTCTACCTCCTCCTGTGCACTATGAATTGGAAGAGAAACTCGATGGCCTTCATGTAATTGTATTCTATATTTCTCTCCTGCTGCCTGCCCACCTTTTGTTTCATATGGCTCTCTTTTTCTCCTGATACTGATAACACACACCCACTCTCCATATTCTCCAGGTTGTCAGCACTTTTCTGCCATGTGTTTTTTTTCTCAGTTCTGTACCTGCTATCCTCTTTGTCGTACTAAAATAAAAGCTGCTTGCAGCAACAACAGCTATGAATAAAGAGTTTTTTTATTGGTATTTTACTGAATACAAAGAAGGTACAATAAAAATATTATAATGCACAATGATTAGACTTGGTCTGAGAGGCCCTGAATGTCTCTGGCTGCTCTCAGCGCGACAGTTGATGCTCATTTCTTGTTTCCTTGTCTTCTTCAGCTATTCCTCCCTCCCATCCACTCTCAATCCATTCAAAAGAGACCTGATGTTGTATATCTCCTTATGTCCAAGCTCTATCCATTGTAAAGTCAGGGAAATTAATGTATCCCCTGGGAAAATCCACAGCTCTTCTGTTTACAGCCCTGGGGGCTTTTACTGCTATTACTTCACCAGGACAGATCTACGCCCTTCTCTTTCTCTCCTCCCTCACTTCTCTTCACTTGCACTTCTATTTTCTTTCTCCAGATCTGGTGGAATTGGATTAGTGTCCCTGTAACAGATTCTAATGTAAATGATTAGAAGCCATTTTCCAAAAAAGAGACACAAACACACACATAGAGCGCAAACTGACTGTTGCCTACCCCTAGTCTCTCTCTATCTTTTTCATATTCTCTTTGTCAGCTAGGGTAATGACCCATTTGTCAATGCTTTAATCATATTTAGAAAATGGATTGGTTGTTGTTCACTGCTAATGGCTCGGTGTGTTTGTGTTTTCAGTGCCTGTATACACGGCAGATGTCGTATTTCCCCACTTGGTGTCTCAATTGCACACAGGTGTGTGTGCATGTGTGACACTACGTGTAATTGTGTTTTTCAATGTGCTTGCATTACCGTGCATACGCATTATTGCCAGAAAGTGAGAGAGTGAAAGATATTTTATGACAGTGAGCTGATTTATCGTAATAAATGAATGCGATGAGTACAATTTAACCGGTCAGCTGTTGACACTCCGCACATAGACTGGCTGGCTGATTGTCCTCCATAATGAAATTGGGGAAATCATTTCGCTGTTCATCTCTCCATCACACATAACATTGGATCATATTTTAATAAAACGCTCGGGGTTGTTGCACCTCAATCATTCCAATCTGTCATTGTAAACACAGCAGTAATTGGTCTGAGGTGTACTTGTAACTGATTGACCCAATGAAGAACCATACTATTCATGGGGAACAACATTTGGGTCGATATGGATCTGTGTGGTATTCCACACATAATTTGTAGAAGCACAGAGAACTGGTGGATACAACACATTAGTGTCATATATTAAACATCATATTTACAAGTGTTTACACCATTTACCAGTAAAAGATACCCCCCACTTCTATGATGTTCTTCCCTGCGCCTGAGATAGCAGCATGTCGAGTGATGAAACAACTTAATTAGCTGCAGCTGTAAACAGAGATTTGGATGTGAGAGGAAAGGAATGGATCGAATGAGAAATGACGAGGAGTAAGACAAGTAAAAGAAGAAAAGGGAGCAAGTTGAAAATTTCATTTCAGAAGGTAAGTAAAAATGAAGACTGGAAAAAGGGGTAGAGAGATTTTTAAATCAATGTATTGCGGTGAAGAGCACTGGAAAATGAAGGGAGGATAAAGGCCTGTAGAGACAGATGCAGACAAATGCAAATTAGCGTGCAGGAGAGGGAGAGGGTGAAGGCAATGAAAGGAGGGAGGGAACGAGAGATGGATGAATTATGGAAAGACTGTGGGGAACTCTATAATGATACATGACTCTATCAGAGTTACTTCAATGAGAAAGAAAGTGTCTGCTCCCTCGATGACAGAGGTGGGAACAGAGTGAGAAACAATAGAGAGCAGTTGACATGCATGTAATGGAAGGTTAGAGTGATTAACCAAAATTAATTAATTGAATAATTTAAGCAGAAAAATACATTGCACTGAGACGTAAGAGGAAGAGATCGCAGTTGAATTCCTCTTAATGACAGTAAACAACAGGCTGCATATTTCATGCATATATATTTAATTGAGCCACCAGCTAATTGATGTTGTGTTTTAATTGGTTTATGCAGAACTCACCTTCGACGAGCGCATGATTACTTAGGTCTCGAATGATTTTGTTCTGAGCTCATTTTGGAAACATTTTTAAAATTTTCCAAGTTCCCTTACTCCTCAAACTCATACATTTAATATTGGTATGAAAAATACCCTGCCTCATTATCCAAAGCCTTGATATGGATAAATCAAAGATATGGATAAATCATCAAAGTTTGCAAACACACATACACACATACACTCATCAGGTATTCCACCCTGGGCAAAAAATGCCACAGGAGGTTCATATATGCTGCTGTTTTTAATTGAAAACGAAGGAATATAGCTCTCCGGCCTTCATAAGCAATGAGATGAGTCAGTTGTGATATGATGTACACACACACACACACACACATACTCACACATGCACAGACAGTGCTAATGTATGCATCCAGCTGCCCATGGCTGCTTGTATCAAATTCCAAATCCTGGTGCTGGCACACAAGACTGTAAAGGGATCTGTAGCCCCTTCCCTCCAGGCAACTATCCAGCACAACATGCCAGCCAGTGTATTGTGTTCTGCCACTACAGACCTCTTTGCTCTCCTTTCCCTGTGCTTGTCTGGTCAGCTCATCACACAGTATCAACTATTTTCTCTCCTGGCTTTCTAAAGGTGCAGTGACCTTCCAAACAAGTCAAACTAGCTGCAGGTGTAGTTGTCCAAATAATTGGTGTACTCTTTCCTCTACTCACTGTAATTGTTGTTAAATTATACTCCTGACATCTTCTCTATTTTTCCCTAGAATTTTACTCTTAAGTGATTCATATGGGCACAAATATCTGGGCCTTTCCTGTCCTATAAATTGGATCTCAATAATATGCTGTTGCATTTACTGAGACTGGAAGATTGTATCACCTAAATGCATAAAATGGTCAAACAAGGAGTAGGCAAAAGTGGCTTTGCAGATATAGTGTGTGTTCTAAGTTGTAAGCAAAGGAGACACGGACTACACTCTTATAACTCCTATGAAATCTTTTTATTTAAAGTTCTATAGATCAGCATTTAAACACATCTTACTTTGTTCAGGAGATTTGAGCTGTGAAAATAAATTAACTGAGACCAGCAAATATCCATCTGTTTAAATTAAATGTGTTTGTTTTTAGCAGGAACACTAAAAATATCATTGATGGTATTACAGCTCATGCAAAATATTTCAACCAATGAGAGAACAACATGAACATCATCCAACATTCAGAACAACTCCACAACATTAATATAAAACATTAAGGACAGAGTGACATTGTCTGTATAGTAATGTCTATCAAGATGGCTGAAGTCAGATCAGCTATAACCATCTTAGCAGGCTGGAAATATATTTGGTAGCTAACCAGCAATGTTGTAGTCACTTCTGGTCAGAGTGACCTGGCACAGTAAGCTGGTCACTCTGAAGACACCTCAGAACCTCTTCTTGGGGCTGCAGCCATGTTTAATGATGAAAATAGTGAAACACTGTTTGATATGTTATGTCATGCATTGCCAAATCATCTTAACAAGAGACATTATTTATGCCAGCCCGTTGAGTCAGTTTTCTCTTTCTGTGACCTAGTTGGTATTTCTGTATTGTGGGACCCTGCAGAGTTCAAAGTTATGACAGGACGCAGATCCTTTGTTGTGGTGGAAATGTGCCTCTACCTGCAAAGAAA
The DNA here is from genome assembly GCF_963924715.1 of Thunnus thynnus. NCBI lineage: Eukaryota > Metazoa > Chordata > Actinopteri > Scombriformes > Scombridae > Thunnus > Thunnus thynnus. Next base: position 24,375,247 of record NC_089518.1, on the reverse strand, counting down.
ACAGAAGAAGTCGCTTTATAATCACATACACTGCTGTGCTTAGCAGAGCCCTGTCCACAGAAGTTCAGTTAACCTCTCGGTCACAATATTCTGGTAATTATTTTAACTATTGTAGAAATTTAATTCTTGGTGTTTCAGAGTTTACGACAAGTTTCACAATGGTAAAAACTGGAAACTAGAACATTATGTAAGGGAGCCATCTTACAGGGTGCATGGCCAGTTAACAGTGATCTTTTGTGCCTTTTTATGTCTTACAGAAAGCCTCATCTTGTGATGCAGCAGTGAAAAGTTTTCTGACTTAGAGTTAGATGTTTGTCTAAAAATGTATAAATGCTAAAATGAAAATGTTTTTTTAACTTTCAACTATTTACCATCAGACATGTTTTTATGCTGAAATAAAAAGTTTTGCTTCACAGGCCCCTCAGTGGTTCATGTATTGGACTCAGTGTGAGTCGTGACAGCAAAATGAACACCAGAAATGGCGGAGCATAAAATCATATGATGTAACAAGGTCTTAAGTTCTTAAATAACTTTTCACCATTTTTGTATTATTAGTTAATACTAACTTGTAGACAGAAATTCCGAAGATTTCTTGTCATCAGAAGGTTTTTAGCAGTGATCCATCAAACTAACTGACTACATATTATGACTGTTGCTTTTCTGATAATTTAAGAACTTATTGTATTTTAAGAATTTAATGTAAGAACAACATTATTATCTGCTATTAAAGATTCTGGTGTCTCTCACTGCTATAGATCAGGGAATCTGTTGAGCTGGACATCTTCTACCAGTTGATCAGATGGCAGCAGACACACACACGTTGGCTCCTTGTAGCTCACTCTGAACACAACAGAAAAAAGCTTTAGTGATCAGTTCACTGAAGGTATCAGGTTCTAAATATGTGCAGCTATAGGCAAATCTACAGTATCCTATCATAGTAGGTATAAAGAGGTGGTTTTATTATCAGCCTAGAAAGAAAAATACATGTAACTATCTTCTTCCCAGTGTCATACAGCTGATGTGTTCATTGCCTATAAAATTATACTGTCACAGCATGCAATCATTGAGGATTAGTCTGGTGCAGGTTACTAAAATATAGTTAAACATGCAGGCTGTAGTTTATCTTGGTATCTCTGTCATTAACATACAGACATGTATAACCTGTTCATTTCCAGCAGGCTCCAATGTTACAGTAACACACATACACGGTTGTTTACAGAGACAGGCTAGACACAAATGCTAGCTAACTCCTAACAGTAAAATACAGATGAGACGGACACACATTCATTGTAATAATATTAGCAATAAACATAATTTGATAGCCTCCCGGCACCATAATGTTATGGCCCACTGAGGTACTGACGAGATGCCGTTCTGTACTATCAGACTTGTCTACTAATGTTAGGCAAATTCAAGCCACAGTCACTCACACAGCTGCATGTAAGGGAGGTAGGAGCAAAGTGAATAAACACCATTAGAAAGTCTATTTCTCATCCAGTGGAAACGTGAGGGAGTTAAATGATCACTGATGGAAATAATATTTGATTTAAACGCATATGCAATTATGTAATCTGAGAAGTTATAGGGCAATACTTCCCTATTTTAAATCACACCCATATTTATAATGCTAGCTATTAAACAAACCATTAATACCTTGTCTCTATTTATGTGGGTTAACGTTATGTCCTCTTTTGGGGCTTCTCTCGACAGTAGAAAGTATTGAGATCCTCCTCCATGGCACGTCTTTCTAGAATAAACATTATAACGTTAATGGCCGGTCACCGGGACCAGCAATATTTTCTTTAGACCTTGGTCTAATGATAGATCAGGAAGAATATAACATTAGCATAGTTAAGAATCACTTAGCTAGCTTTTTAGTCTAAGGAGCGTTAAAGCTAATGATAGCTTACTAATGTAAGCTAGTTAGCTTTGCTCAGTAAGCTCACAAAAGTTGCTAATAAAATTAACAGACTTTGAAAAGGGTAACGTTAGTGTTAATAATAACGTTACCAAAGCTGTAACGGTAATAGTATTGAAGAACTTACCATAAATTTCTTCTGTAACGTTACGAATGATAATACTTTGAAAGTGGCTCCAGGCGACTGTTAACACCGGTTCGCGCTCTTCTTCTTCTCCCTTGGGTTTCAACCGAAAGTACTTTTTTCCATTCAAAACATTCTTGAGAGAACGCAAAAGTTTTGCAAGTGAACACAAAAATTTTTCAGGGGAAGGCAAACGTTTCTCAGGAGAACACAAAATAATTTTATTTCTATTTTTTTCATCTATTTTTTTTTCTCCCCCATGTCCCTTAGGGGCTCCGTAAAATCCAGTACAAGACTCAAAGAGGAAATTCCAGTTCATGAATGTGATAATACGAAATAATTGCCTAAGGGGATGTACAGGAACAGTTAATGTAAATAATTTAAAGAATTTTAAACTGCAGTAAAGTAATTGATTCACAATTTGATTCTGTGGTATATTTTCCACTATAACAAGCATATTCAGAGTACAACGCAGTGATTAGTCCTCAGTTTACGTACAAGTGTACTAAACGTGCTTGAGCCCTGACTTACCAGTGGATTGGAAAACTTTCAGATTTGGGAGCATGGCAGCCTCCAACAAACAATAAACTGATTCAACACCCTACCAATGAACTGTAGTTTGTGACGGCAAAAATCCCACCTGATGCTTTAAAAAAATGGTGGTATGACTGGGAAACAGATTTGCACATTCGTACAAGTGTGCAGGTAAATCAGTGAGAGAGAAGAGAGAGAGGGCCACAACACTTGCTGCAACTCAGAGTCACATATGCCAGTTACTATCCAAATGATTGACTGAACATAAGTGTGTGGGTAGCGAGCTTACTGTAAGTGAAAGTGACATTATTAACAGCCTGTTAGCTTGATGGAGGCACAGAGATTATGTTAAGTACTATAATAACACATCATTAATTGATTGTTACCTTTATAAGAATAATTGAGTGGTTGCAGTGTCAACACTGCTACCAACAAAACATTAATCTCATATTGTTTTTTTTTTTTCTAAAAGTAAATGTGTAGAAATGTACCAGAGAGAGCTGCAAGGATTAGTCCAATAATAGATTAGTCAATCAACAGAAAATTAATCAGTCAGTCTTTTTAGTCACTTTTCAAGCAATAATGCCAAACATTTACTATTCCCAGCATCTCAAATATGAGGTTTTTCTCTCTCATTAATGATAGCAAACTGAGTATCTTTGGGTTTTGAATATTTGAACACATCTCACTGGGCTGTGGGAAACAAGTATTTTCCACTCTTTTCTGACATTTTATAGACCAAACTATTGATCTTTAATTTGACAAAGTGATCATTTTCCAAAGGTTCTGGCTGTGTCTGTAATCACTCTCTATTTGCTACAATATATAGTACACTACATTTACCCTCTGCAAGTGTGAAACTCTTGCTAACAATCCCACAGAGCTTGTGAACCTTCACTTGCTGGAGCTGGGAAACTGAAACCAGCTTTAATGATAGTCTGTAACATTAGCTATAGTAAACAGCTTTGTCTGAAGTAGACCATTTTAAACAAATTTAATTAATGCTAACCTAAGCAAACCTGATAATCTGCTAATGCTTTTTGAGAGGATTTTCCAAAAACACATTTAAATGATATACAGTACCAGTCAAAAGTTTAGACACACTTTCTCATTCAAAAAACTTTTGACTGGTACTGTATGTAGAAAATTGAAATGAAATTGGTAGGTAAGGGTTAGATGAGCTTGTTTTTCATATTAGTAGTATAATCTTCAGTCCTCTCTCTCTCGTGCACATGTTTGTGTGTGTATGGAGTATGGAGATGTAATTACTCAGCCAAGTGGAATCAAACCTTGGAACAGAAGGTTTGAGTCCACTTGGGAGCCACACACTGTATACTCAAGCAGTATATACGGTATGTTCTCTGTGGCACTTGAGATAAAAGCCTCCCCATTTGGCATCCATGAGAGATCAGACAGAGAGACAAGGGCCATGCGGTGAAAAGGTTATTTGGGGTTATAATACTACTCAACCTGCCTCTGATGAAAAGAGAGGGGGAAAATGAGAGGGCTTTGAAGTGCTAGTGCCTAGCTAAAGGCTACATTCACCTTTTATTTCACAGAAGAGCCAGATGGAGGGAGAGCACGGACAGGAAGGAAAGAAAACAGACAGATGAGAGTGTGTGAGAGAGATTGGGAAAAAAGAGAGATTTATCCAGTTTGACATATAAAGTTAAAGGTATACTATACAGGATTTTACTAAAAAAAAACAACGTATAGACACATACAAAAGTAATCCCTCTCAATCATCCCTTATGACCCACTAGAAGTGTGTGGCAATGTATTTATTTATTCTTTCGGGACGCTTCTAGGCTGCAACCTTTGGGCAGTGGGTGTGTAGCATGCAGGGTGTGAGGTCCGGACTGGTAGTGTAGCGACCAGGTTACATTGCTGTGTTTTTCTTTGATTCAGTGCCTCCCCTGCTTCTCCGTCTCCCTCCTCTGCTGTCGGTGTGTCTGTTTGACTGACGCTCACAAATGCAGAGCAGAGAGTGGGTGTGTTTATTTGTGTTTTCGAACGTAACTGCTGCGAAACAATCAGAAAATAACGTTTTATTACTCTGATTCACGGCTCGGTTCTCGCCAGCACCGCTCGCTCTCTTCGTTCACTCTCTAGCTCGCTCGACCACCTCTCTTTCGCTCCCTCTCTCTCTTTCTCTCTCTCTCTATCTCTCTCTCTCTCGCTTGTTGGGCGGGGGAGGAGGGGCCAACTTTGAACGCTGCGTGTTTACAAACACCAACCAACAATTCCTGCATAGTATACCTTTAAGGCAGAAAGAGAGATGCATACAAAGATACGATATACAAAGAGAATGAGGGAGATGAGAACTGATACAGCGAAAGAGACAGCGGGGCGAAAAAAAGAGATTAAAGAGCGTCGGGGTAATGGCAGACACAGAGAAAGAGAGAGAGAGAGAGAGATCTATCTTTTCTCTGATGCATTCCAATTGTATTTGCACTCTTTTGCAAGATTGTGGATCTGACATTCATGCCAAGAAAGCATATTGAACTGAACTGAACTGAACTGAACTGAACCGGCCCCACTCTGGCAGACAGTTAACACTGCAACTCTCCCGGCCTCTACATGCAAATGATTCGCAGAGCTGCTCCACTGCTGTGAATGTGTTGTTCAATACGGACTTTGCAGATACACTGTGCGCATGTGGGTCTGTGACTACATCAGGACCGCATGTGTGTATGTGTATGCCCATGTTTGAACCTTGTATTCCCGTGTGTGTTTTTCACTGTGAAGTCCTTCATAGAGACAGTGCCTCAAAGCGGAAGAGATACCAGCAGTTCACAAGTCTTCTTCAATGCGCCACAATGACATTCTAAACTGTAGTTGAACGGGATATCTACAGTAATACAAACTATAAAGACACAGAGACTGGTACACAGAGTACACACACTTTACACACACCCAATGTCCCAGAAAACTAAATTGAGAAAAATATACAAGAGCACCGCAGCCAAACCCATGTCATCACTTTCTCAGTCTCTCCCTCTCTATTTCTCTCTCTCGCTCTCTCTCTCCCCCCCCTCCCGACAGCGTGCTTGATAACTTTTATGTTGCTGTAACAAGAATGAATGAGCTCAGAGGGAGGAAAAAAATATGTGCGCGCTCGTGTGTGTTTACAAATTTCTGCTCTGTGAATGTGTTTGCCACTGTGTGCTTGTTCCCAGATCTTTCGTTTTTTGTTTCTGTGTGTGTCTCTCTGTTCCTGTACTGTATACGCTGTGTGCATGGTGTGTGACTCTGCATGTGTGCGCCACATGACAGATGGCAGGCCCCCCTCTGAAGACCTAGAGAGAAGAGAGGAGCAAGGGACTGATGTGTTTCAAGTTGAAAAGAGACAGCGAAATCTGTTCAAAGTACTCAGTAAAGCCCCTCTGCTGTCACTCTGTTGATCCGTAATTGAATGAGCAAATGTTTATAGCCAATCACACAGCATGAAAACATTTACAAACAGACATGCTTTGTGTTTTTTGGGTCCTTCACTCTAGTTGTGTCTGATAAATATCCATTTTCATTAAAGTAGCTGTCAGCTTTGGCTTTAATGATCCTGATGTAAATCCGTGATGATCCCTGTGATAGCTGTTGGCATGTTGAAAGGCTTGTGCACATTCTATTCTGTCAAGGCCTTTAGTCTAGTCTGGATTCTTCACTCTTTCTTCTCTGTCTCTGTCTGAGTACTGAATTATGAATTGTTCAATGGCACACGTCATTCACTCCCACAACAACTGACCCTGAGCTACAAAGTCAAATAAGTGATGTGAGGGTGTTTCACTAGGGTGTGTGTGTGTATGTCTGTGTGTGTGTGCCAGTATGAGGCAGATTGTCACTGCTGGAAAAATGAAGGAACACGATTATTTTTGTGTCCAATAGCTGTAACTTTTAAAGATTTGAGATTGTGAGAATTTCATTGGAGACATCTTTAAATAAATGCGGTCTCCAAAAGACATTACATATCTTTTTTGAGATAAATTGTTGCAGCAAACTACTATAACAAAAGGAAACTGTGTGTGGGTGGTTGTTATTCTAATGCATGCTAAATGATTAGTGGATGAAGCATTAGTGTTCACAAATGTATATGTGTATATGTATGTGCTTGTTGGTGGCTGTGTCTCAGTGGATTTCTGTGTGTGTGTGAGCCTTGACAGCTTGTGCACAGTTTGGGGAAAATGTTAATTGCATCGAGTGAGTGTGTTTTTGTATGAGAGAGAGTGACATAAATGAAGAGAGAGAGAGACTCATAGTGTGCTGAATATGTTCCCGAATTCTAAACGGACTGCATTTATATAGCGCATTTATCCAAAGCGACCATGCAAGGCGCTGGCCTAATTATCGGAAGCAATTTAGGATTCAGTGTCGTGCCCAAGGACATGTGGACAGGAGGAGCTGAGGATCGAACCACCAACCCCATGATTAATTGACAAACCACTCTACCTGTTAAGCCACAGTCACCCCTCTAAAAACTGTAATTAGATGGTATTTGATATACAGTACCAGCAATGTCTGTATTCGTGCTGAGTACAGTGAGTGTTATGGTAAAGAGAGTTACAGTATGCTTCTGTCTTTCTATAGTTGTTCTTCGCTATTGAAAGAAAACACTTGAAAAGTGCCAAATTACATGTGTGTAGTAATGTGTGCGATGCAGTGTGTATGTGCATGTTAAAAGTTGTGATAATGTTGATCATAAAGGCATCAATTAATAACTCCTTGAAAAAACAAAACCAGAAGATAAAATCTCATGAGGTGTCACTAAGCAACAATGAAACAACTAAGAGAAGTGCTCATAGTACATGTACATGTACATATACCTGATACTAACAGCGGACATGAATCGGCACCAAGTGGTGAGGAAATATCTAAGTAATGGAAACAACAGATATTGAATAATAGTTAGAGGTATTAAATTCTATTGAACTGTAGATAACACCCCACTCAATAACACCACTGGTTTCACAGGTTCAGGTTTCAGCTGACTGATACTTATAACTACTTAGACAACAGTGACTGCAAACAACAATGGGATGACAATGATGACAATAACAGCTTTTAGCACTGTGCTGCTTAGTGGCAGCACAGCCTGGTGGGAACGGGACAAGAGACAAACCACTACTGAGTCTCAGACAGCATAGTCCCACACATGGGCGCTCACACACCGACACACAAACACACACACACGCCAATTAGTGACAGACATTGCAATTGCATCTCATAAGGATAGCAAAGCCTCATTAAAAATGACATTAATTCACCATACTGTGTATTGAAAGAGAATAACAAATGTATTTTTTTGGTGTTTCATTTCTTAAAAATTAATTTGACGCATTTACCAAAACACTGATTGCTTTAATGAGTGGCATATTGTTGAGTAGTTGTTTGTGTGACCTCCTGATGGAAACTAATTGACTTTGAGGCCAAAACTTTGATTGGAAATGTTGTCTTGCTTGAACATCCCTCTGGCAGAACTGAATTGAGAAGTTAGATTCTGGGTAAGTTTTCCATAGTGTCTATGTACTGTAAAACTTTTTGTTGTTGTTGTTTTCCATGAAGTGCTGGAGTGAATTGTTGTGTGGAAAAGAAAAAAAAAAGGACAATTGCTTGGGGAAAATTTGAGAGGGAAATTGCTTATTTTTTATCTTACTTTATTATGACTCTGCGACTAATGCAAAAACAATTAACAAAACCAATCACACACACATAATTGCCAAATATTGTGGCTATAAATAGTTTTATACACTGTAAATAACTTCCTGTCCTCTTTCACTCTTCAGACTTTCTGGACAAAGGGAGCATCATTCGGTAGTTGTTGTTTTGTTCATCGAATTAATTCAAATTCAAAATAAAGTTACTGAAATGAACAAGAGGTAAACCTGTGTTTTCAAATACAAAGCAGTGATGTAATATGATATATTTATAAAAAACAGTCGAGAAGTACAGTAAATTCTTCAATAGTGTAAGGGAATCTGGGTTTTATTTCAGACCAACACTTATTTAAAGTATACATCAATGACCTGTACATTTTATCTACTCTAATTTTCCCTGTAAATTCAGTGTATAATTATAAATATCTAATAAAAAGCCACCCAGTGGTTCAGGGCCATAATCCCTACCATTTTCTTCTATTGTTGAGTCTCACTGAGAACAGCTAAACATCCTGAATCAATTTGCAGAATCAATCAGAGTGAATTAATCTGATCTGGTGAGTATAGCATGTCCTGTTGCTGTTGTATTGATGCTATTAATGCTGTGGAAGTGCAAAATCAACTGAATTTAAAATGCGAGCCATTATAGCGCAGAATTTTGACTGGTTTCTCAGTGACTGATCGCATGCATACAGGGGCTTGTGGTCAATGTCTAATAATACTTCTATGTGCACAATTTGTGTTTGTATTCCATGTTGAGCAACTATAAATTAAAAGTCAAGTCTGTTGTTTCTTCTTCCATCAGTGTTAACGACCTCATAATGTTGCTGGATGCGTTGCATACCGCTAGATCGATGAGTGTGATTACTACATCCTCAGCCACAAACAAAAGACAGACTTGTAGGAGTCTGTCTTTCGGGAGCACAGAAAGCTGGAGCTCAGTGATGGAGAGAGATGACAAGTAAGTGAGAGAGAGAAATGGCATACAGAAACAATGAAGGAGTGCAGGAGGGAGAGTTAGAAAGAGAATAACGGCACTGTGACATTATAGCGAGACACAGAGTGAGACGTGACAGGAGCTGAACAATGCTGAGTGACAGAAAAAATTATGCCAGAGAAATGAAAGTCAAATATTTGGACCCTCCTGGTATTTTGTTACATTTTATTCACAAAACATGAATATGAAGATGTAACAGATGTAACAAAGCTCTACATGAACACATGATTTTCTCACCAGTGACAAAAAACAGCAATGTTAATTGAACAATTGTGTTTATACCAACATTATACAAAATATTTGTTTGTATTGTCATTAACACATTTAATCTGGAGTGATAACCATGAAAAATTGTTGGGCAATATGGCCAAAAATGTTATGACAACAAAGAAATTTCATATCAGTTGATATTGATAATTATCACAATAAATGTCAAATATTTTTTTCTTTCAAGTTTAAAGGCTGATTTTTGCTCCTGAGTGAAAGTTAATTGTGGTTTTAAATTATTCTTTATGGTCAAAATATGACAAACATTTGCCAAATAGTGGAATATTTCACAAATGTGAGGTAGAACAATCAAAACAATTATTAAGATAAAATCTTTTTTCAACATCAAAATATGCACGAGTAAAATTAAGAAAAATCCTTTTTCAGTTCTTTTTCCTAAACAAAATAGATATCTGAATAGAAAAATTAAGTGCTGCAGTGTGATAATGTAAAATGACTCAGACTGTAGTTACATGTCCAGTTACACACAATAATGTAAGTGTAGCAAAGGTTATTTTTCATTGCTACAAATTACAAATGTCCCCTAAACGCCTCACATGCAGACTATCGGTTGATGCTACAATTTACTGATGTTCCCCAAATACCTCATATGGAGGCTACTGCTACTGGTAGTGTTTTTTTTTTGCTTTCAACTCAGTTAATTTTGCACTTTTCTTCATTACAGCGGCTAATTACCTTCTATACATTTAAACTTACACTAATGCTGCTCAAACACTCATAGCTCTCCCCTTCTTTTAGTGACTTTCTCACTAATCCCACAGTTGTTTACAAGCTATTCAGATCTGCTAATTACTTTAGCTTAACAGCTAGCAATGGCGTCTCTCTCTCCTCTCACTCTCCTGCTCTCTCTTGCTTGGTGTGTCTCATGTTTAGCTATTCCTCTGCCTCCTTTAGTAATAATGGTACATGTTATAGATGTAGTTTATTTGCCATGATGGAGGCTAGGCTCAGTGAATTAGAAGTGCAGCTCCACATCATGGAAACCCAGTTTTTATCTGCTATAGTAAACCAGCCGACCCAGCCTCTCAGTTTAATTATATCCAACATTTATCGAACATTTGTTATATTTCTATCAAGGAAAATTATATCAAGATAATTATTGTTATTGTTTTATCGCCCTGCCTTACCCTTCATTAATTATGTTTTTATCTGTGTGTCATTTCTTGTTACTTAATCATTGACACAATTAATGCTCTGTCATTCAACCCCTCTTTTCATTCTCCATCAGTGGGCCTTTTTAGATGTTGCTTTTTTACATGTTTGTAGATCACAATTATTTTTGCCATAAGAGCATGGTTAAAGTTCATATTTTCATGTGAGCAGTGACAAAAAGTCACAGGGGTTAAATTGTGTCATTTTTGAAAATAAAACATGGCTGGATAGTTTAAGAACTCACTTGTTTTTATCTCATGTGTTGCTATATGTTATGTGTAGAACTTCGACACAATGTCTCTGTTTCTGCTGTGCAGATCAGGCTCATTGCGGTATGTTGCATTACATGACTTATTTATACATCACAATGTTCAGCATATTGCAGAACAGGTTTGACAGCTGTCTAAGGCAATCTCACATGATTAACAAGAGCATCGTTGTCAGAAGCACAGGGGAACACAAAACAGTCTGAGCTATAAAAATTAACCACAATAAGAAGAAAACTAAAAAATACCACCTGGCGATTGTATGCCTCCGCCAACCAGTCAAGTTGCAGTTCACATCTACGTCTGTCCAGACTCATGATATTTGTAGTGAAGACTTTGAAGGAATTTCATAAAACAATCACCACAGTTTTAAGGTGGGCGCCCAACATTAGTGTCACCAATTCAGTATCTGACCAAATGTGACCAAATGTGAAATATGGTCACAGTCTCCCCTTCTCCCCAGAGTTACGGTGTTGAATAATGGCCAGAGAAGAGTTTTTGCAGAACATTATGATGTCACAGTGAAGTTAACCTTTGGCCTTTTGGATATAAAATGCCATCACCTCATCATTTTATCCTGTTAGACATTTGTGTGAAACTTTATCATAATTAGTGTATGAATTCTTGAGTTATGGCCAAAAACATGTTTTTGTAACCTTTGCCTTTGACCACCAAATTGTAATCACCTCATCCTTGAGTCCAAGTGGACGTTTGTTCCAAATTTGAAAGAATTCCCTAAAGGCGTTCCTGAGATACTGCATTCACAAGAATGGGATGGACGGACAGCCTGAAACTATAATGCCTCCAGCCATGGCTGTCACTGGTGCAGTGGCATAAAAAAAAGTCTCAGTCAGAGGTTATCAATGAAAAGGAAAGGGAGTACAAATAAAACAGACTCAATCAAGAATGGATTACAAACAGAATAATTCATCCAGCTGTTTTGCACTAAAAAGGGGGATTTTGGGCAAGTCTGGCTCAGCTTCTGTTTGTCTAATATTGCTTCACCCAAGATTGCCTGTTAATCTAGCTAATGCCAAAGTATCCTGTTTTCTCATGTATGTGTGTGCATGGTTGTGTTGGAGTACTATATGAGGGATGCAGGGGTGTGGAGTAGACAATAAAGACACTGACTGTGCTGCTAAGGAGACATCCTAATTTGTCACACTAATATCTTCTGCAAGCAGACTCTACACTTGTCACTGTAACTTAAGTCAATACAGCGTTTAAATTGAGATCAAAGAGACATATTCTGGGCTCTTACAAACACAAATGAACAGAACAACATATACATTCAAATTATATACCAAGAATAGAAAACACATACAAGCAGCTACACTGCACATACACAGACACCCACACACATACACACAACACTATCCGTGCAGAGTTTGAGCCAAATCCACAAAGAATGGATTGTGTCCGCTAATAGCACCATGAATTGTGCAGCATTTTCACCCACAATCTGCCCCGTTTTAAGGTCCTATTCACAAAAGACTTTGCACTACTGATATGCTGGCGCTAAGTTGAGTGCGAGTTGCCCTTGTTTTGCGTCTGATTGAGTGAGCGGAGCGGTTTCCATTGTTTCAGGCTTTTCTCTACATTTCAGCACACAGATTGGTCCATAATGAAAACTGCAGAGAGCACAAAAGCCTCAAACTACGTGTCTTTAATTAGCAGAAGTGCGCACACACAAAGCTCTCCACAATCACAAACCAACTTGGATGTATTTTGCTTCTTTTCCTTCTCTAGTATTTCGCTTCTATAACATAATCTACTGAAATGTCAAATGTCAAAATACAGCCATTGACTCAGGCAGGTCTGAAATGTGTTCAATTAATGTCTGAATCTTGCAATAATGTTATTCAGGTGTCAATGAAAGTATCTGGGATTTCGCAGAAACATCAGTGCTGATGTTTTGTTTGTTGCCCATAGTTGGCTGTGTGTCACAGCCAACTATGGGCTACAGCAAGTGTAAGTGCATCTCCAAACTGAGAAAGACGCTGTGTGCATTTACATACGTGGCACAGCAGCAGTAACTTGTCTGTTTGGACCGGATTGGTCAGGATCTCACAGCAATTAATGTTCTCTGTTCTGCTTCACATCTATGCAGGTCAGCTGTTACACACAGATTCCAGGTTTATAAGGTGGAATTGTTTGTGATAAAGCAGCCCTTATGGCTGAATCCTGAGCTCCATCAGAGCTATCAGGACATTTTTATTTTTAAGTAGCTGAAAGTCTGAGATAAGCCTACCACCCCATACCCACTTGATCCCCACCAATGTCTGACTGAAGATTTTGCCCTTGATATCATTCAATATCAATTCAATATCATTCAAGCCTCACAAGCTTGAAGATTTGAAGAGAGAGAGAGACAGAGAGATTGAGTGAGGAGTGAGTGTGCGCGTGACACTAATAACTCCACCCTAATTGCATGTGCTGGCTCTTTTTGCAACAAGGCTTTTTTTACATAGAAAGGGGCCAATTTTGCGCCAAATGTATGAGTATTACCCAATTTACATACATGCAGATGGCACAGGCGCACCATGACGCTATTTACTTGGCAGCGCAGTTTGCGGTGCATTTCACCCTTTGTGGGTGCTTCGTGAATTACACGCTATCTTTGTCTCATTTGCACAGGTTTAACGGTCACAAAAGCCGCGCAATCCTTTCATGGATTTGGCCCTTTGTGTTTAACAGCAGCCAAGTCAAATCAAGTCGAGTCAATTTTATTTATATAAAGGTATCTCAGGGCACTTTTCACATAAAGCAGGTTTAGACCTTTAATTTACAGACACCCAACATTCCCCCATGAGCAAGTACTTGGCAACAGCGGTGAGGAAGTTTACTGCATCCATAACAAAATTCTCAATGCTTGCAAGCAACACTGCTCGCTGTGTAGCAACAAATTTCCAACTATATCTCTCTGTCTCAAGGGCATAAACATAGCTTGAGTTTTACACATCAAACATTAGCAGGGGACCATCAGTCTAAGTAAAATACAAATGGACTTTATGGCAATGAACAACAGCATTTGAATCCCAATATATAATCTGAACGTATAATATATGTAAATATCATGCCTAGGAAATTTTGCAAATGAACAGGTACATTTTTGAGAATGATATTGGTTTGTTTATTCCTACAGGGAAAATGGACTGACTTCATATTTTCCAACACGGTTGTTTACATTCATTCAGCTACATTGAGGTCTCTAATAGAGTGATCATCTCCATTGGGAACGAATTTGACGACGATTTTTTTTAGAGCGTATCTTATTTCTGTATACAGTTTGCATATCCTCCTAAAGCAAGGAATATAATTTATTCCATGTGACTTTCTCTCTCTTTCTCTCTTAAACTGTCTTAAGACAGCGAGCAGTTTCCGCTGCCTTCATCATTTTCAGTGTAAATATGTTGGCAGCTGAGCGGCAGCAGCAAGGAGAGGGAGGGCAGCTGCCACTCTCGTGGACGCACACAGCTATTTGCTGCTGTCTGAGCTGATGGCTCAACTTTTTCTAAGTTGCCACTATGGATCGCAGTATAGCCATGATAACCATAGAAACCACAGTGAGAAAAATGATACAGGAGCTAATTTTATTTGACTTACAGTACCAGTCAAGAGTTTGGACACACATTCTTATTCAAGAGATGGGAAGGTGTGTCCAAACTTTTGACTGGACCTGCATGTTTTACTTTATTTTAGGTATCTGTGTTCTCTGAATTATTCACCTCTTCACCAGCAGTGAACAAATATATCAATGAAGAGAAACGATCTGCTTCAAAGTTTGATTCTCAGGTCAGGGCCAATAAACAGCATTTGTGAGATTAGTTAGCAATATATTACTATATTAATCATGTCACATAAATTGTGTCATGTTGCTAACCATTTACTCTATTTTAAGCAACAACCTGCTCTCTTTAGCTCTGTGATTAGATTAGACGAAGTGCAGCAGCCTGTGGTGTATGGTACAGGCTATTACTTGTTAGTATAGGATTGGAGGCAGCTGCCTGTAGCTGCAGCAGCAGTGTTACGCTCTGCTGCCGTTGATTCAAAATACAGAACATCAGTGTCTCTGGGCGACAGACACATTGGTAACCACTCGCTGTATGAGAGCCTTTAGGCAAATATTTCTTAACAGCTAAGACTGCTTAATTTTGGTCTATTGAATAAACTGCTGGGAACTTCACATGTGTGAGCAATACAAAATTAGACAGCAACATATAAAGTACATCCATCCAAGTATAACTGGAGGCAAATTTCATTACATTTTAATGAAGTTTTTTTTTTTTTTTTTTTGAGATTGACCTTACTCGGATATAAGAAACATTTTAAATTTCGAAAGTTCACTTCATGGTACTTCACTTCCACAAAAGTCAATTTAAAATGCATGACATGAACTACTGACTTTTAAAGACAGTTTTTTTTTAGAAAATAAAGCGGGAGCCTTAGGGATACACATTAACATAACGCCTTGCACATGTAAGGTTATGTATTTAAAGCAGCATTACTCTACTCATTACTCTGTAATTTTTGAAGCCTGTAATTTAAAAACAATAGTCTTGTACAGTACTTGTCATGCATATTATTCACAAAATGATAGATGGATGATTTATCCTTTTGTCCTTGCCTCCAGCAAATCAAAACAAATTACTTTGTCATGTTGTAAATAGTAAATGAGTGTGTACATGTACGTGCTGTGATTGTGTATACTGACATATTTTTGTGAATATACCAGGGGACATTATGAATGTATGGTATCTCTCTTAGAATAGAATAGAGTAGAATAGACCTTCACCTACATTTGCTGGTCCCAGTGCCTCGGCCCCTGTTACTATTTTCATCCTTTTCTGACATATGTTTCTCCCTCTCCCTACTCCATCCTTCCCTCTCTCTCCCACCCACCCCTACTCACTGGTTTTCTCGCTTTTTTTTTTACTCTCTCTCTATTTCATCCTGCAACTGTTGTCCTTTTTGCTCTCTTCCCACTCCCTACCACCTGTCTGTCCCCCTCTCTAAAATCTCTCCTCTATAATCTCTCTCCCACTCGCTCCCCTTTCCTGCCCCACTCTGTGCAAAAAATCAGACAGATGCTAAGGTTTAATGCTTTAATTTGGCTGGCTGTCAGCCCTTCAATCTCTTTGATACTTGTACACCTAGTCCCATCGAAGACACTGTGATCCAATTTGGGCATGCTGGCATCCGCTCAGACAAACGGTTGTTTGTGAGACAGCACAGTTTTTTTTTTTTTTCCTCTGTGCTGTTTTGCATGTGTTGGCATGTTCGTAAGGGTGCATGTCTTTGTTTATTTCGCTGCATGTATGTGTGTTGTTGCGTTGGAGGGCAGTCAGAGACACAAAGAGAAAAGGAGAGATTTGTCATTTGGCAGCACAAATTTCATGTAATTAATGCTGCCAGTTTAAGAAGTGCAGTGTTTGAAATGTTTACCAGAGAAGCAAGCACAGCCCTGGAGCAGCACAGCACAGTGTTATCTGAAAAAGGGGTTGGAAGAGAGTGAATATACCTTATTGTTAGTAGGAGGGAGGAAGACCTTATTAGCAGGTGGACTTTGGATGTGTTCCAACAACGGCCAATCAATCAAATTGGTTCTTCTAATCGTCTTTCAAAGTTGAGGGCTCCCCACCATGATGTGCTGACAGTTTATCGACCAAGAGGAGAATCCAGGCCAACTTCAAAGAGGAATTTAATGTTTTTTTTGTGCAAGAGTTTTTTGTTCCCACAGTTCCAAGATGCAAATTTACCAATAATTTATATACGGCAACCCACATATTAATACAAAGCAGCCCGAATATGCTGCTAAGGGCAGATAATGCCCATTTTAAAGATGAATAACATGTCAGGAGACAATGAAATGCCTGCCACTGTGTTCCTGATGCTTAATTATGTGTGCAAGTTATTTTAGAATAAAATGTTATCTGTGCAGCTAACTTTCAAAACAATGAAATGTTTTGTGGAACTTGTCTAAAAAAATTGGACTTTGTTAAGTCTGCCTTAGATCTAGCCATTTTGCAGGTACTTGTGGAAAACTTGCTTGAAAGATGCAGTTGGCTCTCCAGCCTTGTTTTTCATCTTTTTTTCATCTTCATTCCTCATAAACTTGCCGATAGTGTAACACGATGGTGTGCAGAAAAGCAAAGACATTACTTGAAAGAACATGTGCTTGTTCACTAGATTTAATGAAAGCAGCCACAAAAATGGATGGATGGATAAACAAATTACCAGCAACTGTGTATGATATTTAATACATTAATGAAAAGAATCACCTATTAACCTAAACGTGTACAGATTTTACCCTCATATCATATTAAGACTGAATTTTGATGTGCATTAAAAACACAGTCTGGGATTTGTTTTTAATGTAGCAGACATAAATACAATAAATTGAGTTTATGTCATTTTGAATGAGTATGTGCTACTCCACCAGCAATGACAACGACTCAGAGCACCCGTGTTTGCACCGAGAATGCTGGTCAGAAAGTACAGGTTTAGTTTCATTCCAAAGCTGCACATACATACATCAATATTCACGAACAAGTGTAGACAAACAAAAAGTTAAATGTAATCATTTTGCAGGTAATTTTAAATGTTATTTTGATAAATACCAATTAATGAAAAGCCATGTGTTCCATTTTCCTTCTGGGCTCAAATATCCAGTGTGATCTGGAAAAAAAAAATGCATTGTGCCTGATGAAAATGGCAAGAAAATGGAGCAGAGAAAGAGAGAGAGGGGCTGTGTTTGTGTATGTCCTTTTCCTCAGGCATCACTGAAAGCTAACTTTTTTATGTTCCAATCCGTTTTACTTTACCAAAGTTTTCCTTGTGTGTATGTTTTTTCTTCCCACAAAAAATGCTTTCTAAACTGCCACAACATGTTACGACCAAAAAAGGAACTTTTTACCTTATGATTCCTTTTCTTTTTCTGTTCCCTATCTGAATAAAGTTTTAAGCTTGTAATGGCTGACATACATTTAAGTCCTTGTGTTGTTTTTCTGAATATGACAGCAGAAAAACAAGTTTTCTGTTTTAGTTGTAGACATCAAGGCGGGAAGCTCAAGTTAATAAGACAGTCCTTGTCCAAAACATCATGAGCGGAAGAAATGCTCCAAGCACAATAACATAAGCGTGAGCTTAGTTAGATTATGAGGCACCAACTAAATTATTACCCACTAAAGAGACTGACTCAGTGATTCAGTTTGGGCAGGTCGACAGTCGCCTGGGGGCTGGTGTGTGTTTGTGTGTTTGATAAAGTGTCTCAATGTTTATAACAAGGAAGGTGAAATCACGGGAAGTCCAAATGTCAATGACAGACAAGCCAAACAGCAGGCAGAGAGGGAGGGAAGTAACACCCAACACATACAAGGGAAAACAAAAACTTGGTTCAAACACTTCCAAAGCTAGAAAGGCTATTAATTTCCTAAAACTGTTGTCACAGTCAACCTGAACATCACCTGCAAACCCAAGTTCAATGTCTTGTTGTCACAACTGCATCATACTGGTGATACTTCGTTTCACCTGTCTATAATCCACAACCCTGCAACCTCAAAACCAACAGAACGATTCATGATGAAGAAAGACACCCAGGCACACAAAAAGAAGATGATAAGCATTTCCAAAACCTAATGCAGGAGACACATGCTTTGATTCATACTGTCACTAACCTGACATACGAATCAAAGAATCAGGGAGTCAAAACAAGCTTCCAAAAGTACAGTAAAGAAGTTGAAACAGGATAAATTTCCTGCAGACAAAACTCACAGGATGGTTTGTGAGGTTCATGGTGCACTCTCTAATGCAAACTCTTGGGGCAGGATACATGAAGGTACGCCGCACCACTCACATGCTTGCTTGCTGTCATTGCTGCTGCTGCCGTTCATATGGCGTTTCAAAAGGCCCACCTCCATCCCAGCACCCACCTGTAGGCTCTGAGTCTAGGGGGGGCGACGTTATTATCATTTCTCCCCACTCCCTGCTATGTAAGATCAATGTTCCCTTGTGCGGAGTGACAAGGTCAGAGCCTAGATGCCAAACACCAATTCTACATATACTACATTTAAATAATAATGTGAGCTGGCTGACTGAAATGCAATTTAACTGATAAATCAAATGAATGTACTGTGCAGTGTTGTTTATTTCATGTGTGTGCACATTTCTCCCTCCCTGAGACTAATCTGTAATCTTATCTGGTTCTGACTTTATCACAAACACCTTTTTCATCAACTCCTTTTTCCCCAGATGTCTTGTTCAGACATTCAAAGCTTTTTAGCCATGTCAGAAAGTAATGGTTTTCACTTGTTTTGTCTTGTTGTTTTTTGTTGTTTTTTTTTTCTTTAATTGCAGAAAGATTACTTTAGCTTTTAAGGGCTTACATAAAAATACTGCTTTGTGTCACAGTATGTTTGAGTCACAAACAAAGACAGTAAGCTCAGAGGAACAACCCTTGTCGAAAAACAAACATTAGGCAGACAGCCATTAGGGAAATAACTAACTAAATAAATGAATATATAAATAAAAATCACATGGATGATTTCCTATTTGAATGCTCAAAAGTGATGATACTGCACAGAGCTTGCCTTTCGGGTTCGTGTGCACCTCTGCAGCATGACTAATGTGTGGAAATGATATAAAGTCACATGACATGTCTTAGTATGAGTATGTGAAGAGAGAGATAGAGACAGAGCAAGTGTAAAAAAAAAAAAAAAAAAGAGTGAGAGCTCTGGGTTTCCATGGCAATGGCTTTTTGATTGTAGGGCCTACAACAATCACAGCTGGGAACAAAGAATGTGGAAGTGAACTTCGGAGGGAAAAAGTAAAAGGCAAGTGAATAGAGAAAGTAATCAATTTCATAAAGTTTCTTTTGGGTTTATTTGTTAATGGAATTTATGATTTTAGCCTTGGTGCTGTTGTGGCCTAAATTCAGCCACAGAGAATATTTGCATTTACAATTTACTACTTTAAGTGGAAAAGTGAACTCTTTTAAATGTAAAGAGACAGAAAAATTATGATTGGAAGCAGAAGGAGGCAATGAATTGAGAATTGATATGCAAAAGCATACATAATCACCCAGAACCTTCTTTGAGCTTATAACTGAACCAAATTAACCAAAAAAAACCAAGTTGTCAAAAGACCACTTTGACAAAAGTTCAGTTGGTGTACGGTCAGTCAGTACAACACTGACTCTGGCCCATAATAACAGACGAATCAAGTGAAGGCCAATTCTGCCAATTTTTGTCTTCACAAAGTGCACGGGCCACTGCTCATCATCAGTGCAACCCTTTTAGAGGGGAAATAATTTTAGCCACACAGGTTGGTTCTTGGAAAGAATGTTTAGTTCTGAAGACCTTGGTCTGGGGAGGTGATTAATGTTCCCTGGAGGAATATAACTCAAAGCATATCGCTAACTCCATGTTGGAAAGGCTTCAAAAAAACAATGAGATGGTCTAAATACAGTAGTGGCCCAGCCAAAGTCTTGTGCAGAAACCCAGCTTGAACGCAGAAGGAAAAATGGCACAGCAGAAATTCAAATAAGACACTTGCACCTTCAGAACATTTACAAGTTTTTGAAACCCTGAGACTCCCTGCGACTTTAGGAAGTTAGAACATAGAAAATATTTCTCTCCATAGAAAAAGTGCCAGACAAAAAGGAAATAGCTTTTAGAGTTGAAAATTATCCTGAAGTACCCAAAGCACCATGAGGCTGCAAGCCTATTCACACTGTAGCACCAATATCTATCCATCTTCTGCTCTATACTTAAATTCTCCTTCTCTCACTTGTCTGAGTTTGTCACTCTTTCTCTCAGGAATTTGAACTTGTCATCCAGGTTGATGAGTTGTATTCCCTTGTGTAGCTGAACACAAATAAGAACCATCATTACAGCCTTTCGTAATTGCTCTTTGCTAAACACATTTTCCCATTTGCTCTAATTGGGAGCGGTGTGTAATTGAATTAACTTTTTTTTTCGAGTAATCAATCAGCTTGTGTCAGTCAATGCGTCCAAGTTCATTGAATGTATTCGCCCATGTTTATGTTGGTGTATCAGTGTGTGACAGCGTTCATGGTGATGCTTTTACAGAGTGTGGTTTTGCTGTGTGTGTTAACCGGTGGTTCGGACACAAGCGCGTAACTTGAAGCCTGACGAGATGGATTTTCGTGTGATCTTGTAATCTCGCAAATCCAGCTGCCTAGCAAGGTAATGTGTGAGTGGGAGGCATCTGAAAATGCACAAGTGGATCCAGTTTTGTATCTGGGTTGAGCACAACGGGATTAATTCGTTGTTAGGACAATATCACACTGAAATCGTACCACAACAAAAAATGATCATTCACTGTTGCTTATCAGACTATCAGCAAAAGAAATGGCTCTTAACGCAGACTAAACCTTTATTCTGTAGCTGCTGTCCAGCTGAAAGCACTGTTCTATATTATGTGTGTCTAACATATTATGCATGTGTTTGAGTGTGTCCATGTCTCATGTGATGGTTGCCAGTGGCATACAGGAAGCACTCTTTCTCTGACAAAACACAAGCGTACATACTGTAAGAATTCTCCTTTTGTGTTATGATATTCGTTGTGTAATGTATGCTGTTACATGGCTGTGGTCCTTGATTTAGGCGCTGTCATGATTTTCTTTTTTAATATGTTTGTGTGTTTTGAAAATTAATAAAATATATTAAAAAGATAAATAAAAAAATAATTCACCTGTGAACATCATAAGAGGCAGAAGATGACAAGAAGAGATGTTTGTGCCCCTTGCTTCTGCTATTGAACTACAGAGAAGTCTCTGTATCTCCCTGTCTTTCCTTCTCAGTCATATTTGCCTTTTTCCTCAGCCTTTCAACCTTTTTTTAAAAAAAAGAAATATTCATTTCCTTTCTTCGCCTTTCTCTCTCACAAACTTATTTCCTCCTTTGTCTCTTTTCAGAATGCTGTAATATGATTTATGCTTCTTCCACTCAGAAACAGACATTTGGAAACCACACTCTGTGCTGTGCTTTTCTGCCTCTTCTGGTGGAACAAGCCACAGATAATCCAGACTCCTTTTTCATAGCCTGCTGTGAAGTGAAAAAAAAAGAACAGTAACTGAGCACAGAGGAGAGGAGAAAATAGGAGAGGAGAGGAGAGGAGAAAAGAGGAGAGGAGAGGAGAGGAGAAGTGAAAGAGTGAAAGAGAACATCTGGCAGCAAGAATATAAAGCACGGCTGGTGTAAATGGAGAGGTACAATCTTTCCTTTCTCCTCTCTAGAGATGAAAGGCTTCGGTATCAGTCGACTGCTAAACAGGTGTATGAGATGCTGTGTGTTTGTGAGCATGTGTACAACTGTTCATGTGTGTGTTTCCTTCTGACCTTTCCTTGTTCGCGTATAATAGGTCAATGAGACCTTTCAACCAACCGTATCTAAGACAGCGGTCTCTTTAGCAATCCGAGCATACACACACACACATACATGCACACCCAATAGAAACAAACTCACGCCACCCAAAGATGAACAGGGAAACACATACATCCTGAGTAGTTTCATTAACCAGATGCTGCAATAATGTTTTGAATCACACTCAATAATGGGTGAATGGGCTTGTGAAGGCCACCGCAATTCCTCTTATTTAGTCTTTAATATCAGAGAGATAGCTAATGGTCAACATTTAACTTCAGGACACACTGCAATTGCCATTTGCCTGATTAGACAAGATTAGGTACTAAAAGATAGACGGCTGCAGGAGGATCAGGAGAGAAGTGCTGTTGAAGGAAGAAGCTGACAACAAATTCATAGTGAGCAGAAAAAGCTCATATCTGTATCAACACATTATACATGGAAGCCAAATTCTGTAAATTGAGTTTTTTTTATGTTTGTCTTCTCCAGACCTTAACAAATTGTGTTTGTGTTGCTCCCAAATTGCGTGCTCCCAAATTATGAACTGCTCGGACATATCTCTAACAAAAATTTGACATGATGAACCAAAAAAAAAAAAATCTTGTACCATCCTTTCATCCTTTGAATTCCTAATGATTTTCTGGTGTTCCCTTCTCTCCTATTCTCTCGTGTCCACCGCCATCCGGCTCTCCTTCCACTCCATATGTTTCTACATCCGCTTTCTTCACTCTTTGCGCTGAGTACATGAGCTGAATCTCAACAATGTGGGAACTCTTCACTTGATTGGATGTCTTATCAGTGAAAACACAAGAGCTTTAATTTAAAAACAAAAACTTGCCACGCATGACTGCACAGAGATGGGCAGGATGATTGGATGTAACCATACGTATGCGCGCATGTGTGTGTTCATGTGTGTGCATATATTTTTATGTATATGAGCAAATATGAATACATTTACTTGTGCGTGCATGTGTGTGTGTGTGTGTTGTTTACTTGTGTTTGGATGAATCCATGCATCACTTTCATCAGTAGTGTTTTAATTATGATAACACATAATTATAATTACTTTTATATCGCTGTGAGCATCATTATAACTCTATAAGTTGTCATGCATGCATTCTTCACATCACAGCATCCAAGCACGCAATGTGTGTGTGTGTGTGTGTGTGTGTAGAAATGTGATTTTACACACATTAGACAACGATTCAATAATGATCTTACACCCTTTTCTTAAAACTCTCCATGGGAGTATTCTCAAGGTATGCTTAACATGATTAAGAGAATTTCATGTTTTTTGATGCATAATGGTTTTGATTTCTTCAGATCCAGACCAGTACAGATCACAGAGGAGAGGGGAGGAGATAGAGAGTAATTAAGAAGAAAAAGCAGAAAAGAATGAGAGAACGACGAGGCCATTAAGGAGCAGAATAAGAAGATAGTGCCCAATAGAGCTGTCTCCTTCTTAATGAATTTAGCTTCCCTCATAATCATCTGAACAAACAAAAAAACACTGTCTACATCTTATTTCTCCTAGTACCTTTCATTTTCTTTTACTCAGGATTATTTCCTTGGGTCTTATTAAATGTATCCATCCTGCTGTCTATCTTCATTGATGCTTCAAATGGTATAAAGGAAGTCTTTTTCTCTGCAAAAAGGAAGCCGAGCCAAGAAAACAGGTAATGAGTAGGCCTATCTACCATGAACAGCCGCAGGGAGTCATTCAACGGAGAGACATGAAAACAGAAATGTGTTCTCTTTTTCTCTAATTCAAGCCCTCACATTATGATTACATGTTTAGGAGAAACCAGGTTATCGGGAGACATCGGGTTAGGACAGAGAACGCATTTATTGTATGTGCACAGCAACAACCTTGTTGGTGTAAAAGCCCGCATTTATGTGCAGATGGTCAGTAATCTTGTTTTTTTTTTTCTTCTCAGATAATTAGGACTGAAAATGCACGGAGAGAACAATGGTGAGAGATCTCATGGTTCATGTTCAGGTGGAGTCAGGTGTGTTTTGTCTTTTTTAAAATATTCATAATATTCAAGCGCCCTGACACACGAGGGTAAGCAATTTTTGGTGAACTAATTTCTGAGATTGAATGGAACATTTGCAGTCTCCCCAGTGACATTCACAAACACATAGCCAGAGAAGAAAAGAAAAGAAACAGAGCAGGGATTTCTGGCACAACTTCACCTACTTCAAAAAGGTGCATGGAGAATTGAAAAAAGTCTGGTCGAAACTCCAGCAACACTTGTAGTACATAAAGAACAACTTTATTGTTAGACCAAAGTGCTTTGGCTTGCTGCCTCTCTTCAGGGTCGTAATACAACACATTATAAAGAACGTTTAAATAGGGAATTTTGACCTCTTCAGAGAGCAAAAGAACAGCCTCCTCAACTCAAAAATATGTCAAATAAAATACCTATACACGAAAAATACCTATAACTATACACAAACTGATCAAATTATAACTTTCAATATTTCAGGTCCACACAAAGCACAGATGTAGTATAATCTACGTTGTTTTTGTGCCTGTTTGTGTGCTAAATTGTAAGTGATAATTTGCTGTCATGCCCCATTGAAGGTACCTTAAATGAGTCCCCAACACACCTCTGTCTACCTTTACAGGCCTTACTCTTTTCTCACATACTGTATATTTGGTAGGCTGGTCAGTACAGTAGTCTGGAGTAGTCTACATGGTAAGAGAATTATCAAAGAAAAGCACATTAATATACCTTTCCTTACACGATTGTGCAATTAAACACAATAATGCTGACTAGTAGAAATTAGTGCATTTTGAACTGTGTTTGCATGCATGCTCGGCGTTTAAAGTAAAGCTTTCCCTAGTTTTTAGTAGTCATCAGAACATTTTGCTGGTTCAACTGGACTCCATTCACCAGGGACTCATATTAGAAAAAGTTCTACTGCATAATTTTTTGGTGATTAGTGATCATTCTGTGGTTTGGGTCTGGTAAACACTACTATAATAATGAACTCATTCGTACATGAAAATCCAGACAAACATTCCAAAACATTATCTTTCGTGCGGAACAGAGGCAGAGTACACATCAGTATGATATTAGCTTTGGGACAGAGTTTTTCATGTTAACAATACTGATGAGAATAACATCTTCATTTTTGAAATGGGTGGAGCTTTTATCTCTGGTGACCAAGTAGCCTCGTTTTATTGCATGTGTATGTATTGTCTACATGTCCTTGGGACAATTATTCAGCCTCATAGACAACAGAAAATAGTCAACACATTGTGTTAACATCTCAACAGTGTTAACATCTCAAGGACTGACAGGGTTTCACCAGAGACTTCAATGTCTACACATACACATCCACCCACATATGCACACACTGACATGCAAGCATATTTATGTACAGCACAACACACAGCACACAGCACAAAGATGAATATGTAAACAAATAAGCATTTCACATGTACTGCATGTCCGACAGACATTATAACCCCTTATTATGGCAGTTACACTGCATGAGTGCAGCATAAATTTGAGGAATATTTCTTTATTCATGGTGGACAAGGGGTGTCAGTGTTCATTATAATGGAGAGGAAAGCATTCTGTGCCCAAATCGGATCCTTCTCAAACAAAAAAAAGCATAATTTGTAGTGCTTGCCCTGGAGAGTGTTGATGCCATATGGTCTAAATGCTGTTTAAGATGCCTTACAACACTGCCAAGAAACATTTCTTGGGGAAAACAGAGGTGCACACACACACACAGTTTGACTTTGCCTCCTTTCCCTCCCACTTGTACCACACCGACTGCCGTGTTGTCTTTTCCTCTCACTCATACCGCACTTTGCCCCGTTTCCTTCTCTAGCTCACTGAACTCTGCTCCTTCCTCCACTTGTTCTGCATCCCCCTCTCCTGCCTGTCCTTACCTCTCTTTGGCTTCCCCTAACTCCCTCCAGGCATACACATACTGGCAGCTCTTCCTCCCTCTCTCTCACTCTGATCTCACAAGGGAGCACTCTTGTCCTGCTGCTATTCCTCCTCACGGCTTATTTTGCTTCAGGCCTTTCCCCCTCTCCAGCTCAGCTACCACACTTCTTCCCTCCCTTCTTTATTTCCTTCCCTCACCTCTCTTTCAGGAAATGCTCTCTCTCTTCCACGTCTTGTCTTTCTCCAATAATGTTCCTCTTCCTAAACTCTGCTTCCATAACAGTGGGAGTAACCTGATAGAGAAGCCTTCCTTCCTGAGATGTCCTCCTTACTGGGGTTGAAAGGTTTGAGTGCTCCAGTGACCCTGGGATCTGTGTTGTCTGGAGCATTAGCTCCTGGTAGGATCTCCTACTGGAAATTGCTCCCAGAAGAGCAGCCAGGCAAAGAAGGATTTTTTTTAAGCCTATAGAAAAGCCTAGTGGGAGATGGGCCATCTTGGCTGGAATAGGCACACTAGGGCCCCGACTCTGGGAGGTAGGCTCACAGCACCAAGCAGTCGGGCTCTGACGCATGGAGCTCAGGCATGCTCTCCTAGAAGCAGCAACATGCGATGGGAAAAAAAAGACATTGAGCTTTGCTGCTTATTTTCTGCCATTACAATCCCTTCCCTTTTCCTTCGATTTACTCTAATTCCTACTCTTCTTGCATCGACCTCTTTCATTGCTTTTACCTTTTTACCTTGTGTCTCTCTGAGTCCATTGTCTTCAACCACCATGTGAATTCAAGTCAGTCATTCACATCTAAGCACGAATGGAGTGGCATCTCCTCCCTTCCTCCGCCCTGTCCTTCTAAAACCAGATGTGGTTGATCAACTCGAGTTCTTTCTCCCTGGGTTTCATCCTGTCTTTCCCTTATTTTCATTGCCCCTACTTCCCTCCCTTTGTCATTTCAGATACAAAACTGTCATTTCTCTCATCATTTTCACACTGAACTATTCACGCTCCATACCCTCCCACCTCCCTCTAAAGACAACAAAAGAAAGGTTGTCTTTCTCTTAGCTCAACATGCATTTCTGCCCTGCCTACTACCTCTCCTTTCTTCTCCATCCTTCACTTGTCTCCACACTCATCTTAGCTCTCCTCTCCAGCAATTTTCTATATCCTCTCTTGCTTCGAAGCTCATTCACACTGGGTTTGAGTTCAGCTGACTTTCTGTCTGTGCTTAGCATGATCCACCGCTTTCTCTACCTCCCTCTCTTGTCCTTTGTTCATGTTCACACTCAGCTGGCCTCTTCTCCTCCACTAGTTCCCACTTGCTGTGTCCTCTTCTGCACCTCCTGGTTATCACTCCTCCTTTACCGCCTCACCCCCTTACTTCCCCCTTTGCCTTCTTGCACGCTTCTCTCGCCAACCCCCCCCTCTTCCTTCACCAGTGAGCCTAACACTTCACACTGAGCTGTTTTCTGCCCTCCTTCATACTTTCCATCCTTCATTTCCTCCTTCTGTCCCTCCCTCCTTCCCTCCTTCAGAGAGCAGAATTACACTTCAAACAGTGCATTATAGGGGGTCAGAAAAGTAGCTAAATGCACCAGTGTTCTGTTTCTGAAAAATACTTTCACTCACTCACATACACTTTGACTCCATCCCTCCATATTACACCCTACATGTCCCTCCTCTCTCTTTTAGCTACACAACACACAGAAACACACACACAGGCACATACACTAACAGCAGACTTCACACTCATATCTCGTATTCTCCATCTCTCTTTTACATTCTCTCCATCTCTCTCTCGCTCTCTCTTATTCCCATCTCAATAGCGTGGTCTGCATGAATCGCCTGCCCCATTACAGTCATTACAACAGAGCCGCCATTTCTCTCTTTCCTCCCTTGCTCCTTTTATGTCATTACACAACTTTTTGTTCCATTTTTAAGAAGCACGGGGTGCCCACCATCCTTCCTCAAAAGACTGCCAATATACCCTTGAGCAAAGTCATTTTCCACAAATTGCTCCGATTGTGCTGCTAATGGTTATACGGGGTAGCCTCCAGGTGAGTGCGCGTGTACGTGTGTCTGTAGGCTAGTCCTGATTTGTCCTGTAATAATTAGAGTCTGTGTGTGTTTCTGATCTTCTAGGAGCCCGTCCTGTCCATAATGTGCAACAAATCAAATTCCCAATATCTTGGGAAAAACTGGTCGTTAATATTACTGTGTAAATTGGCATGTCCATATATTAATTAGGGACCGAGCCCAAAAGGCAGAGGACTACTACTGACCAAACAAACACTATCTCCTCCAAGGGCGTTAATGGTATCGGCTTCAAACTTTAATAGATGACTTATGACACTTAAAAACTTTGTAATAATTCGAACGGTTTGGATTTTATAAGCCCTCAAAGTGCAGTGCCACATCACCCTTACAATGTAAAACAATGGGGAGGCATGAACTTTGTGTCCAACAGAGGCTTCTGACGTCTAAACTATAAGTCTGACCACTTTCAAACCTGTATCAATGGATTTGCCACGAAATTTCCAACTAAAATATGATTTTTAATGTAAGATTTGGCCAAACTCATGGGATTTATGAGGAGATTTCACAAAAAGCGTTCTCTAAAATCCTGCTCTCCATCTGCTCCTGGTGATGTCACTCCCTCAGTGCTGTGAAACATTCCGCAATACACACTCATTATAAAATCACAGGAGGAGCAAGAAAAGACTTTAAAACTCAGACTCTAACATCTCAAAAACAGTAAAAGATAGAAAAAACATGTAAATTCAAGATTTGTAGGTCAAAGTCTTGTGACTCATTTAAAGTTCAAATGAAGTTTGTATCTAAAACTATGTGGAAGCAGTAAATGTTCAAAAAGGTGTGGGTTCACTCACACTCTCCATTTAAATATGAGTATTTTTCTGTGTCCAGCTGCAGTTACTTATTGTCTCTACACACCTGACAGTACACATGTCAATCAAACTTTCAAAATAAAAGTACACCATACTTGTAAGAAATATCCCTCATTTTTAAAAAGCAAAATTATCTGATCCCGACGGGCCAGAGTGCGAGGTCCCGACCAATGTTGCTTGCAGCTTTAACTTTAGGTTGTATTTTAATTTCTTGTTTTTTGTATGTTGTTTTGTTCTTCTTTTAGGCTGAAAATTTTAGAAGCTGTAGCGGTAATTGGAATATAAACCTTGATAGCATTTTTGGTGCAAACTCAGGAAGCTCATCGTCATCGTCACCCATTCAGAAAATCTAATCAGTAACTCTGTAAATTTGGCTTAACTGCAGACATCTATTGGCTAATATACCACATGAAACCCAGATATTAAGCAAAATTCCTAAATTACATGAACCCCTGCAGGTAATTTTAGTCCAGCGCGAATATGACTAATGTCTGTAAAGCAACTGCTATGACAGGACATCTGTAATGTTAATGACCAGTTTTAATAGGATCAAAGTTCTCTGGAATCTGTCTCCCAGTTTACAGAGAAGGGATTGCCCCCTGCATTTATGAGCTGTTACAGGAAAAGGTTGCACATGTCGCATGTAGCATCCTTCCCATAACAAACAGTAATAGGAATAAAATATTGATGGGCTACACATGTATATGTGTGATGTACACAAACTATACTGGACCTAAACCTGACATAATTGCTGAGCCGCAATACATGACTGCTATGATTTGTTGGTATCTTCTTATGTCCACATGATGGTGAAGTAGGCCAACAGTAATAATATAATAGTATCAATTAACATATAATGCTTACAGTAGGTTACTCCACCTCCACCTCACCTTCTCCCATACAAATAGTGTATAAGCCATCTTGGTTTTGGTAAATACCTTTAACTAAATCATTTTTTGTAAGCCTTCAGCAGGCATACAAACAAATTATTGGCTAAATCATTCAGCACCAGCTGTTGCAGTGACCCAGTGCTCTTTTTTAAAGAGAACAAAAGTAAGTAAAGTTTATTTAGTATAGCACCTTTTACAGAGAAAGGTCACAAAGTGCTCCACAATTAAAATTGTTAAAAATAAAACAGGCCTTCAGGGCATGGAGAATTACATTTAAGAATTGAGACAAGACAAAAAATGATTCATACAAAGAGGGTTGTAGTTAATTTGCGTGTGCAGCTTTGTGTGCAGACATGAGAGAGAGTATGCATGCCTGCTTCTCTCTAAGTGTGACTGTCCTACAGAGACGTTTAGTTGGTACCCTTGGACATAAAGTGAGTTGTAGCAGAACATTCACCTCATTCATAATTCACCCAAATGGCAGAAGCCAGAAGGAAAACATGCTAACACAAGAAATATTCATTTGAACTGCACAATTGAACAAGTGACATTTAGGAGCATCTTTGTGTCCACATGTGTAAGGAGAATGCATATGTACAGTATGTGGCCCTGTCGCCTTCCGCTGGAGTCAGCCATTGTAACCGTATTAATGGTTGACTGAGACAGAAGTCAATTTTCTCTCTAAAGAACAAGTGAGAGGAAACAAGTTTGATGGCCTGTGCAGTATTTCTCTGCCCTCATCCTTGAGGGATCATCTCTCCCAATCCCTGCTTTGGCTCTCTGGGGTCTACTCTTGCAGATTATTATTGCGGATCCATCTCTTTTTCTCCTTCCCTCCTTCTCGCTGCTTCACTCCACTGGGAGCTCACACAGAAAATAATCCCTTCTCCCACAAGCAGCGACAAGAATAAAATAGTTTAACAAAGCTAATTAAAAAGTGAAGATTGATGTATATGTTCATAGACGGAGTAAAGGATTGAGGTAGCAGAAAAAGAAGAGGATGATTTGTGGGGTAAGGTTTGTCTGACTACAATCACTACTTCCCTGCTTCCACACACAAACACACAACTGCACATACATTAACAGTACAACAGGAAAACAGTGTAATATACTGTGCGTCAACACTGCTGTGTGCAGACACACACACACACACACACACACACACACACACACACACACACATAGCATAAATGATGATATATCATGTAATGAAAGGGAAAGCACATGAGAGGCAACAGTGCCATCACTGCAACCATGAATGCTTTATGGCTATTTAAACAAGTCAATTTCATGCTAATGTGACCACTGCTTACCATGCTAGAAAATTATAAACAACCTTCTGGTGTGGGAGGAGGATTGTGAGCAGTAGGGTTCAAGGGGAGGGAAAAAAAGCAGACGGTGATGCAAAACAAAAAGACAGAATGCTCTCATTGGCCATTAGGGTGTGTGTGTGTGTGTGTGTGTGTATATATATGTGTGTGTGCATGCTAGTTTGGCAGCTGAACAATGATAATCCTCATGAACCATACAAAATGACTGATTAGCTTCCCCAAACACTGTTTTCAAAACTGTCTCTCTCTTCATTTTTATTTCCACTCCAAATATGTGTTTATCATATATCTTTTAGAAACAGAGTACACCGCACACACCACAGATCTAGCCTATTCTGTTCTAGCGATTTTCACTTTCTTCTATCATTCTCTCTCTCTTTCTCTCATCCAAACACACTACACCAAAGCAATTCCTTGATTGCACATGTATACTCATGGAAGACTACACGCATACAAACACGTTACTTGGACTTTGCTTCATCACTGCAGGAAAATGAAAGGAGGCTCTTAAGAATCCTGAAGCAGAAAAATTCAGCCACTGAATCAGAGAAGTAAGTGTGTGACTGGGGGAGAGAGCGGGCCATGGAGCCCTAATATGAAACCGCCAAGCTTCCCTCAAACCATTACACAGAAAGCCATGGACATTTCATTAAGCACAGAGCTGGAAAAGAAGACACAGAAAAAGGGCAGAATTGAGAGAAGCATTACATATTCCCAAATACAGTTATGCAGATATAAGATGTGAAACAATCAGGGATCGTTCTATTCTAGAGTGAATATTAGCAAGACAAATCAACCATAATATGCCTATCAAATCCCATTTGCTGATATTGTACTGCGTAAAACAGCTCTGTGAGTAGAATACCATAAGGATTACAGGAGTTCTTCTTGTTCTTCCTCTTATTTCTCTCTCCACCTCTCCAGCTTTCAGTCTCTCTCAGTCCTCTGGAGCCCTAACATTATACAGCGTAATGGAATATCGACAGAGTCGCTCCATTGTGCTTTAGACACACACAATTCAGCCAACAGATGAGCCCATATTCTATTCTAAAATGGGAACCAATGTACTTATAATGTGAAGGGGCGCAAAGAGTATAGCATGGAGTGTACTGTATCTGACGGATCGAATATTGCAATCTAAACCTTATCATTGTGTGAGGTGCAGAGCTGAATCCTTGATGAGCGAAGCGCACTCACTAAACACTGATTTGCTTCATCTCTCTCGTTCAGTCTCTGTCTGTTACTGTCTCAATGCAGAGCTCCCTCACACACACATAGTCTCTGTTTTTCTATCCCACCTTTTCACTCTATTTATCCCATTTCAGTCTGTCAGTCTGTTTCTCTCTATGTGTGCATCTCTTTTTTTGTCACTCCTCTCTCTCTCTCTCCCTGCAGATTGCCATGGTAACAGGTGATGGAGGCTCAGGTTGAGCCCAAAGGTCCACTGCCACAACTAGGGTGCTTTTAATTGGTCATTTAGTCCAGATTCTGGCAATGTGATGCGTGAAAATACCAGATGTATCTGTCTTTTAACAGTTACTTCATTATCACCCTTTTAGAATTAACCTTTTCATTTTCACTGACTTTGAAATATTAACCTTAAATATCGCCGGTCATACTGTATTATAATTCAGTCATTCAGTCTTCAGTCTTCATGTGGGTACATTTCAATTACATAAAATGCAAAAAAATATGAAAATGAAGCAAAGAAAATGTTGCAAGTGCAAATGATACATGAAATGACCGTCCAAAGAATCCATAAAAATCATTTGGTACACCACGGTTAACGTTTAAATATGGTGCAAATACATCTATATGTACTACATACATTTTCCTGTTCTATGTCTACTATTGTATGTTTGTTTACACAGGGAAATCATTAGTATTGACAGAACTCATGCGTATAATTCATTCAATATGTTTCTACAAATTGTAATGGGATTTAGCCAGAAAAAGCCAGGATAGATCAATTGAAAGAAACATATGTCTGAAAAGATGGTTTAAGCATGGGAAGCAGTGAAATCAACCTATTATCACAATGACACGTGTCAAAGTGTGGGTAAGTTGATGTGACCCTTTACATACAGGATAACTGATCCGTTGTGTCTTGGCTCTTTTAGCAATTTCACAACTCACTCGGCAACAGTATGATGGGCAAATTTGTGGAAGCAAGGCGGTCGATTTATATAATTGTGCTAGCTAAGTAAAGAAAGGCTAATGATGATTGGGTCAAATGGAGCAGAATGGAGCGAAAAATGTCTGTAGGTTTCTATGGGTCAGTGTCTCTCTTACAGAGAAAAGAAATAAAGAGGATAAAGACCGTCGGTGGGTTACTCTATAGCAGCTAATATAGAGAAGAAATAAAACAAAAGATTAAAAGACACAGGGAATTAAAATTTCAAGAAAAAGCAAAAAGGTCCATAGTGGTGAAAAATGCATCATAGTGACCAGCTTTAAGTTAGAAATGGCTGGAGAGGGTTCTCAGTTATTGCAACAACCAAAATGCAGAAAAAGAGGGGAAAATTAGACCACAAGAAAAAAAATATAACAGCGGAAACACCAGCAGTCTCATTAAATTTAACCAAAATTCATACATGCATCCATCCCTTCATATACTCATCAATATATCACTGCATGCTGTGCATTCATTAAATTCCTCACTCCATCCCTCCTTTTCTCCATTACTCCTCCAGTCATTCCTCAAACTGTTTTTTCATTCCCTCTGAAGGTACAAGCAGCTGTAATGACTTGTGAATCCTAAATATCCAAACCATCCATCCATTTATCTCTTAACTTATCTATTCATCTCCTCGTCTGACTGTCTATCCACCCCTTTACACATTAATCTATCCATCCATCCATCTCTTTGCCACTTTTTTCATTTGCTTCTCTCCCCGAGTTGGCTGAAGGATGGACTGTAGGACTGAAGGATTCATTGTCAGCCACGTTTACGATTTCCCTTTAACGTCACGGCCCCACCCATCTCTCCATCTGTCTGTTCCCCTGCTCTCAGCTTCCTTCCGTCGTGTCGCTGCAACCTCTTCAATCATTCATTTTCATATCCCTCAGTATGTATGCATGCAAGTGTCATTATGTGTGTGGAAAAAGAAGTAGAGAGGACAGCGTTGTCATAGGGATAAGAGAAGGCACGAGGGGATGAGCTCAATGATTTGGCATAAGGTGGAATATGAAGAGGGTTTATGGGATTTTTTTTTTTTTTTTTTTTTTTTTTGTATGTGTTCCAATCTAATTTCCTGTTATAAAAGTAACATATCCAAAGAAATTTGACAAGGATATCATAAATAAGCCAGGAGGATGAAAAGACAATCAATGAGTAGAAGAGGAAGGTGGAGAGGGGAAAGTGGAAAGAGGTGTGTTTAGTTTAGTAGCTGCAGGTATGGTGTTAAAGATGCTTGCTCTTGTGACCAATAAACTAGTTTTTCTTGTCTTAGTTTTACTCTTCTTTCCTTTGGTTATTGGTGCATTTTCTTGTAGCTTCTCCGCTCCATTTTTTTGAATTTACTTGTCCTGAAATTCCCCTTGCTTTGTCCTTGCTTTTTTTTTTTTTTCAGATGTTAAGATTTTGTCAAAGCTTTTAACCCCCCCCCCCCCTCCCGCCACCCTACAAAGGCACACACATGAACACACACACACGTCTTTAAAACATATTGATGACCGGAGCACCACATGTCATTCTAACGGGTGTGTGTGAGCATCGGTATGTACTATAAAGAAAACAAGTTGTTATGTTCACTCAATTTAATGCTTGACTACTCCATAATCTTCAGTATGTCAGGGATAGTGAGCGCTAAGAAAGTGACAGTTATTATCTGTGTGAGAGAGGCCACAACAGAGGCCATTCAATACCAGCAGCCAGGAAGATTAGGACCAAACATCTGTTATATGTCCTTATTTCTTCCACAAGTGTTAGATGAACTGTCATCTGAGCCATACCAAAAATGCATGGTTATCGCTAGCAGTGACTTGCTGGCTTTTACATATTTTCAAAAATGGTTATATTTTGGAGATACTAGATTTTAGTTATGATTATATAAGATAGAGACATTAAATAAGGTCATATGATGGGTCAAAGAGTACAAATGTGTGTTTTGCTGGTGACATCATTTAATATTTCATGGCATATTTGATTGCGACACGATTCTAAGTAAGCATGTACTGTATATGCAATAAACATGGTTTCATTGGGTTAGCGTGTAACATTGTCTTTTTTATAGCCCCTTTTTTTTTCATTGTTGCTTACTATTCCTATAATATTTATTGTTTAGCTATAATGTATTCAGTGCAAGCAGAGAAGTTAACAGCTACGGTATTGAAAACTGCACACATTTCTCAAATAGCATGGTCCTATGATGAATGCCAAGTTCACAGTGGGTGGTATTACGTATGGATTTTTCTATGCACACTGTTTGTGTGTTCAAAAAATTGTGCATGTGCATTTATGATTGTTTTCTTTGATTCAGTGGATTAGTTTTATATGTTGGTATTGCTGGTCCATTCCTGTTGATCAATTTTCTTCTTTAACATTGTTTGTCATTTATGTTGTCACCGCCACTTTCTAGACTGTGTACAAACCTGATTTTCCATTATAAGTAAACACCTGCCGTCCTCAGTATAGCCTTGCTCGAACGCCCAAAAGAGAAACTGAAGACAGTTAAACCAAAACGACCAACAATAAAGAATAAGGGCCACGGACACTGCAGTGGGTTCACAAAGATTAAGTGGTTGATGGTGTTCTACTCTGGAGAGTGAGCTGCAACCATCAGTGAGTTTGCTGTTGTACTCACCTGTCCTGTCTGCACTGTGAAGTCCTCCACAAGATGCTCTAGGTTATACTTCCCTGCTCATTCATTCTTAATGCATAATTTAAGCATGCCACTCAATCTCTCTTGTCCCACTGTGCATTTTGAGCTGAATGAGCGTTTGGCAGTCACTGCTGCGACAGGGAGTGTCGAAATCAGTAGTCTGACCTTGCACACCTCCCTGAGGATAGAAGTTCTAAAGTCTAAGTTCCTGTTTTTGCCAAACCTAATATGCACCTGTATGGTTCACTTAGCAAGCTTGTTGGGTGGTTTGTTAAATCAGTAATTAATTAAGGTAGATGCAACCTACCTATGCCAAGGGACAATAATGTTAAACTTAACCATAACCCATAATGCCATTTTTGCACTGTTCACAAACTGCTAGCTCAGGGCCAGGTGTAGCTGCACCCCATGCATCTCCCCAGAACTTCACCATTGAACGTATACATTTAGAAAATGTGTCTTTTACAGAATGTCAGCTGACTGCCGAGTGGCTCCTTGATGCAGTAACACCAGCAGCTTCCTCTCTGGTAAAGCTGCTTATTTGGCACATTTCTTTTGTTCCATTTTCACATGTTTATCATGACTTTTTCATGTGACTTGCTCTTACAATTGAATACTTGGAAAAAAATCACTGATCTTTAAAAATGAAAAAGAGCACATAAAAGTAAGTATACAAAAAAACAATGTTGGTATAGTAACAAAAGTAAATGTAATTTGTTAC
This sequence comes from Thunnus thynnus, assembly GCF_963924715.1. NCBI lineage: Eukaryota > Metazoa > Chordata > Actinopteri > Scombriformes > Scombridae > Thunnus > Thunnus thynnus. The sequence continues at coordinate 24,338,361 of NC_089518.1, read as the reverse complement.
ATCCACCCCTGATTTTTGTTAATGCACATATTAAATTTTTGTTCTGTGATTTATGGTTGATTAACTCAAGGTAGGGTTTTCTTTCTGTATAAAGTTCTTTTGAGTCATACTTGTGATAAATTGGTTCAGTATATGAATTATGAAATCAAATTTGTCTATTACCTCCTCCCCGTGGCTTTGAGATATTACTATCTGTCAGAAATTCAATAATTTGTGAAATACTTTTTATCTAATTACCCATAAATTGCATTCTCATCCCAGCATATTGCCCCGTATGCGCCTGCCAAGTTTCACTTCTCTGCAGCTTCTTTGCTAGCACACAGTTTGAGAACCGTTATCTGAGATGGCAAGGACTCCTACGTAATCTTATCCTAGCCAAATGCTGACGCAAGCTTACCCATCCAATCAAAGCACACATTACAAGGCTAAATTCCTTGGACTGCTCACACCAAAACTACTTGTTAACACTAACTTGTGGTTGCTATGGCACCAGCCTATCAGAGAGCCCAGGGCTATACCACTGAGTTGTATATAATCTTTCCTATGCTCCCAGTCTGTTTCTCTGGGCAACGAGCCTCCTGAGATGATTTATGTATCTGTCTCTGCCAGAGTCTGCAGAATCTTGCTGGAGGTAGAGAATGAGAGAGCAGGAAAGATTGAGAAAAGAAATTTAGTTTAATCACAAAATGTATGTTTTTTTTCATTTCCTTAAATCTTAACTGTCAGCCTAGAGGAGAGGAGCAAATATGTGAGACAAAAGAGGATTAATCTTAAAAGTATGTTCTCCTCTTCCTTATATCTCTGTTAAACAACCCATTGAGAAATAAGAGCATTTTTCTCCAAAAAAATAACATTTATGAAACCATATAGCAACTTTAAAATGATGTGACTGTTGTCTGACTTTGCTTCATTCATCAGTATTACTGTCTAAGTTGTACTGTCAAGGGTTGTCTTTTCTATTGTTTGCAAAGCTACATAACTATCATAATCAGACCACTTCAAGGACAACTCACATGGAGACACATTGTCATGCACAAGGACAATATCCAAATCCCTTTGTGTTCCGCTTCTCAGAAACTTTGCTATCCCTTGCATAGGGACTCTAAATCGGCTCTAATAGTCTTATGTTTGCTCCCAAAGGACGCCGATGTGCTATTTGAGTATCTAAAGCACCCTGCCTGGTGCTATGTTAGTACCTAAGCTTTTGAAAAACCACGGGAAAAGCCTGGTGATAAACACTATGACCTAGCCCTGGCTTTCAGAGGCTTCTCCTGGCTCGCTTGTGGAAAGTAGCTGTTGATGCACCATTGAGACACCTCATATCCTTAGACACACACAACAACACATACACCAATTGACTCTGAAACACAGGAGTGGCTAGTACTAGACTTTTTTAAGCCCAGCATTTTTATTGGAGGTGATCCACATTTACTGCTCATATTGATAAAATGAGGAGACAGATGCTGCTTTCACAGCGTTGCGGGAGGTTTGTGTGTAAGACAGTGAGAGAGAGAGAGCCCGCAGACAACGCGGTAAAGACGAGGAGAGGAGAGGGAAAACAAGGACAATGAGGCCCACAAGCAACACGTGCAAATGGGCTCACACACATCCGCACAGCTTTGCACACATATGTGGATCCATGCCCACAAAGCTCAATCATATTCCCTGAAGTAACACTTACACTCTCTTTTCAACACCATACATAATATACTACAGTCTACTTAGCTGTATCTTGGAGCCAGTAAGCAGACAAATTAAAATAAATGACTATTTTAGTATTTACTCCCACTCTCCCTCTTTATTCCTCCTCCTCCTTCCCACTGCTCCAAACCTAACTGATAGTAGAACATCCTTTACTGTAGATTAAAACACTGAAGGGGCTGCCAGATTTATGATCACAGTTGCCAGGTGTTTGGATTACGTGTATTGTCTGCTGAGAAAAAGTGGATCAGTACAGGGGAAGAGACAAAAAGAATATAGCTCATTACAACAGAGTTTCTCTTGACTTACAGTATAGTCAAGTGTTATAGAGAATCAGCAATGCAGGTAAACCACTGCAAGGGAAAGATGAGGTTGACAACAGACTAAATACAGCTGCTTGACATTCATACAGTATTGTAAGTGCATTATTTAAGGTACTTGTATTTAAGTGTTTTAGATCTGTCAGATTTCATAAACTGGACACTTTACCAAACATGACAACCAGCACCCATATCAACTCCAGATAGTTTCAACCAAAATGCTCTGCGTGGTGTGGACGCTATCTGTACTGGCCCCACTAGATGTCCATAACCAGTGTACCCAATCAACATATTAAATTTTAGTGTGCAATTGTAAAATACATAAAACAGAAACAGAGTTGGGCTTACTTATGTGGTCCAGTAAATATGTAGGACATAATATTTATTCCAAATCAATCTTTTCTCCATAGCAGGATACTATGGTTATGTCGGGTAAGTAATAATAGACATGAAATTGGGAATGTAATATGAAAATGCAGCACTGGCATAGGGGGTTCAAAGATGTCTATACATATTTGACCACTTATTGCTCTTGTATAGAATCTTGAGGCTGCTGGCAGCTACAATAGAAGAAACTGAGAATTTATCTAAGACATAGTCATCATTATTACCCCTTTGTTATAAACATATGCAAAAGTCGCAAAGTCAATTAATATTAATATTCAGATCAGTGGCGGCTGGTGACTCAAAAAATTGGGGAGGACAGGAGGAAAACCAACATGGAATCTTACAACAAACTGCATCAAACTATATCATTGTTCCCCACCTGATGAAATCGGAGGGTTGGGGGGCAATTTTATATGCCAATAAAACAATTTTCTTGAGTGGTGTAAAGGCTGCTTCTTTAAAGACATTTTGCATACACATATTGTCTCTAAACAAAGAGGAGCTCATTTTAGCCATGGAGTGGATCAAATGTGTCATTTTATCAACAAAGGAGCTATCTACTGCTCATTATCTACTGCTGCTACTCTGCCTTACAGTGGAGAGAATTGAAGATGAAATCTGGAAACTATCATTGGACCAACTCGATGTCAATATTGCATTCTGGTTGTTGATTGGTAAGGGAGGACAGCCTCCCTTGAAGCGTCATTTTACGTGTCATGGCCAATCACAGATTAGCATGAAAAAAAATGAAATACATTAAGTCCAATGTAAGAGATCCCGCCCTGCAGAGGACAGCAGGCACCCATCCTCCTCTGCACCAAAATAAAAATAAAAATAAAATTGATTCATGTTTTATAGATTTCAAAAAGGCCTTTGATTGTATTTGGTTTGAAGGGCTCTTTTATCAATTATTAGAGTGGCATAGGGGGTAAAACCTATGATATAATTAAATCAATGTATTTGAATAACAGATGCGCAATTACCATCGGAAACAAAAGAACCAGTTACTTCAAATGGTACCGTGGGGTGAAACAGGGCTGCAGTTTAAGCCCAAACCTTTTTAACATATACATAAATACATTTGCAGAACAACTGCAAACATCCACAGCTCCTGGTGTGACTTTGCAGGACACAGAGGTCAAATGTCTGATGTTTGCTGATGACCTGGTTCTCCTGTCTCCCTCCAGAGAGGGCTTACAGCAGAGCCTGGACATGTTCAGTCAGACACGGGCCCTAACTGTAAATATGAATAAGACCAAAATATTGACTTTCCAAAAAAGATCCAACTCCCAGAAAAATAAATTCGCATTAGGAAATATAGAAATGCCAAACATTATACATACAAAACATTATACATATTTAGGCTTGAATATCAGTTCCACTTGACATTTTGGCCTGGCTGTGAATAAGCTGAAGGAGAGGGCAAGAAGGGCTTTTTACACCACCAAAAGAAAAACACCAATTGACTTTCCAATTAGGACCTGGCTCAAAATTCTAAATTCAGTAATAGAGCCAATAATGTTATATGGTAGTGAAGTGTGGGGTCCACTTACCAGCCAAGACCTCCCAAAATAGGGAAGACACCCACTGGAAGCCCTGCATGCAGGACTGTGCAAAAACACACTGAGAGTCCACAGACACACTATCAATAATGCATACAGGGCAGAACTTGGTCAATACCCTTTAATAATTAAAATTCAGAGGCGAGCCATCAAATGTTATAAACACCTCCAATCTAGCGACCCCCAGTCCTACCAGTACAAAGCCCTTCAGTGCCACGAGTTGAACAAAGATCAGAGTCCCCTCTGCCAGCTGGTGCCGAAGCTCTGCCCACACACACCAAAAACAATCTGGCACAACCAAATCATCTCAAAACAAAAAGAAAATTATATCAAATATTGGAACAAAACCACAAAATCACAAAGTAAATTAGAATTGGAAGAAAAACCATGACAATGTACAGACTGAGTGGACACAGCCTGGCCATAGAAACAGGCCATCACAGGCGGAACAGTCTCCCCAGGGAGGCCAGGCTGTGTCCACTTTGTCATAAAGGAGAAGTTGAGACAGAATCTCACTTCCTATTATACTGTGACAAATATGAGGATTTGAGAGAAGTTTTCTTTGAAAAAATAAATCATATATTTCCTGAATTTATCCACCTCCCTGATCTTCAGAAACTGTCCTCTCTATGTGGGGAGAAAAGTCAATGTGCAGTAATAGCTGCAAAATATATTAAATCTTGTCATAATCCAAGAGAAATAAGCTCTGTGGTAAATGTTTCTGTGTGATTACATCTGTAAAAATGCCTTTTATTATATTATATTTAATATTATTGTTCATATTTACATATAATTGTATAATTATTAGTCATCCGTCCATTTTTATAATTTTCTGTACTGCTTTGGCAATGTAGATTTCTGATCTGTCATTCCAATAAAGCTTATTTGAATTTGACAAACTTAGAAGAGTCTAAACAATTTGAGCCTTCAAGCCTTTTCACAGCAGACATTTGACTTGTTTTAGCAAGAAAAGCACAGGTGTAACTAATAAAATAATAATGACTGTATGCATTTAGGTGCTCCAACTCCAGGACCCTGGTTACTCTGCATGCTGCTTACTGGCATGGCTTACATAACACTTAAATGGAAGAGGGCCATCATAGGTGTTATAAGTTACACTTGTGCTTTTCCTGTAATGATAATTCTGATAGGAATTGGGAAAGGCTGCTATAAACATTCAGCAGGTGTCATTAATTACCAAACTAAGTGCAGCCCAGAACACAGGCCCTTCGGTGCACAATGTACTTGTTGTTTTAAACTGTTAATACTTAAGAATCCTTGCTTGAATAAAAAACAACAAATTAACATTGTTTACTTTTTCTCAGAAGGTGATAGTATGAGAATATTTATTCTTGAACAAAAACCAAGGATTTGTGTATTCCTTCTACCACATAGACCTGTCACTGACAAAAAACTAGCACCTCGATGTCAATCTGAGAAATTAATATTTGATAAGTAAACATAGCTGCATCCTCTCAGTCAAGGCTGCAGGGTGAAATCAATGTGTTGTAGTTGCTTTGAATAGAGCTTTTCACTCTAACATGGATCTAATACCCAATTATAATGTTCATGTCCAAATAAAAAGTGTGTGTGCATTTGATTGATAAAAAAAAATACATAATTGCTCACAATTATATATTCTAGAAAAAAAACACTGCAACTTAGTAGATACCAATCTGATGGCAATTACTTTCTCAATGCACAGAGTCTGTGACTGAAAAGATGAGTAAACACGAAAATCTGTATAAGATGGGATCAAATTAAATGAGCCCTTATGCAATAAGATGAGTAAACGGCTTGCATTTGTTTTTGTTTTGCTTCATGACACCACATTAAGACGTCAAAGAAAATCATCGTCACAGTAAATAAACTCTCTGTTGCTTCCTCACTGCTGTCAGTTCAAAGACTATGTACTTTACATGTGCACATATCTGTGTTAGCATCCACATATTTAAATGTGGATGTTTTGTTGATGTTGCTCTGCCTGTATGGTTGGTTAATGGTTTACACGAAAAAACGCTCAACTAAAACCTTTACAAGATAAAAGGTTCTGTATTTTCATGACTAAACACTCTTTTCACTATCTTATATTCAGTCTCTTATGCACTATTTACTCTTTGGTCTGGAAAAAACAGATGTATGGCTTAGGAAGATTTTGAGAGATTTAAGTTTCTCACATGGTTTGTGAGTCTTGCTACATATGCTATTCATACATACACATACTCATGTATTCATGGACACAGACACAACCCAGTGTTGGGTATCAGCAGTGTTAAAAGCCGAATGTGGAATATGCTGTTTGGTAAGATTTGAGATCTGATTTTACAGAACTGAAATTAGCTTTTGTTTTCACATGACTGCAGTAACTGAAATCTGTTCAACTGTACACCCATGTTATTTTTTTTCCTTAACATATGTGTGCTTTCATGCCAACTTTCACTGATATTTCCCCACACCATGTTGAATTATCAACAGTGAAACAATCTCAACTCCACCAATGAATTTGAAGATTTCAGTTTTGTTGGGGATATTATCCAGACTTGCTTTTGCTGGGCCAGATATTCACTGTTGTGAGGCAGAAATCTTACTTATCTAGTCTCTTAAATAATTCATACATCTAGGGAGGTGGTAAGACCAACACACCACAGTAGCGCTTTTATGTAGTGTCAGGTGGACCGATTTGTTAAATGGAGCAAATATATGTGAGAGGTGGATACATTTCTGCCAAATACTTAATGTAAAAAGTTACTCACATACTCTGTTGGATGACAGCAATGAATATATACTCCACAGAATAATGGGATGATTGGTGCCTCTAAATCAAAGCCTGACTGTGCAGAGAATCATTGCAGAGTCACGGCAGCATTACACCCAGGATGCTAGAATGCATGCAAATTAATTGCATGCATGTATATTGCATTTCTAATTAATTGGTTACAGCTGTATAAGGATCAGACTAAATCTATTAAAAAATATGGTTACAACTGTAATAAATTTTGATATCATCCACACTTACAGGAATTTAATGTCTTAGTTCTAGTTGCCCAATTAGATATAGGTTTTTGAAGAACAAGGTGTTGTGACACTTGTGCAGCCGTCAAAGGCTGTAAGTTCACGAGGGTATCACAGGTTCATCACTGTTGGGAATACACCTCGATGTCTCATTTTAAAGGAAGCCTGTTCAAAAGTTCATTCTTAAGTCTTTGGCAACATGCAATCGCTCCCTTCAAAAGAGCAGAGAATTGCTGAGAGTGTAGGCGAGCTGATTCACAGGCAGAAAAGTAATGTAGAAAACATTTACTTCATTCCCTTAAGCTTAGTGCTAAAATCCACAGTTTAGACAGAAAAGAAGAAAGAAAAAGTTTGGCAAATAAGTGAAAATGTAGAGCTCAACAGTATTTAGAGAAAAGCAGGTCATGTTTTGAGGGGAAGCATAGGTATATCCTGTCGCAATCTGTTACCTATTAGGATATTTCCAAATAGGGGCAGATTCTCAGAGATGCACAACTGTTTCAAACTGGCTTGGACCTACAGTATAATGTTTTTTCGGTACTCTTTGAATTGTCCATTGTGTTACCATTAAGATAATCTTCATTTCAATTATAGTTTGTGTCATAACATTGTGATGTCTTTCATTCTCATCTTCTACTCCTCCCTGAAAGTGAACACATGTAGCTTCATAGCTACCTCTCAATTTTCAATGAGCACCTTTAGCCCTAGTTTAACTTCAAGTGCACTTCTGAGATCCTTAATGAGAACACCCTCGATCCCTGTCCTCTCATTGTATAAAATGTGTGAGTCGATGAGTGTGTGTCTATTTTCAGCCTGGAGTAATGCAGATGTGAGGCTAAATGAAACTAACAAGCACAAAGCAGCTTACGATCCTATATTTAGCTTGAACACAAGTGGAACCAAAGTCCTCCTTAAAGCACAGACAGGTTGACTCACCCTAATACCAGATCGTCTGAAAGCACAGTTCACAACCTGTATCTACCCACTCCAGTACCTGTCTCCCCCAATGTTTCCTGTTTGTTGCTCTCTGCAAGGCACTTGCACACTGCCAGCCAGTGAGTCATAAGCTTGAGCACAGCAACTTTTACCCACAGTCTTATGCACACACTGCCATGTACACACAGAAACTAAGGTGGAAAAAATTAAGATGAATAAGCCCAGACAGGCACACACATACACACACATACACACACACCCACACACCACAGCATGCAGGTTTTACACAAAAATCCAAGCACCTCCTGCGCCACCTTAACCCAGATTAATGCTTGTTTGGCTGCACAGCCAAGTCAGCCATGCCAGGATTTTCCAACAGCCGGCTCACAGGTGCACCAGGTTAGCACTTAATGCCATTTCAATGCTCTGTCATGATGTGCTGATGAAAAAACTCAACAATTCAGAACAGCTGGCTGGACAATCAGAGATTACATTTTACAAGCACGTGTATAATAATGTAAAGTGTAGGAACATTGGAGCTGCTTGAGATGACCCACCTACAGTAATGTCACTTAGCTTCAACTTCGTCTAAAGCTCCCTGACATGAGGGAACAGACAATTTAATTTTTTTTAAAGAATATTTATACTATTTAATGAAACACAGTATTCTAGTCAGGTGTGATAGATAAAAAAAAAAAAAAAAACACTTACCATACCATACCATACCATACAAAGTGAACACTTTTACACCAAGTACTTTATGGCAAGCCTTTGAGTACTTTATGGCAAGTCACATGTTAAGTCGCAAGTCTGCATAAGCAAACTGCAAATAAACATGTCAGTCTTTCAGGTCTCTAAATACTGATCATGCACTGTTTATCAGAAATGAGCCAAACTCTGGTTTTGTTGACAGTATGATCACACAAAAAGTCAGGCAGGGTGATGTCATGACCATAGGTGAAGATGCAGTTAAATCAGAAGTATATTCCAACTAAAATATATTAGTTGCTGTACTGAGACTGGAATGAATTATATCCATTTGATTCAGCTCCTTTTATGTTCTTTAAAAGCAGTGTGTGCCCCACCATGGTTCACTGAATATTTCATACTGTAATGTTTCAGTGAGGAGGGTGCTGTAACCTAATTTTTATAATTGCAGAAAGTGACATAATTATCCTGTTCAGTCACTGAAGTACATGTTTTGATTATCTAGGCCGGACTGTGATATTATTAGTCTAAATATGAACATTATTATAGACATGGCATATGGAATTGCTGCTTTTGGATCAAGATACCACATGGAGCATCCTGCTGAAAGATTTCAGTAATGGGCAGTGGACAGGAAATTTTCAAATGCCACAATCATTTTTCGCAATCCATGCTTTGAGGAGGTAGAAAATGTGATACTGAAACTGCAGAGCATCTGCTTATTTATATCAACACTCCTCCTCTGCTCTAATCTCCCTCAGCTCAGTGCAAGCAGAGACATGGCGAGTCACAAAATAATGGAACAGGTATTGGCAGGGAGAAACCTTGTCCCTTTTACCAGTCACTGCACTTGATCATTGCCAACATGAAACGCAGGCCCATTAAGAACAGGTGAAGAGACCAACATGGAGCTGACTATGTCTATCTGCTTCAAAACAGATGTACAGAAGATGACTGTTTAGGGACTTTAGTGGCAACCAGACTGTCATAAATAAAATACACTTTTTATACCTGAGTGATTCTGATTGGATTGTCTGCCTGAGTGATTGACTGACTGATTTGGTGGATGATAAGTTACTCTGGCTCTTTGACTCCATTGCAAGGCTAAATATTTGCTTGGCTTTACCATTTTGAATGTTTTTATAAACCATGAAGGACAATGCTATTAAATTAAATCTCAAAAATATCTGTTGAAAGCCATGCTACAGCAGCTCTGTAAGGCTATATTTTGGCTAAATTGCGCTTTAAGCTAAATGCTAACATAAGCATGCTAACATGCTCACATTGACAATGTTAACATGCATAAAGTTTAGAGAGTTTAATGTTTACTATGTTCACCATCATAGTTAATGTGTTAGCATGGTGACATTTCATAATTAGCACTAAAAGCACAACATAACTGGTATTTCAGGTATTTGTACCAGAAAACTTGAAATTTTGATGCTAGATGAAAAGTTATTAGAATCCTGTCTTGTACATGAATCTGTGTATCAAATTTCATGGCAACCCATCAAGTAGTTGTCAAGACATTTCACTCAAAACAATAAACCATCATGTTAGCACAAGAGGAAGAGTAGGATGATCAAAGCCATTAGGATACATCATCTGGGAACCATGAACATCTGAATGAATGAATGATCCATCAAGTAGTTGTTGAGATATTTCAGTCTGGACCAATGTGTTGGACCAACCGACTGACAGACAGATAGATAGACCAACATAGCCAAGTCATATCAATAAAAGAGTGAAAAGTAAAAGAGACTACATTATCAGTCAAAGCTCAATTTCACACCACTAGGGAGCAAGTGTGGTTGCCTGCAGTGACGAGAAACCGAAAGGTCACACATGTATTAAGATGCAGCTTTTGATACACTATACATTTTTTTTCCCAGGGTATTATTGTGCATGTCTCCCAGATGCCTCTATACTATAGAGTGTGGTTTTAAGCTGCTGCAACAAGTACCCATGTACATCTTATCAATGTCCATGCTAGAGCAGATGCTGCACAGTAATGATGTGGTCTACTCAGCTCTCCCCTGAGAAGCAATGACTCTATGCTAAACATTTGGACACTGATATGAACAGAAAAAAAAATCTCTGCTTAGCTAAAGTTAGTTTTGAGTCAAGAAAAATATAAGAGAGGAAAGGAAGGAGAGTGGAAGAGAGAGTATTAGTGGAAAGAAAGACAGCAAGAAAAAAGACAGAAAACAAGAAATAAAGAAAGGAATAACAATTCATTATTGAATTATTTATAGGGCACTGCATTGATTTGTATGCTCAGGGCTTTAACTCCATAGAAAGCAATAGTCTGTTTATGGCATTTTCTCCATAAAAATGAATATTTATTGAAAAAAGGTGTCACGTTTTCCTTGTGGCAAATAGAGGTCAGTCTCTGTCTTACAGTGTAAAAGTATAAACTTTAACCCTCTTATGAGCAAAACGGAAATTTGAATAATATGCTAGTCTGCACTTCGTGTGTGTGTATGTTGAGGTATGTTTTTGAATGAGGTGTGAGACCCTTAATCGTTAATTAATTCTTTCAGTTTCTCTATCTTACCCATAAATCAACAGACTGACATGGAACATAATGTTTCCTCATCTTCTTATGCCAATTATTTTCACTAAACAATCATATCCGTGTGTGCATGTGCAAAGTCCTGTGTGTTTGTGTCTGTCTGTATGTCCCTGCAGGGTCGTGTGTTTCTTCTACTTCCCTATCTATTATTTAAGGCATCATACAATATTTATCTGAGGTTTGTCTCTCCAGTGCCAACCCCAGTGTGCTCCCCTGGTGCCTCTTGACAACTCTGCCAACTCATCATCATTTCAACAGGTTTTCTCATACCACTGCTAGTCAAAAGTGAACAGACTTTGGAATAAATTTGGTCAAAATGTGTTTTCATTAAATCATCAAATTAATTTCAAACAAAATCAGCTTCAGACTTACATACAATCGAAGGCTGATACTTTCCTTAAAACAGGAAAATGAATCTGACAATGATAAAATCCTTCTGATTCAGATTCTGATTTTACTTATTGTCCAGCATTGAAATTAGAGTGAGGCAGGAAATAAATTAACTGTATTAGAACCCCATCAGTTGTTAGAAAATAATATTTCAGGGCTCAATAACAGAGAACAGGCTGGAAATGTTTTGTGGTGCAGTTGGTCTCTTGAGGCTTCTTCAAATGTCTCCAGTTTTTGTCTATTCTTTTTCCACTTTGATGCAGTCATATCAAACTGCGCTCCACTTTCTTTCATGCAATGTCTTCTTTTTTGGAATTTTGCCTTTATTGGACTGTTAAAAGTTGGAAAAAAGAGAAAAGATTTAGATGTAAATTCATCAGCCAGCCAGGCACAAATACAAGGCTTTGCTTGAGAAAATGAGACGTAATACGGAAGAGAGAAAACATTCAATATGCCAGATTTTACATTCACAGGATTTCTCGCAAATTTACTCAAATGTGTGAACGATCACAAACATATGCTTGCAGAACAAGTATTAAAAGAACACACAACTCCATAATAAGAGCATTGTTTAAGGCAGTGCCAGTTCACAGAGTTAACATGCTACCTTCAGGCTTAATTGTGCAATTAAATTAATGAGTTGGCTAGAGAACCCAGAGAAAAAGACATAAAACCACTGCCATCCATCCCTTCAGAAACTGTAATTATAGAGCAATCTATACGTCTCTCTATCCCTGCTCTCTCTCTTTGTCTGTCTCTGTATCTCCCGCTGTCTCTCACTGACACTTTTTGGAAGCTAGTCACTTTTTAGTTAATTTCTGGAAACCTACACTCAAAACATGTTTAGTTGAATTGTACCTCAGGGAACACAATCTTGGAAAACTCTCAAATCCTTTAATTGGAACTTTCGCCCAACATGCAACAGGGAATACAGGCTGGTTATTATAATGAAGAGTAATAAATGGAGCTGTTTCCTCATGTTGTCAGTGATTTGTTTTTGAATTCTCATTTATGCTGCTACCATGAACAGGTCTAAACTAATTCCAGTTTTTCCTTTAAATTTGAATGGAAGGTCTAAGGATGAAGGGTGTTATATGCTGTGTAGATTGTAAAGCCCCCTGAGGCAAATTTGTGATTTATGATATTGGGCTACAGAATATGAATAAAATCTGACTTGAAATTGACTACCCAGCAATAACCCTTGGGAGCTGTGTCACTGAGTTTATGGACTGACATGTTTAGCTTTTATAATGCATCCAAGTGTGCCTCCATTATTTCTAAGCTGTGTTTAAGAGCATTTATACTGTATTCATTAAGCAAACAGACAAATCCAGATGTTTAAATAAGTAATTGTTGCCTTTAGTTTTGTCTGAGATTTTTCCTTTTTTCCTTTCATCAAAAGCAAATACATATATGTTATTGGTATTCACTGAATACCAGCAATTAACAAGTGGAACAACTTCAGAAACGCAACACTACAGTTAATGCTGTGTTGGTTTGATTGTGCAGACTGTTACAAATTGTAAATCTCAGTCAAACTTTGTAGAAAAAGCATAATAATTAATTGTAAAACTCTGTGTCTTATCCCAACACCACCCTAACTCTACTGTCAGTCTCTCCTTTGAGGTAAAACTTAATAAGCATATCCATAAAAATATATGCAAACAAACAAATCACACAAAATCTGTTCACCAACTCCTTTGCAGACCATCCCTTGTAAAGTCTACATGCTGCAAAGAGGACAAACTTATTTCAAAATAAATCCGCTTGGGGGTGATCGAAAGTGCAGCAGTGGTTCAGTGAGCATATAGTGAAGAGTGGGATTTTTACCATGGGTACATCTGTACGGTCAACTCTCTAAAGAGGTGTGATACACAAGAGCCACTTCTGGGAGTGCTAAACTACATTCATTCTCTCCCTCTCTTTTTATTCTAACTAATTCTTTATAGGCTTAGCTCTTCCTTTCAACTTTGAAGTGTTTGTTGTGCTCTCTTTATAACAGCTACCATTACACTGTAGAAAGCATGTAATCTGGACCTAGGAGATAAATAACATGTAAAATGAAGAGAGTTTCAATGAAGAAAACTGAGATAACAGAGGTAGTCCTACCCTGCTTGATCTCTCTGTCAAATACATAGAAAGTTTAATCCTGCATGTATACATCTCAGTATGTGCTCATGCATGTCCCTTTTTCCTTCTTGCCCCTGGAGTTTACTGGATAAACATACTCTGGGCACATGTTAGTTTTCTCATTAGCCAGTGGGTTGGTCATGCCTTGTTCAAAGTGCCTGCAGTTTGCAGACTGCTCAGTATGGTAAACACATTCGTCAGAGCACATTATAACACGTGATTGTGTTTGAGTGCCTGCATGTGTGAGCAACTGCAAAAAAAACATTTAAAAGGATAATATAACGTTCTGACAAAAACTAAAATGGCAAGATAAGATGACTAAAAATGAGGGACTCTTCGTGTTCAACATAAAAGCCATGGATGCAGAAGTAATTTAGGTGGGTAGACAACGTCTAAATGATACATATATTTCATAACTGTAATTTTCCAGTTATAATCCTCTTCACATTCATTGCATTTTTGTTGTAACCACTTTTGTGACATCGCAAAAACACTAAACTGAACCTCATTATATGAATTTTTAAAACTGACCTGGTTCAGTCAGTGGTTACAACAAAAGGGCAATTTGAGTACTACTCCTTACCCCTAAGAATGCTTCAGAGCAACTTTACATGATGCACAATCCTAAATGACTTTGGAGGTCATTCAAAGTGCAAATCCCCTCAAATGCACACTGACAACAATGTTCTTCATTACATCCTCTTGCACAGTATACACAGTTCATATCATACTAAATATCACGGCATGCATTCGACCATTCAAGCATATCACATCACGTGTTTCTCCAATGAAAGAGGCAAATGACCTCTTTCTCCTTCTTTTTTGGGAGTGTTTATAATGCTGTTTGTTCATCTTCCATCACATTACATAGGACTTTTGACACATGGAAATCTGTGACATGGAATTGCTATGGCAGGATGTGGTGAAAAATATTGTTTTTGCACGTCTCAGTTTTTAATTACCATTTGGCTGTTTAATCCATAGCTTATTTCTCCATTCTTAGCACAGTCTGGGTGAGGGAAAGAGAGAGAATTTTAGCTTTATTGCTTTAATGTGGTCAGACCCCATTATGTATTCAAAGAAACTGCCTTCCACTTCTAATAATAATGTCATTATGCTGTTCTCTTCTTGGTTTCTTTTTCTTCCAGCAATTGAATTGTACTTCTTTTACAGAAACCTAAACAGCTTGACGTGAATATGCATGTCATCAGCTCTCACTTTATTTGGCTGATTATATATAACAAAACACGCACACACACACACAAATATGCATTCTCTGCAAATAATAATATGCAACATTTTCTTCCAGCAGCATGACCCAAATGGTCTGCATAGAATCTGCACACGCACACAAACAGAAAGGCTTATTTTCTTCTTTTCTTCTGACCAGAGTTTACTTCACTAATTACAGCCCATATGGCCACTCACAAATACACACACAAACACACACATACACACACACACACTACTATGAGGATACTATATTCCTCATTATGTAAAATATGTAAAGCATCTTAGTCATGTAACATCTGGCCTTACACCTAATAACAAGTCTATTGCCAGTGATCAAAGCGTATGTACACAAGTGTGTGTGACGTTATAATAATGACTTAAATCCCATGAGGAATATACTCTATGAGCAGCGCGATTACCTGTCAGAATGCTCAGATCTCTGGAGAGCTTTACACTGACAACAGGCCTCATTTGTATAACTGAATCATTTGTACATAGAGAATGGTCAATATATGTCACCGAAAACATTTTAAATGCAAATTAGACAGCAGGGAGTAATTACAGCCATTTGGCACCAATGTGCTCCATGTATTTCAAATGGGATTTTGGCTAGCATTTCAATGTCAGTATACCTGCTGAAATATTGATAAATGAGTCCCAGAGATGTTTGAACTATAACATCTCGAGTACCACATGGGATGAGGCATTTTGTCATACTGGGAAAATATGCTAAAAATGCAGAACAAAGGTTAACCATCTCCTTCCATTTACGAGTAATGTGGTTTCCGTGCATCTACACATCAGTCAGATTCAATATTCATGCCTGTGCTTGCATATCTATGCACGATATTATGTGTGTGTGTGTGTGTGTGTGCCCAGATGGTCCTATCCTTCTCCTGTCTTGAAGCAGCAGCCCAATGGCCTCATCCAGACTAATCCTAGCATAACCAAAAACCCTCTCTATTTTTAAAGGCAGACATGGCAGCATGGGAGAATAATTGGGAACAGTTGTAATCCTTAAATGAATAAATCCGGCAGATGTGTTATTCAAAGGAAAAGACAAGAGTTTCTGGAACATAGCATCTCAGACTTACTCACTGGTTATTTAAAGGAATCACCGGGGAAAGACGATTTAGAAGAAGCACAGTGGAAAGGTTGCAGGATAACATTAATGGATAAAGTGGTTACTTAAGTGTTGTTGGCACTTAAGTGCTGCCAGTAGGTTAAAGTGGGACAGAGAGAGTTGTGAGTTTATTAAGACATGAGCCACTGACAGGTCAGGCTCCCTTTCACACGTCTTTTAACACAAATCCAGGTAGAATTAAAGCAAAGACGCTATAATTAGGGGTTGTAGTAAAATGTTACTCAAGTATCAGCAAAATCTTAGCTTGGCAGTATCCGGATGTACTGTAGACATGGTATGAAAAGGACTTGAACCTTTCATTGTTTGCCAAGAAAATGTATACATATGCGAATTAACACAAACCACTTAAGGAGTATATTTGAAATGTTGGATCTAGAAAAAAAGAGGATGATATGTTGGGAAGTAATGCAGGAATAACTTTTGTATGGTGGATGGTTGACTCAGTAAAATGTAGATCATCATTCAGAATAACATAGTTTTACGATCTCTCTTTGTTTATTATTAGACAGTCTGGATGGAATATTTTAACATAGGTCATGCACAGTTATGGTTATTACTTTGGGAATGATTAAATGTTGATATTAAAACATTAAAATATATTGTAGCTGATCCTGGTGTCTCCAATCTGGGCCCTTTGATACATCACTGGGTGAAGCGAGATATTTAGACATTACAAGGATAAAGAGAGGTCTTTTACTGCAATTTAAGGATCATTCATCATTTCATATTCTCTAAAAAATAGTGAGTGTATCAGCTACAATTTATCTTTGATGCAATATTTTTTAATGTAAATGCATCATGTATATTTTGAGGAGTTAACTCATTCCAGTGGTTACTCTGGTGATGGTTCATCTCATCTGAGTGCCTTAATAAAGTGAGCACTCCACTGACTGTGGTGAGTCCTTAACAGGCTCTTAGACACTTACAAATACAGTCTATGCACACAAGCATCACATGTGCATGTACATGCTTGTGTATGTACACAAGCATGTACATGCAAATCAATACCAGCCAACTGTCGAACAGACACATGCACACTGTCATGGTCATGCACAAGTGAATGCACAGAAGGGAGTATTTGCATTAAAACTAGGCCTGTGCAAACACAACCCTATACACACACACAAAAATGCAAGCTCAGTCACTTACATCCTCCTATGTCTGTACATATGTGTACATAGAAAGATATGTTTACAAATCATTCATCACAAATGCTACACTGTTGAAGTGATGTGTCTGCAACTTGCCAGATGGCATCACTGTTTTTCCATTCCATCAGCCTTGCTCATGAGCAGTCAGCCAAATCTACCACAACTTTGACCATAGAGAAAACACACTGCTTCAATACACACACGCACACACACACACACACACATATACACAAAAAAATGTGCGTCAAACAATGTACATTTGAACATTACAAATAAATACACATATAAAACTGAGAAACCATGTTACTGCTATATTATTTAATGTAGAGCTTGTGAAATGTAATTTAACATTTAACATAAGAAAATATAAGAATATCATGTTTTTTTAATCAAAGTAGTGCTTGGGGAAAGACTGAATGGGTTCCTTTTCTTGGAAAAAGTCAGATGATATCTGTTTTTCTGTGTGACATGTTGGATAATGTTTTGTTTTTGGCTTCAGGGGCCACTAGATTTTAAAACAGGAGAGAGAAAAATACCCTAAGAGATGCACGTAGGCAAACACATGCATGGACAGACACGCAAACACACTTCAGCACACACTTATGCTCTGGCCTTACATTCCCTTACACCCTCCTGTGTCCTCTTCACAGTTTTGAAATAGCCTTGCAGTAGCAAGTAGATGTCGCTGCACATAAAATGACAGCAACATCTCCAAAGGCAAGAGCAGACTTTTTCATGCTGAGAGAGCTGTTTTAGTTTCTCTGATCTCAACACACACACACACACACACACATATATATACGAACAAACAGAAAAAGATGCATGATGCAAGTGGGTGCCTGGGTCATCAATAGGGCATGTCCCTTTGAGGGATTACAATAATATATCTGCTCTAGACACAGAGACCACATTTAAAAGCTTGAATATGGCCAAGAAAAAGAAGTGCATTTGCTTGCTGTCATGCCATGTGTTCTAACTATGATCTGTTTGCTCCTTCAGTCAGTGATGCAATGAGTTTAACTTGTGACAGGTGTTTGCAAATAAGATCAGAACTAGAAGGTTTTGTGTAGGTGATCAGCTCCTTCCTGATGACAGCTAATGACAGCAGACCTTATCCGTCAACTGGTTACCACTGAAATATAGGATTTATTTTAAGATTCTTTGATTTATTTTCAAAGCTCTGAATGCTTTGACACCACTACATCTCTGATCTCTTCAGTCCATATTCTACATCCAAACCCCTCAGATCCTCTGACTTACTTCTCTCTGTTCCACGTTCCCGGTCAAAATCAAAAGGTTACCAAGCTTTTTCCATCGCTGCTCCCAGACTGTGGAACAGCTTGCCCCTCACTGTCGGATCTTCCCTACCTATCACCGCTTTTAAATCCCAGCTGAAGACCGACATTTATAGAACTGCTTTTGAGACCCCTATTTTTTTTTTTATAGCATATTAAAATTGTTAATTTTGTCTACTACAATTACATATTTTTTATGTTCTTTTGTTTTAATTCTTCAACTGTATTTTTACTTTTTTTTCTGTAAAGCACTTTGGTCAACTTCTGTTGTTTCTAAATGTGCTCTATAAATAATTTTAATTTGATTATATAAGGAGAAGAGATGGCGCTGAGTCTGTATGGAGCAGAAGCTTGTCTCCGTCTCCTCTCAACCAGTCACGCTCACCATTGTCTGTACTGCTATTTGTAAGATCTTCACTTGCCATGCTGGTGGTATTATCTGTTTGGAGTTTGTAGGGATGGGCTGCCAGTTTTGAATAATCTTTTTTCTTGTTTATTTTAGTTAGGGAGGTAAATTATTGGAATTTGGTTTCTTCTTAATTTTGTTTTGTCACTTAAATTTGTTACCTCTCTGCTTAAATTTGTTTTGTTTCATGTGTTGGCCGTACCCACCCTAAGGTTATTCCCGACTCCATCTTTTTTCCTCTCTTGTAAATAAACACATCACTCGCTGCACTTCAGCAATCTGTCTCTGTGGCTGCTTGTTGCTTGGGGAAGACAGGCATGATACAGCACATTTCCACTGCATGCCATGTGATGATAAAGTGACCATTTAGTAAGCAATAATGCACAAAAAGGTGTCCTTATAACTGAAAGCCATAGACAACATAGACGTCAAACTGTGTTTTACCAAGATGGAGGCCAAGTCAGATATTTTCTATAACAGAACACCTTGGAGTGCATTATCATGTTTATACAGTGGCCACTTAAGGAAAAAAACTGAAGGAAGTTTCACTGTAGCCAATTTAACCCGGAATAAGGCTGGTTTCACCGATGACTAATAAACATTAGTACTGTTGCTGTGGTTACCTAAAGTTGAATCAACATTGTGTCCTGATTTTTAATGGTTTAAGTCTTAAAAATAACTATGATTGAGGTGTCCCATCACACATGTTTAACAGACATCCGTCAGTCAATCAGAAACCATTCTTTCCATGGCTATGGTATAATATGCAAATACGCAACTATCTAACAATGGTAATTATACAGTCTGCCCGAGTGTCCTGCAATCAAGATCACAGTTCTGTGCTAAACCTCTTTAGCCCTGTCAGCTGTAAAATTCATAATGAGGAAATTCAATCGCTCCAGGCTCAAAACATACTTTCACTCCTGACATACATAGAATGAGGACTGCAGCCCATTATTGGGTTTCTGACCGATAGTTTATTAATATTACTCTAAATTATGTAGATAATAACTGCTGTAAAAGTGCTGAAAAAGATCCAACCACAGAGTTCCTGCTGTTCATCCATCCATCAAACTAAGTGTGGGTGTATATGAATGTGTGTGGGCGGGTGGAGGACAATTTCACCAAAGAGTTCCTGCTGTCCCTTCATCCGTCAAACTAAGCAGCATTAGAGGAAGCTGTGTGTCCCATCAATTATTCCCCTCAGCACATCCATTATTGATGACTGCAACTTAAAATAAGACACCGAAAGACTGACAAGGCACTGAGCTAACTGAAGGCTCTGGGCTGAGTGTTTGCTTGTGAGTTGGTTTCTGTGAGTATGAATGTGTGTGTAGATGTTTGTGTACAGGGTGCATATGCCTGTGCATATAGCTAATGTGTGCCTGGACATCCAGTCTATTGCTTGCCGTGTGTGAGTGACAGATAGCTAAGTTAAGTTTGACAGGGGGATCTGAGAGAGGGAAAACAGACTTCTTGATAAGGTCATTTCCTGTCCCAAGGCCAGAACGTATTCTGACATTCAGAAGAGAGAGGCAAATACAAGAAATTATTTTCTGCTCTGGCACTGTACTAATTCCGAAAATAAATAAATAAATAAGTGACTCTAAACTTACCATTTTTGGATCTAATTTCTATGTGAACATTCTCAGGTCATGGTACATATATATATAAATATATATATGAATTCCCATACTGCTATGCCTGTTGGATGCAGATGGTGGTGTATGGCAAGCAACAAAGAAACAAAGATCACTGGTCCCTGTGCCTCCAAATGACTATTTTTGGTACATTAAGAAAACATACAGTTGGTAACATACAACTGATGAGGAGATTCATACAAGCTGTCTAAAGCAACTATTGACAGCCTAAAGGGCTACATGTATTTCTGTGATTTATCCTTAAAGTTAGAAGGCTTGCAAGTAACGGATCAAAAAATATTAAAATTTAAAGCAGCAGATGTTGAAATATCTTCACTTTTAGCCTTTGACAATGAGTCACACTCGCAAAACACTGGATCCTACATTTCCCATAATGCAACTTGATAGTGTCTATCAGACCCTGTGAGACCCTGCGTAAGCACAACTGAAAAATGAGCAGATATGTGGCCTGTGTGGTCTGCTGTATTGACTGACATAGGAGTGTATCTGCTCCGCCAAGACGTGTGTGAGACTGAAAGATGCAGCTGAAAAGCTTTCTGTCTAGACACCATGTAACACTTGGCAAATATCATTTTACATGACATGCAGAGTGAATCATACTTAAAGCTGGACACTTATATCTGTCCTCCATACAGTATGCCATGTTTCATCTGTCCGTAGTCCATTTATCTCAATACACCTACACTACAATGCTCAACAGTCCTCCATCTCCTTTTCCTTCCTCTCTTCCTCTTCATTCATGCACACATCCCACATTCCTCTGTCTCTCTCCCTGTCTGTTAATGCCTTGTCTCTGAGTTTGCTACAGCCAGAAACTGAGCAGTCATCAGTATGTTTATGTACTTTAAAAAGCGGATTCACAGTGAAAAGCTGTCTGAATCATTCATTTAAATGCATCTAGACTCCCTCTACATTAATTATGGTTATAGTAACAGTCCAAATTTAATACAAATTCAAACAATTAACTTGACTTCATTTTTAAAACATGGTGTTCCTACTGCAATAAAAACAGAGGAGCTTCTGTACTTTCTTCCAAATCTGCTCTGTTTACTGAAAATCCAAATATTCCCCAGATATGGGTCGTTGCTGTTTTCTTCCACTGTTTTAGAACTGTGTATGGTACAACACACACACACACACACACACACACACATATACACACACGCAAACACACACACACACACACACACACACACACACGAACACTGTGCACACTCTCCTCTTCCTGCTCTCCTTTCTTTCCTCTCTCCCTCTCTTCCTTCCTTTCTGTGTCTGGTCCTGTCTTGTCTCAAAGCATGCCAGTGGCCATGTCTCTCCCCGTGTGGCCAGCTGTGTCACAGGTGATCCATCACCACAGGTGGAGGCTTATTATTGGACGAACCCCATGGGCCAGCCGATCTGACAAATCAGCTGTAAATGCCAGTCCTCAGCCGAATGCTCTTATTGGTTCTGACAGGCACAGCGGGCCTTATGCCAGCTTCATGCCCCCTAGACCCCAAAAAACCAGGTGTAGGCAGGTATGTGTGTTTGTGTGCGTGTGTGCCTTTCTCTACTACATTATTCAGCACCTGCTGTTGGGGGTTTATGTCTCTGGTTTCTTTTCTCTTGTTCCTTTGACTCTACAGTACACAGTACAGCGGTCAGCTGGGTGTGTGTGTGTGTACATGCTTCTGTGTGTCCGTGTGCTCATGTGTGAGTGTCACCCCACACTGTAGTCTTTGTGTCCACATGCACATTCAGCACTTTTCTGATAAAAAACTAAACCCAAAACCAACTTTCTTGTGTGACCTGGGTTTCTTCCAGAAAACTTTTCTGCTTACCAAAAGCTTTGGGAGTTATTTTTTGCACATGCGCTGGTCAAAGTTTGGCAAATTATTCTGGTCATTACTATGCACACACTGTCAAACTTGCATGGGCTCTCAACTATTTCCATCACGGTGCTCAACACGGTCTGTTATTTCCCATATTACTCCACTGAGATATTATGATATACCGACATGCGTAGTTGCATAAATGTATAGACATTTGTTTGGGTAGTGGGAAGTCTCTATAGACAAAATGTGGAAAAATGTTTTAAATTTGACATTTAAAATTAATTTTCTTCCACTGCAGGCTAACCTGTATGGAGTTCCTTTACCCCACAGCTAACGATTTCCCAATATCATGAAATGAAGCAATTTCAGGCCAACCCTGTCTCCTGAAAATTATACTTATAGCACCAATCTGTTTTTCCCAAATGTGTTGCGGTACAGTAGCAAATGTAATCACTGCCTGGATTAATGTTAAAGATTTACTTTTTTTTTTTTTTTCGAATGAAAGAAGCTCAACATTTATGTACAAAGCTTTGTGAGTAGTCACAAGTCCAGGCGGGTCATGTAGGACCCACCCTTACATTTCTTTCTGAGTAACCATTCATCGCAAGTCAGATATGAAATACAAAATGACACACAATAAGAAATCTCTTCATTCTTTGACCAACAGTGTTCAATGCTTCTTTGTTTTCCACATGTCTACCATGCCTTTCCACATTTTCCATACATTTTCCCTGCATTATGCACAAAGTGCTCTCATGTCAGTATTATGTATGGATAAAAGTGGATCAAAGGCATTTCAAAATCATTTTAAAAGGCTTTCATCTACTGCCTTATCATTATATGAAGTTAAACCAGCCCTGTTTAGTGCTTTCCCCTCATGATAGCTTCATAGAAAAAAGGCTTTAAAGCTGATTTTTGGGGGCCTATGATTCATCCATTTATGCTGACTAAAAATAAGCTTCTCTTATGCCGAGTAAGCTTCCAGATAATCCAGCCCTCGACATTACAGGTTAAAAATTGTTTAACCAGTCCAAGGAGGACTGCAGTCTTGAGAGAAGTCATGTGAAACATTCAAATGATTTTTTTTTCTTTTTTCTTTTTACATGATATATATAACAAGATATGTCTAGCATGAGTTAGAGGGATGGAGAAAGATGGGGAGGCACTGGAGGTGCCCTCACAAGTCCATATGCTTGCTACAAAGATGATTCATGTATGCGTGATCTGATCTGCCACTTATATGGCTTTGATTTGGGTAGGTTTAGGCAACTGAAACAACTTGTCATAGGTTAAGGGCAAACATGACTGTTGATAATAGACAGAGACCATAGTCTCTGAAGTCCACCCAACCTTATTACTAAGAGGTTTTGAGGTACTATAATATCATCAGACTAGTTCCGTCTTTGTCTCTAGAAAAGTAATTATTAGAATGACCGCAAGAAGTTGCTGTCAGGAAAATGTAAGTGGTTGAACAATTGCCCAATGCAATCATTCTTTTGGTAAGAACATTATCAGAGGAAAAGATTTTAAATTTAAATCAGCATGCTGAATATTCCCTGGAACCAAACCCAACCGATCAAGGCAGATGGCCACCCACCTAGAGCCCTGTTCTGCTTGAGGCTTCTTCCCGTTAAAGGGGAGTTTTACCTTGCTGCTGTCGCCAAGTGCTTGCTCATGGGGGAATGTTGGGACTCTGTAAATGAAAGAGTATGGTCTAGACCTGCTCTATGTAAAAGTGCCCTGAGATAACTTCTGTTGTGATTTGGTGCTATATAAATAAAATTGATTTGACTTTCCTTGCCGTACACCCTTTGACATTGCTCTACCAAGTGCTCATGTAATTTCAATTAAGTCTAACTTGGGAATGTCACACGAGCACACTCACACTAGGGATGGGAATCGAGAACCTGTTCCAGTTGAGAATCGGTTCTAAATTGTCTGATCAATTGGAATGGTATGCCCCCCGAGCTTATCAATTCCTCTTTTCAATACCCAGGCGAAGTGGAACTCAACGGTGAGGGCAGTGAGGGCAGTGCGGCCTCTGCACTGTCTACAGCGCGCGCACGCCAAAGTTATCTTCAGCTGTCTTGCAATTCATCTTCAAAAAAGGCAGTGGATGCAAACATTTTGATTTAATGAATAAATAATGACCTTTGCAAGATGAACATGACGTATACTGTGAACTTTCTACGCCGTCACTCAGAGACTAACATTAGCGGAGCGGAGCAGCGATCAGCAGTAACAAACAAGATCGGCTGACCAACACACACTGCAGCATTAAACAACTTAAACCAACTCTGAGGCAAGGAAATAACTCGGTGCTCAGTCTATTCCACCTCAAAAACCCTGCGCCCGCTCAGGGTGTTGGACAACGATGTCTGATCCCAGAGCTAATAGTGCAGCAGAGAGGCTGCTCTCCACTGCTAGAGACATGACGTTAATAACAATGCAGTGGAGCACTCTGCCTCCCCCTCATTTTGTTATTCTCATGCAGACAGGAGACTGTAAGATGCTTTCAAATGAATGAATTAATTAATGCAGTTAACTTTTGGCTGCAGACAATTATCTTATCATCCAGTTATGTTTCATATATTCATATGCAGAGTGCAAGAACATTGATAAACAATGGAGATAATAAAATAGTTGCCTTGACACTGAAAACGTGTGTAGGTCTACTTTTTTTCCACACAAAAAATTAATCAGTAATCTATAAGGGAATCGATAAAGAATCAGACCAATAAGCAGAATAGATAATGGCATTGGTATCAATTAAATCTTATCAGTTCCCATCCCTAACTCACACATCCTTCATATGCCATGTTTGCGTGTGTGGGACCGTGTATGTGAGTCAGATTTCATCCCACTCTAGCAGCAGGGGCTCCCACTTATATGTGGTGTTAAACAGTTAGACTTCTAACAGTGATTAGCTGCTTCCAGCAATGATTTCACCATTTTTTCATTAATTTTCACCACTTCTTTTCAAAACAAAAGAATGTGGGATGCAAAACTAAGGATCGAAACCACCCACCCAAGGGCTTTAGTTGAGATAACAACTTCTAAATGAACAAAATTCACAAGTTGTCAAATGAGGGAAGTGGAGCTTGCCTAATGCCTATTGCCAAAATGGAGGAGGGTGTGCTAAAAGAAGAGCCAGACAGAGAGAACAGAAGTATGGGTAATGTGTTCAATGCTAAACAAGAGGTGAGATGTATAGTACAAACAAAGTCTCTGGCAGGAAGTTGGTGTGGACAACTGACATCAAAAGTGTGAGATTTTGATCAGGTGCCACTCGCTACCAAGAGTCAGTAGCCCCTTTTAAACAGAGATCCCACAATATTGCCATAAAAAAACCCTCTCATTATGTCGGCTCTGCTTTTTTACACTGAACCAAACAAAGCCGACATAATGCCAACCCTGTGTGTGATTTTAGATAGCATGGTGGCGTTCCGGAATCAGAGACATGACGTTAACACAACTGTGACGGCATGTAGTGTTGACTGTCCTGGCATGCTGGCTCTCCCTTTTATACAGACATCGATTTGGCTCTATGACTACCTCCACTGCCGGCTTAATGGCGGAACAACAATGCTCCCCCATTCCATGTTTGTACATTTTATACAGAACAGCGAGGCGGAATAAGGGCGCAACATTCCTACCTTGAACGGGCAGTGTAAAAGGGGCTGTTTGAAATGTTTATTTTCTTCAACCACGGTGGTAATCCTTTCCTAACGCATAGTTTTATTCTCCTAAGCGGAACCAAAACCATTGGGACAGTAGCTGTGAAAATGGTCATGAGACATTTTTGGACTACTCTTACAGGTTATCAGGTTATTGCAAGGGATATTATCAAATTAACAAACCAATAGCTCAAAAAAGGAACACAATTATATATATTCAATTTTCAATCTTTAAATTAATAAAATGAGAAGTCGTCCTTGGAAACTGTTTGGAAAAGGGCAGGCACTTTCAAAAAATACTTTTGCATGATCTTGTGCTGTTGTGATCTTGCGAATCCAGCTGACTCGCAAAGTAAGTAATTCAATTCATAAACTGCTGAGTGGTTAGAAATACTTAAAGGCTATATGCAGCTTGGCCACAACTATTTGACTTGCTGTTGCATATTTTAATTGTTAAGATGTAAATTTTATTTGGTTCCATCTATATAGACATGACCTCTATCACACTTACAGAATAGAAGGCATGACTAAAATTTAACAAAGGCCTAGAAATCAAGAGCAGTCAGGGTGAGCAGTGTCAAAGTAAAAAGCTTTAATTGGTAATTGTTTTATGGATTCAGTAGATGTCACTGATTTATCCAGCAGGTGTCTAATGTCTTCAGACCTTGATTAGAGTGGAGTGGAGAAAATCACACAGAGGCAGAGCTACTTAAAATAACATGAGGAGGAAAAATTTGGCTCTGCCTATTCTCATAATGAATATGATTATTTGTTTTGATTAATTAGGAAAAGAAAACATATACATTAATATTTTAAATGGGGTTTGGCTGGGATAATTGTGTAGCATTGTAGCACAAGCTACCATAAAGCTGCCATTTACCATTTAAAAGAAAGTGGTACAAAAAGGAAATCCCTTAGCCCCCAGTGAACTGACCTGCATTTTCAGCCACATTGTTCCTCTATTCTCACTTCAAACGGGCACACACTTACCCGTAACCCCAAAGAACAAAGGGAAAGAGACAGAGGACGAGTGTGAGCGACAGAGACTACAGATTAAAGATATAAACAACAGATGAAGACAATGAGAGGGGCGGCATGAGGAAATAAAAAGGCAAAGGAGAGAAGGAGTCGATCAAAAAAATAACAGTCACACAGAGAGAAGAGGGTGAGGCCATGGTGGAATCAAAATTGCTGTCTTTGCATGGACAGTGATGTCAGAGAGAGTCACTGGCATGATGAGAACGACAGCTGCAAGATGGAGCGGTGTGTGTGTGTGTGTTTGTGTTATTAGTGAGCAGAGCAGAAAAACATCTCCCGCAACAAAAAGATTCTCTGACAACAAATCTAAAACTACATTTTGCATGTTTTAACCAATCATCCATAAAGCGTCATGAATACCAAATGTTTTTATATTGCTTTCTTATGATTAAGGCGGCCATTGTTTGCCAAGATTGGGAAATTGAGAAATAACCAGCAAATATTTAGTTGTTACTTTTATGATGTTACATTATTGCTGTGCTGCAATGCAGTTGCAAGTCGCTACGAGTAAGCTTTGACATCCGACATTTGACAGTCTGCTGCCAAAATTCATTTAACTCACGAGCTATGATATCCAAAAATATTAAATTTGGATGACCTTTACTGTAACATTCAAATACAGATATCATAAAATGTATAATGAGAAATTGTTAACTATCATAGCTTTGTGATAAAATGTTCATTGTGGTGGCATACATGTCTCAAATATATTTTCAACTCTCTGCTGGTTAATTTTTTTATCATGTGGTGAGATGAAAGAAACTCAATGACTACCTAAGAGATAGAAAAGCAATCAAAGGATTTAAATGATCAGCAGTAATTCTTGTAAAACTGCCAGTGAGTTCCTTAAAAAAGACGAAAAGGATGTGAGAAATTATGACAGAAAGAACACTTGAGAATGTTAGAAAATAGTGTGTGGGTAAAATATTTGCATCAGGTTCTAATTGGGAAAAACATCAATAGCTTTAATCTGCTTTTAGTGGAGTATTCTCTTGTTAAACTCCTCCTAATGCTTTTAGGTTAGTCATTCACAGCAGCCTTATCTGCTTTGTGCAGTCTATCTAAGATTGCCAGAAAATGGTTTTGTCACTATAATGTAGCCAGTAGATGAAGGCTTTAAGTTCTTCATTTCAGAATAAATCAGGATTTTGAAATTCCCGACTTAGAGAGATTTATACAAGCCTCCACTCTCAACTGCAACCCATATCCACCATGACTAACAGCTATCAAACAAAGACAGTAGACCATGGTTACTCATGTCATCCGAATGAAAACTGAAAGTTTGCTTGTGTGCAAACATGCATATTCATGTGTCTTATACCTGTGATTAAAGTAGTCGCTTCACATCCTAATAACATTTTCTCTATTGTTTATACTGTGCAGAATTAAAGTTTAGAGATGTGTGCATTTTGTTTATCAGAAGTGTACTTCTAATTTTGTTGACGGTTCCCAAGCTAAAAGCCACTACCTGTCAGTGGAGATTAACTGAAGGCCTAATGAGATTATTTGTGAGTTAATTGACTAAAGGTCGCTGTCTGCACTGGTCTCGTCAAACAAAGACACTTAAAGTAACAATAAACAGGAGAACTTTTCTCCTTTTTATCATGAGGTCATGCCAAACAATGCTATATGTATTGTGCTGCATGCTTTTCACTGATTATGAAAATAGAGCTGTAAAATATGTATAGGATGAGTACCTGTTCTTATTTTAAGAAGTCTGTTGTGCATTTCTAATAACACGCAATTATACTGTACGGTGCTTCATTCAGTTTGTTCATCAGTGATAATTATGCCAGATGATTCAGTTAGGTAATCAGAGCTTGTCTCCAGCCAGGAAAAGAGAAGTGTGTGTGTGTGTGCTTGAGTATTTTGGAAGCTTTGAAAATCCCTTTCATGTGCACAGCCCAAAATCCCTCACAACAGGAAGCAAAAATACAGCAGAGGCATAGTTCTTAGTAACAAGTGCAAACTTTGGTGACGCTGGCCTTCAGTCACTTCCTTCCAAGCTAATCAGAGGAAAAGAAAAAAGTGTCAGAACATCATCAGATGTAGCACAGCAGATGGATGACCTATTGTGTTGGAAGATCTGTGTGTGTGTGTGTGATCTCATAGGACATCAGTTACATAAAGGGAATGTATTAAATGTTTTGTCCCTGTAATGGATGAAGGAGAAAAGAATCAAAGCCTTGGGCCAAAACCTGGAGCTGATTATGGGGATACCTGGTTCCAGTACATTGCTCAACAACTGATACTTAAATGCTCTCAAAATGACTGTACAACAAACCACACTTTACACTTAAATGTAATCATATGTATGGTCAGACGTTTAACAAATCTATACCTTTCAATTCATAGAAGTCAGTGAAGAATATACACACAACAAAACCATTTGCTGAATGTTTGGTCAGTTTTAGGAAAAACATATTCTGAGTAAACAAGTAAAAGAGGATTGGTTTATATTGATTTTTTCTAATCAAAAGTAACAACAAACAAATTAAGTAACAAGCAGCAAACAGGTAGGGCAATAACGGGCACAAATAAAGACAACTAAATACAATAAATACAATAAAAAAGCAGGTGGAATATAAGTGAGTCTTGAGTCTTTTCTTTTTCCTCAAATGCCCACTGAATTGGATAATCTAATGGTAAGTCAGCCTCATTATGCTCATCACGCTGTTCACAATTTTTGAGGGCATGTGAGTAATATGTGTGAAAATACTTTTTAATAGAGTTTAGTGACACTCACTGTCTCAGTGGTTAAATGCAACCACCCTATGACTAGAGGGAAGAATCAGGATGACATTCACACTTCAGGAGACCAACACCCTGTAGTCTATTGCAGTCAACCTTTTTCCTTAAGGACCCCTAAATTAACATTGTGTACACTGACGACCCCCACCACCACCAACCACACACACACAATTACAAAAAAGGAAAAAAGTAGCTTTGAAATATTTAAAAAACAGTATATAACAATTAACTATACAACACACCTAAATAGTAAACTTAATACCTGCAGGACATTTGTGCAAAACTATAAAAATTTGTACAGATCATTTCCTGTGAATATTGCAATGTATTAGACAATTTTTCCTTTTAGGAACACAATTATGTGTCTGTTATGATTTTCTTCTAATTTCACTGTCATTTAATGAGAGGTCTGAGCCTGTGATGGGATGTCAGCTGTGATTTTGGTGATAGCCAAACAGAAGTCATTGTGTACATCAAGATTGTTGCATGCCTTTGTTTTGATGGTGACCAGACATGAGAATGAGGGGTAATTTCTCCCTTTCTGTTCAGAATTCGGGGCGATTTATTTTCAAATTTTGGAATCCCCCCCTAATATTTCTGTAGTTTTGACACTCTGTTAGAAAGTGTAATTCTGTATCTACAGTTCCCTCATCACAGTGACAGCACAGCTTGTCCTCTGTGGGCAGCCAGGTCTACCGGTATCCGCCCTTCCCTATTGCCAAACTATGGTCACTCGGTCCATACATGTCTTTCTCAGGTTCTTATCAGATACTGTGGTTAGGTAGTCCGCCACAGTATACTGTCTGTTTAGGGCCAAATATGTTTTCAGTTTGTGTTGTGAGCTTTTCTTTCTGAGTGACAGTGTAACTGCTCTGAGGCTGGCTGGGGTTTGTGATGTCAGGTGAAAGGTCAGCCAGCCACAGAACCAGTTGGCTGAGGGGACTCTTTTCTTGTTCAATTCTTGGCAGGCAAGGGCTTTATAATGGTAAAAGGCAGGGTCTCTCTTTTTATGGCTCTAGAATTTGATAGATCTTTATTGAATACTTACGTAAAGGACATTGGCCTAATTCAGCCCTGCATGCAGAGTTTGGTGTTTTTCTTTATATTAGAGAGAATACTTTAGAGAACCAATCATTTTCTAGTAAGGGGCCTCATATTTCACTGCCATACCATGCAATCGATTCTATAACTGATTTAGACACTTTGAGGCACGTCCTAATTGGAATTTGGATTTGAACTTGATGGCATAGAAAGACCTTTTTGCCTTCTCTCTGAGTTCCTTCACAGCAGAGCAGAAGTTTCCTGTGGAACTCATTCGTAAACCTAGGTAAGTATAGGTATTTGTTTCCCCTATTTGGGTCTGTCAGGGCCCACGTCTAACAGTGCTGATGGAGAAGGTCCAGGCTCTGCTGAAGGCATTCTTTATTAGGAGACAGTATGACCAGGTCATCTGCATAAAACAGATGCTCCTTTCTGTGTCTTGAGGAGTGAGAACAGGTGCTGATTACTGTTCTAATAACAATGTCATTTCATTAATATAAATATTAATGGGTGGGACTAAGGTTGCAGCCTTGTAATCCCTCATGCCAGACTGAATCAAAAGCTTTTTGGAAACCAACAAAGCATGCATGAATTGTTTCTTTATTTTGATTTACATATTTTTCAATTAGTGTGTGTAGGGTGAAAATGTGGTCAGCTGTTCTATAATTTGGAAGGAATCCAATCTGACTTTTGCTTAAGACACCGTGCTCGATGAGGAAGTCTATAATTCTTGAATTTAGAATACTGCCAAATAACTTCCCCAGGTTACTACTTACACAGATGCCTCTGTAGTTGTTGGGATCGAATTTGTCTCCATTCTTGAAGATAATCAGCCCTTCACTCTGGCTTTCAGGGAAATGACCTACACTTGTTGAAAGTGAAATATCTTTAGAGCGCCAATTTGCATTGTATGTTGGTATATTTTAACATCTCATATAAGATGCCATCAGGCCTGCATGCTTTTTTGGGCTGCAGAACATTCAGTTTGTCCTCCGGTTCTAATTCTGTGACAGTGGGGTCTGATAATTCTTAATAGCTCTTTCAAGATATTTTAGTTTTTCTGAAATCTGCTCCTGAGGTTGAATCTTTGGAGATTTTCTATAGAGATCTTCAAAATGATTTTTTCATGTATCTCCATTATGAATGGACTGTTTGTTGTAAGGTTTCTTGGTAAATAAGTTCCAATTTTCCCAGAATTTATTTGACCCCAGAGACTCTTGAATTAATTTTAATTGTGTTTTTATGTTGCTTTAGAGTCTCATATTAACTAAGGCAGAGCTCCTGACTGTCTGGATTTCTGTGTTTTTGGTTTAAGACAGGGGTGTCCAAACTTTTTTTCCTGAGAGCCACATACAGAAAAATATACAAAGGACCGGGCCACTCACTAGACATGAGGTATACTGCCTCACTTCTAATGCACTAATATTGGCAAAATCAATCAAATGCAGGTAAATTATGTTTGATAACTGAACATGTTTGAAGAAAAAAAACGCCTCCATCACAGCTCTCCATTAGTAGATTTTAATTTTATTTTTTACAAAAAGGTTGGCAGGTCATTCTCTCAGTGACAGCCTCAGATTGTTTCTTAGGGTGCTGATCCCCCTTCATTGTCCTATATGAAGGGAGAGACAAGAAGAGAAATAGGGGATGTGGATATTTCAAGCTTATTACACAAAAAAATTATTGGGCTTGTTAACACATCAACTAACGTTTGTTAAAAAATTATCATCAACTTTAATTGACTGAATTTATTAAGTAATTGGGCTTATTAATACACGAAAACTGTGTGTATATTTTCAACTCACCTGTAATGGGAAGAATGTTGCGCTCATGGTTGAGATGCAAAGGACGTCACGGAGATGGCTGTCGGTCATTCTGGTTCTCAATCTGCTTTTGTTCAGCGTTAACAGCGAGAATGTCTGCTCACAGATGTATGTTGAGCCGAACAGACTCATCATTCGTTTTGTGTGGTGTCTTTGGAAACTTTTCCAAGCTCCGGTAGAAGTCAGGTAGGGAGAGAAGCTGATGTTGATTCTTCAGACAATCCTCAAACTGCATTTCGATCGATTTTAATTGATCGAAGACTCTCCTCCACTTCTTTTGCATCCACTGAAAACGGAGCCGCAAACAGTGTGACTTCCTTCTCAAGAAGAAAAATCTTGAAAGTGCTGACTGAATTCTGTAATGAGTTATGTGATCACAGACATATATTCTCCCATTTTAGCAGAGAGCCTTAGCATTTGGAAATGCGCATTTGATTTCGGTCAGTGTGGGGAAGTGCGCTACAGTCCATTATATTTTTAGACTTTGATACGGGCCAATTAAAAATGGATGGTGGGCCGCAATTGGCCTGCGGGCCGTAGTTTGGACACCCCTGGTTTAAGACTTAATGTCTTCCTAATGGTTTTGCGGTCTGAATCAAACCACCTTTCCTTGTCCATTTTCTTTGGTTGTTTTGTTTTGCATTTTAAGTTTGATAAAGAGGCCAAATGATCAAATATGTGGTTAATGTTTACCAGACAGCTCTACACCTTCTGTATTCTGAGGGTAGATCTGGACCAGAAAGGAGTCTAGAAGAGACGGGATTTCTTCACTGATCATTGCTTTATACTGAGACCAAAACTCTATATAAATGACATATGTAACATATGAATTATTAAAGTTTGTATTATTTGCAGATGATACCCATATATTTTGCTCTGGGAAAACAACCTTTAATGAAATGAAAACTTTAAATAAAGTTTGACATTAGTAAATCATTATTAAATTTAAATAAAACTGAATTTCTTATTGTAAAATTAATTTTACTATTAAAATCACGATCAATAATGTTGAAATCGAAAGAGTGTTTGAGAACAAATTCTCGGGAGTGATAATAGATCATAAACTCTGTTATAAACCACACATAAATCATGTTAAATCAAATATGTCTAAATCCATTGCATCATTATATAAAACTAAAGATATCTTGAACCAGAACTCACTATATATACTATGTTGTTCTCTTATAGTTCAATACTTACTGTGTGGCGGTATGGGGAAACACAGCCAATACAAATCCAATTTTCTACAGAAGAGAGATATAAGGGGTGTGTTCACACCAAATGCGAGGCAAATTTTTTGCACAGTGCGATTACATACAAAGTCAATGCAAAGACATATCGCTGCTGCTCGCCAACAGACAGCTGCTGAGCACCAGGGAGCTCTGGAGGAGAGAGCCGGGAGCAGAGCTGGAGCTTCTGGAGGAATAACATCCAGAGTCACACCAGATTCTACTCTGACCTAGAGCCATTTACTAGTGGGAGGAAAGCTCAGAGTTTATTTTTTAACCTTCTGGGATTAAAAAGTATATTTATCTTCACTCTCGCTTCTCAACCTCTCTGCAGCAGTGAGCAGTGGAGGTGCCGACCTCCACTGTCAGGTGTTACAGTGTAATTAGTCTCTCTTCGTCCATGTTGACTGCTGACTGGAAGGGGAAATGTACTTGAATGTACTTCACAGACATACAAAGAGGAGAAGGGAAAAAGAAGAGCTACTGGAGGGAAATAACACAAAGAACTGGAGTTCCTGGTGAGTTTCAGTCTGAGGCTAGACTGAACAAAAACACACACACACACACACACACACACTGAGACACAGTTGGTGCCTGCTGTTGCTCGCTAGCTTACGGCTAATGTAAAGTATGTATTCTGTATTCTAGTATGTATTCTGGCTGTTTGGGGTGAATAAACACAAATGATCTTGCAGTCAAAGTCACATGAGCAACACGAATAAACACAAATGTAATAATAATAATAATATCTCTAAGAAGCTGATAAATACTTCACACATTAATATCACCTCTACCTGCTCAAATGAAAAAGATAAGCATCCACTAGGACAAGATTCTCACCATAAATTGCTTCCCTGACTCTACTTGAAAATAAAAATAAAAACATCAGACACAGACAGCTAAAATTAGACCCAACCAGTGTAGACATGGTATCAGTATATTTAAAATGGTTGCCACATGATACAAAATGTCCTCCCTCCAAGGGAATGAAGAAATTAAGAGGCTCAAATCCCAGCAGAAGCAGGAATAGCCTGGCGATTACCTCAAACAGAGACTATAAATGTTTGCTAAGCCCCACAAAACGGGGGACATGTGAAAGCATAAGTGCTCTCATTTCTTATCTGTTTGTTCAGTCTTAATGAAAGGTACCTATTGTTAAAAGTGACAATGCTCTTGTGTGTGGTCGGCAGGTAAATACCATGGTCATATTATAAATCTGACAAGGTGCTGACAATGTGATGACACTGTACTAACTGGTGTAGGAGACATTTGGACACACAGCTCTTACCTTGTTGGAGGCAAAACAGGAAGCGATGGGAAGAGTTGGGAGGAGGGTGGCAAAAGGAGGTAAAAGGGAAAGGAGACAAAAAAAATGTTGAATAATGTTAGATTTTTCTTTTCAAGTTTAACACCCAAAAAGTCAATGAATCAATCACACGTATGTCAATATTCATTCATTGAACAAAATAAGTAACAAATTGACAGCATTCACAATACATTGACAAAAGCTCCATGCCATACACATCCACACAGGTACATGAGTAACTGCAAATGATGTTCGTGGCCACCTGTCACAATGATCCTCAGATATGAAACATTTATTTGACTTATTCATCCCTTGCATACTAGAAAAGTTATGCTTGACTTAAAGGTTCAATAAACCCAGGGCATTCTGGTCACCTTCTGGTTAAGACGCAAGACATGCCTGTCTCCGTACACTTTTTAACTGTAAAATAAAGGCAAAAATGCCAAAAAATAAAAAATAAAAATTACCCAATGATCCCTATGGAAGTATTTTTCTCGCACCCTGATACTGTGAAGCTGCTGGCATATGGAATGGTTCAAACATACAGTAATCTATAGCCTGTGATTTGTCAGGCTGTGTGAAATACATACGTTAGTAAGTAAATAACTTTATTTCTATATAACTTTTCAAAACTATTTAAAAGGAGCAAAAAAAAGAAAATACCGGTCACACAAAGAAAGTAATAAAGCCAAAAGTCACAGTGACTTTGTGCAAGAATTATAATATATTCCTTCATAATTTGAATGCAAATAGAGACAGATGGCATGTGATTAGCCCGAATGGCCCTGAACATGTTGATGTTATTCTACTCATTTGCGAGTCACTTATTGCTGCATGGTCAAGATTTTCTCTGGGGTATTATATGGATTGCCTGCAGACGAAAGGTATAATTAACACAAATGAATCAGATTGACGTCTTTATGGCTAGTGTCCACTAAACTTATGCTAGAAACTGGTAAATAAACAGATAACGGATAACAGATAATACAGGAATAAAAGTTTCTCATGGTGGGAAAAGCAGTTGATTGTGTAACGGTGTTGCACACACAGTCAGTACAACCAAATTTTCCGAGTGTGTGTCACTAAACGGCTGGTGCTCTTGGGGAATGGCACTCAAGAGTCTTGCTCGAAGGGGACATCAACAGTAGCAGATGAGGTACAAGCAAGCGTTACTCATTCATTCTCCAGGCCTAGATACTTTTCAATAGAAGGCTGATGGTTCCTGCTGGTTTCGTTTCATTCGGGCTAGCTTCTCTTTGCCAACAAAGAAGAGTGCAAGATAACAACTGTACATAATCTCACTCTCCTCTGATTCACTGAATCACCCCTCTGTCCCTACAATCTGATACCTTCGAAAATATTTCCCTGCCTTCACTTAATGTGTTTCATATTAAAAGGGAAAATATGGACTGGGAATATGTTTCCACTCTCCTTGCAGTTACTTTCTCTTTGCCTGTCTCTAGTGAGAGCACCTTGAGGGGAGAGATGATGCAATGAGTTATTCATCTTTCTTCTTCTTCTGTCCCAGTACACAAAGAATTGGGGATCGGGGACAAATAGTCAATGTTCCCATCAATAACACAAGTACAAGAGACTTCTATAATTTAGTCACTCAGACACTTACTGTGGCACATAGCCATGGTTAACATATGTTTATCCAGGAGGACACATTCTTTGAAAGAAATACTGCTTTGATGCAAGATAGGAGAAAAAAAACATCGAACAATTAGGCATGCTCCTTGATGTGTGTGTGTGTGTGTGTGTCCAGGAGTGCTTGCGTATTCACTAAATCACTGCGTCCTTTCATGTAGTCGATCAGATTACCATTACTTGAACCCCCTGTCTCGTCATCAACTGTGGGTTTCGTATCGAGCCTGTATGTTGAGGATGAAAGGTGTGGATCAATGGTTTTTTTATGTGATTCACGTTCAGCACAGATCACAAGTGATGGCACAAACATGCTTCAAAAGTGGATGTGAAGATAAACAGATCGTGTGGGACATGACTGGGTGTAGATGTACAGTGCCAGTCAAAAGTTTGGAGACACCGTCACATTCCCTTGAATGAGTAAGTGACTGGTAAGTATGTGTGCTTGTTTAAGGTGTAGGCGGGCATATTATGGTATGTATGTGAGGTAAAGATGTATAACTAGTGTGCTTAATGTGTGAGAGAATGCAGTATGTAATCAGCCTTTGAGGAAAACGTAGAATTAACACCAATTCTTATAGCATTTCTATAATTACAGCTATGCAATTATAGTGAGCTGATCTGTAAAGGCCCCATTTCAGTAGTTATTACTGCAAAAAATCTGACAAACAGTACATATGTACATGTATAATACATGAAAGGTGTGTTCATGTACATACAACTGTAATGTGTGTGTAAATATGTCAAGTCAGCACCGGTTTTATTATAATAATAATAATAATAATAATTATATATATATATAAAATTAAACAACTTTTTTTCTGAGCTAGTATGTCAATGAAAAAATACTTATGCATATTAATTTACCTGCCCTCTGTTACCTGCCCCTATTCAGCAAATCTATTTTTCTTGCTCATTGAAGTCATCAGTACATTTAATTTTTTTAAATTTCTTAAGCAATAAATTGAAGAAATATTCCACTCCACTGGTTTCCTCATTTGTAAACTCACACACAATTTTTTCCTCATAATTGTCAATCTCCAAAAGAAGGGTCCATGAAATTAATTTGTGGGTGATTGTGATAAATATAGGCCCTATCACATAGATAGGTATTGCTATGGAAACCGAATGACAATGATGCAAGAACACTGGCTCGTCCACGAACACCTGAGCACGCAAAATAGCACTGCCATTTACTGCTGTTCATTTTTGTAAAATGACTGTATTAAAATGCATTACAATCAAGCAGCATACAGGCCAATAAAGTGCATGGTTAGAAGGAGCTGCTCCAACTATGATTTGTGTTAGGAAACATGAACATGCAAGTTCCTTACACTTCGACACACAAATAAAACTTGCACACAACTGTGTTTGGGACGGGGGTATTCATTCAGTATCTGTATATGTTATCATACTTGTTATAATGTATTCTGTGTGCTTAGTGTGTTGTTCTCTTAGGTGGTGCATTGATAGACACATTTCCATACTGGTGTGCTGTGTATTTCCTTTTCTTCCTGTTTACATTGGAATGCAACCCTAAATTTGCATCTGTTACATGGCAGGCAGACAGGAACAGCTACATCAAATACATTGAGAAAGGCAATCCAAGCCAATGAAAAGTCATCAAGAGAGGGAGCAAAACAGGAAATAAGATAGCAAAGTTATTGAAAAGTTAAATCTAGCGTGTTGATCCCATCCCACCTTCAGCCTCCATCAAAACAATAAAATGACTTTAAATTAAGGGGTGTAACAGTACACAAAATTCACGGTTCAGTATGTACTTCAGTTTTAGGGTCATGGTTTGGTACGATTTTCGTACAGCAGAAAAAAAAGAAAGGTAGAAAATAACATTTTGGTATATTTTGAAAAATGAAACATCCAACAATGGCTCATTGAAAACTATTACTGAAACAGTTTAATTGTGTTGCAGTGGAAAAGGAAAACAACCTTTCTCTTTCCTACAACGAGACAAGACAGCTGCTGACAGCTGTTTTATGTTGATTTATGGTTTAACTGTATATAAAATAGTTGAAACTAGCTCCACCTCCTACAATAGTAACATGCTGCTTACACACTGATGCTTCAGTATTAATAATCTAATGATGTCATACATAATAATATATATAATATGTGGAAAAAAATTAATGTAACTGAGAATTGCAATGGCTGTATTTGAGCTGGATTTATTCTCTTCCTTGAATGTTTGATGTTTGTATACCCTATCTGTTGTATTTTATTTCTACTTAAACTGTAACTGGTGTGCTGTCTTGGCCAGGTCTCCCTTAGAAAAGAGATTTCAATCTCAAGGGACTTCCCGTTTAAATAAAGGTTAAATAAAAAAATTTAAAAATCAGTTAGAGGGACTAAACCACTACTTTCACTTTCATACTTTTTAACTACATTTTTCTTTCTCAGAACAGGTTCTTACGACGTGCAGTCTGACCACATCAGAAATCAGATGTTTTTATTGTTGTTCTG
Source organism: Thunnus thynnus (assembly GCF_963924715.1). NCBI lineage: Eukaryota > Metazoa > Chordata > Actinopteri > Scombriformes > Scombridae > Thunnus > Thunnus thynnus. The sequence continues at coordinate 24,298,946 of NC_089518.1, read as the reverse complement.
AATGGCTTCACTCGAAGGCGGAGTGAAAATCCGAGAGAGGAGGGAGATGCGATATTGTTTCACTATGGAGATAACGGAGCATATTTTAACAATAGTGTTGCACTCGGTCAATGTTATGGGTCTCTTGTGTGTCATTCTGATGGCAGCGACACTACAGGGTAACCAGGCTACCTTAGCTAAGCTGGCTAGCATATGCCCATGAGCACAAGTATATCTAGCTACAGCCTACAAGTGGTGTGCTGCCAAAATGTTCCGGGTGGAACTTGTGCTCTATTATTGTTCAGCACATCAGAGTAAGTGGATTATTAAACTATTTTAATAGTTATTGTTTGGGTCACGCAGCATATTCTTCATACGACTGCATGCACCAAACCGTAACATCCGTGACGGATGTCAGAACAAATACGCATACTGTTACAACCCTACTTTAAATCTGTGCATGTGTATGTTGGAGGGTGTTATCTTTGCAAAAAGGCCTGTAGAGATAACACACACACAAACCTCAAAAAATACTAAAAGTTGCTAAATCTTAAATGTTTTAATTAAAAATTGCTCTAGCCTCTGAGTAAGCATGGCCTCTTGATGAGTTTTCTGTTTGTTGCCACTCAAAGCGATATGCTGGTGACTTGAAGAACTGGGAGTGGCGGAGGGAGAAAAAGAAAAAGGAAGAAAGACGAAAAGATGAAGGACAAGAAAGAGAGAGACAGCTGATATGTTGCTCAACCTTTTCCCAGTCCACCAACAACAAAGGGTGACAATGAGTGAAAGAGAGAAAAAATAAAAGGGATATTAGTCCTGAGCAGAGTGATAAGAGAGGGATGTAAGCGGCTTCCTCTTATCAGTCCAGACAGAAACAAACCCAGTCCATTCCAGCTCACAGCCAAATGACAGAAAAAGCCCAAAGACACACAAAGATATACTATATGCATTCACACACACATTTCCCTCCTAATCGTAAAAGCATCCTCAATATATCAGCTGCAGAATAAAGGAGTATTTGTTTGAGCTGAGTAAGGAATATTTTTTTTCTATTCTTAAAAATGAGCTGTTGATGTCTGACTAGGGGCTCCCTAAAAAGAAACATGAAAACAACTAAAATATGTTTACATCTCGTACTATTTTGGAGCGATTGAAATACTTTGTTTGATGCCAGTTTCAGCGTGATATGAATAATGTGTGCAGTGCAGAGTGTGGTTGTGCTATATTTGGATGTGGCTTCAGAGAAGCAGTGCCTCATTTGTGCTGGAATTTTCACTGCTCTGAGCGCAAGTCAGACCCTGCCAAACTATCCGTCACACACACTGTATGTTTGCACACAGAGGGAGAAAAAGGGTGTAATGTTAGATCTGAAGGATTCATTATTGATCATTTTAGTCTAGCAGTGCCTCAGGTGTACAGTTAAGATAAGCAGGATCAATGCGATGTAGAATTGACATAACCAGGGATTCAAACTTTTTTTTTTCACACACACACACTAGCTGTCTGAGTTGAATGCTCAATACGCAGGAGCCAAAACTACATGTAGCCTAAGGGAAATAGGCCCATGTTAATCTCTTAAGCATCAAAGTGTTTTTTACTTCTGAATCATGTTCAAGTACTAATTTCATAAATTGCTCTTTTCTCCACAGATAATATTTCACAATGAATCATTGTGTCTAAATTTTACATATAAGAATTGGATGATAAATGATGACTTCCATGGCATAAATAAGATTAATGTTGTTTTTTTTCAACCCAAGAACTGAACTAAATTAAATGGACCCACAAAATATAAGATCAAGACATTAGTGAACATTATTTCTACCTGTCTATCTGCATTTTAAAGTTTTTTTTAAGAGAGCCTTCTGGTATGTCAATAGTTACAATCATGTAAATGAATAACTGTATAAGGCATTTAAAAGCATCAATCCATGTGTTTAATTAATTTGTCTATGCTGCAAGGACTCACCTGTGCCAATTATTGTTAAAACTATTTCACTTTTAACAACAGGTTGGGAACTGGTTTTCATTTTTCTGTGACCAACCTCCAAGGCTTTTTACACAGTAAGGCTGTTACTGAAAGTTATTTAGCCTCTGCACACTGATGTGCACTTGGTTATTACAAAGTCTTTGGTAAATAACATCAATGTACCACTTCTGTCCAACCTCCACAGTCTGGATGTGGAAAATGTTGTGCAGTGTAAACCCAGAAAGAATTACTAGTTGGCTTATGATTGAACTCATCACACCCCCAAACACATGACATTGTAAAAGTGGACTTTTGGCTAAGAAATTTTGTACCAAGCCAGCAAGAGATCAGCAGGGTGGCGACTCAGCATCAGACCAGTGAAGGTAGGTGTTTAGCGGTCTGGTGCCTGTTTGGTATGCCACTCAGAACGAAATTAATACACGAGGACTTAATGGAAGTAAAATTTCTGAAAGTAAAATTTATTTCATGGCACAGAGGTTTGTGGGTTTTATTATCTGTGTTTTTCCAAAGATTAGGTTTACTGTTGGAGAAGCCAAGAAAAGACGTAGCTGTAATGGACTACATTTCATTGAATAGTTTAAGTTTTGTGGATTATAACCTTTATGTCAATGGCATTTGATGACTATATTTATAACCAGCTCTACAGTATCTCCTTGACAGTTTTCTTGGCAAAGGTGCTTAAAAGGTGAGATCCTTCACATACATCACAGTGTTACATGCTAGTTAAGAAGTGAGGTGTTACTGCAGTAATGGCAGCCTGGTTGCTTCTACCTACAACACAGATTTGTCTGTGTGTCAGGGACAGTCAGAGTGGGTTTGTTTTGATTATCGTCACAGAAGCCACTGGCTATCAGAGTCTGAGTTTTAATTGCAGTGGATGGAAGGTTTTCAAGACATGAATGCACTTAAAAATAAATAGAGCTATAAAGGCTACAATCTGGTATTGATTGCCATGGGCAAAAGTGTGTTTTCTATCCTCGCACAATTCACAACTCTCTTGTCAACAAATTCACAGTAATAATGTGTATCAAAGAGAAAATCCTTGATCTGCTACAGTTTTCAAAACTTGAATGAGCACACAGACAACAACTCAACCATGTTACGTACTAAGTCTTTTTTTTTTTTTCTCTGGGACTGTAAATATTGTTCATATCAGTGAAAAAAACAAGGCTATTTCCAAATGTGATTACCCATGAAACCCAGGAATACTAATTTCTCATCAAACTAATCTATCACTAAGCTATCATCAATAGCCAATAATGGACCAACAAAACAGGAATACGTATTTGTGTATGATGTGGTATGTTTGAAAAAAAAAGGTAGTGTGATTCCGTTAGTTTTGAAAAGAGGTGAATTTGAAAGAAGCACCAATAATAACACTTACTTACATGTGCGACTTTGTTTGCTCTCTAAAATGAAGATGTATAGGTGTCTAGAATATTATATGTATGCATGTGTTTGAATGTGCATGCGTGTGCATATTTTGACATGGCGCCATTGGCAGCAGAGGCTAGTTGTGATTCTGTGTGTTAATCTCTTTTGAGTGGGGGTTAAAAGCACAGAAGGCTGAATGATAGACCCTTCCAATATTCAATGGTTGTTTGGCTGCAGAAGTGTATCTCTTGCCCAAATAAGCGTTTCACCAGCCAAATCATGCAATGACAACTTGCTTTATCATTGCATCAATTCTCAAAGAGCCAACTGCATCATATAGGAAGAGGGTCTGGCATGGAGATTCAAAGCTGCTGCAACAGTTGGGATTTGAACGAGCCAAATTAACGGTTGAGCAGTGTTGCTTCTGCTGTATGTTTGTACAGTAGTTGTAGAAATAAACACTGGTGTTGTGCAGGGATTGTAATAATGGCATCATAAGCTGATGGGAATTTTATGCAGACCACCTACCACCACCAGCTGTGTTCATGAGAGGTTAGTACTTAAAAAAATGTCATTCTTTCCTGTGTTTGGCAATTCTGATACTTACAATTTTACATTTGCATTTTGTCATTTGGCAGATGCTTTTATCCAAAGTGACTTACAAGCAAAGGAAGACAATAAAGTATTAGAGGACAGTGACTCAAAAGAGCTGTGGTACAAAATCTCAAGTAGATGACTTGGTACAAGTACAATGAGAAAGAATGTTACACCGATGTTTGTGGGTGTTTTTTGTTCTTTCAAATTAAAGTAAGAAACAAGTGGAAGTGGACAAGCGCATAAGAAATACCATAAAAAATCAACAAAGTGCTAGATAAGACAACAAAGTCTCATCTTATCTTAAAAGGTTAAAAGGCCCCAAGCCTTGAGGTGTTCATGGAAGAGCTGAGTTTCCAGGTGTTTCTTGACTGCACCAAGGGAGTCAGCAGACCACGTGGAGCTGGGTAACTCATTCCACCATTGCAGATCCACAAACAGGAAGGGTCTGGCTCGTGAGGTCTGATGAGTGACTCAGAGTAGGAGGGTGCAATTGAATTGGTCGCCTTGAAGGCAGGCAGCAAAGCTTTGAACTTGATGCGAGCCGCCAGTGGGAGCCAGTGAGAGGATTCTCGTTTGGGTTGGTTAAATGCTACTGCATATATAACCTTGCTCAAATCTATTTATATATATATTTATACACTTACTAAAGCCATATATAGTCTATAATGGACAGACATATGAGAACAGATATTACAAAATGGGGAAGTACTACACATTTTCCTGGCTACCCTCTGCCAATGTAATGTGGAACAGAAATTAGAACAGAATGCCCTGAGTAAGCCCCTGTCCAAATGTAACTGTTTGGTTGTCATAACCTTGCTATTACATTGTGACAATATAGTAATTCATCCAATAATAATTTGAGCAGTCTGTCAGCCAGGTTTGCAGTGTCGGCCTTAGCTCTGCCAAGACAGGCAACTCACTGAGAAAATCCGACTGGAAAATAAACACATCCACCGAATAATTCCTACTCCGACACGAGCGAGCAATTTATCACAAGTTGGCTAATGACACAGACTTAACAATGCGATCTGATTGCCCACGCTAAGGCTGGCTATATATCCACCACTGTCTCTGAGCCTTGCAAGTAAATTTCCTGGAGGTTGGTTTCGAACTGTACGGGTAACTTGAGGGTTTGTGATTGGATTATTGGAAGATTGTGGGTGTTAACTGTCGAAAACATGAATGAACTCTTGACAGATGGGCGGTGACGTAATTCTGATTTTTGCTGAGCAGTGATTAGGAACATTCAATTAATGTGGGTTAAAGCAGCAAGGAGAGTAGGAGAAATGTTTTCATCTCTCACTAAAAGGTCCTGCAAATGAGCTCTATCGAGAGATCAGAAGACAGATGAAGGGAACAAGTGGGCATGTATACCAGTGTCAGCCACTGTCCAGCTTTTATTAACCAGCTGTGGTAGACATCCCAATCGCTATCTGTAAGACAATGTTAAGTCACACTAGCCCATCAAGCCAACTGGCCTTGTGCCTATTACTCTCAACCCCCACTGTCAGGCTGGTGTTAAGTGCTCATTAATCCCAAAGAAAAATGCTATTATAGAAAATGAAAACGGTCCCCTGTAATTTCTCCTATTTACAATTTCAAAAAAGCAGTGAGTGAGTAGTAGTAGGCTGCTGTAGCAACTCAATTAGTGTCTCAATGTGTATGTGTGTGTTGGTGTGTGCTCGGTGCATTCATGTTTTGAGCCTGAACAGATTGCCATGGAGGTCATACTGGATTGCTACTCAATACATTATCAGTCTTTGATACATGCTGTGCAACATCTTTTTTTTTTACATTAATCAGTGTTTAATCACAGTTCTTGTGTCTCCCTTTAAAATACAATGTGTTAATCACTCAAGCTGAATTTATAGTCGACACAAGGGGTTAAGAGGAGTCTTGCTGTAGACACCCACAGTGTAGGTTTTGATTACATTTTGAGTTGAGTGTCGGATGTCACTCTTTGATACCACCACTGCAAAACTGTATGCATGTATGTTACATGACCAGGGTGTGTTGTGCTTGAATTTTATTCCCCATGGTAAATGTGTTTACATCCTTTCATTTACTTAGTGATACATGGCGGGCTACACACATACATTTAGAACAGGAGTTACATCCAGATTACTTTTATATTATTATTGAATGAGAGACTACTCCTTGCAATTGCAGTGTTCATCCATTTACACAGAGCAGCAAGTGTGGCAAACAGTCTGCAGTGTAATGGCCTTGCTAGAAGTGTATTACTGAAAAGAAGGTGGAGACTAATGGAGCTTTAGTGAAGTCTATCTTTTGCATGCTCAGGTTTGTAGTTTTATTTCTCAAACCATCTACCATTTCCATCCTCACGCATGCTCACTCATAATTTCCTTGCTGTCATTGCCCGGGGTATCGAGTGAGATGTCAGCTGTTCACATAAGCTGGTCACATTTATCCAATAGCATGGTAACACACCTTCATTGTCATATTGTGACCGTCTTTGTAAATGTTTTCTCCCTCTCTGCCTTAGTGCTTTCATGGTGCCGTTTTGCGTGCACCACAACCTCCCCATCACTGCCCAGTCTTCAAAGATTCATCAGTGCTTCATCAACCTCATCAGCCTTATCAGGCTCAGCAGAAGTCATCAGCCACCACCAGTATCTGGACTCCATGGGGAGGATTAATCTTGCAGCTGACTTTTGACAAGACTTAATCATCGATATTATCTGTATAATAAACAATTCTTTGTGCTTCATTCACTTGTCTCTCCTGATTGGAATGACTTTGTGTCTTTCTTCAACTTCCCTAATGTTATCTTCACTCTCAACAATCTCCACCAGCACTAGAAACTTGTAGGAGAAAATACAAGCTGACCAATCACAATTCTTAAGTTATGACTGCCGCTGCCATAGCCCCAACGTGTAATAACATTTTTTAGACATCAGCAACTGCATAGCCTACTCCAAAGCCTCAGAGCGTATACACTACCCCATAGGTACATCGTAACCCGCTTAACGCAGAAGGATAAATCCAGCTTCACTCTAGAGCCAGAAGTGCTGGGACAGCTGTACTCTGAAACTCAGTAAGTCTAGTTTTTATAATACCTTAATATCCAGATTGATTAAAACCATGTAGCTAATATTTGTTTAACAAATTAATATGACACTACAAATGTTGATTAAATCCTAGTTCCTAACTGGTCTTGGAAGAGGACAATGTTTTGATCTTGAGTCTATCTGGACCTGACTGTATTTTTATAATCTATATTATTAAATCTGAAAGTATTTGATATGACTGTGACAAAAACAATGTGAACTGGAAACTTATTTGACTTTAGCAGATATGATCAGCCACTACTTTTTGGCATTTGAAATATTTTATGAGTTAATCTAGGCCTTCTTTGTGAACAATAACAGATAACTTTTGGGTTTACCCAGTAACAAAAAGAAAAAAGCCCTGTGCTTATCTCTCAACAAACACCATTAAAGAAAGGCTGAGAAAAAAAACATTCACATATACAAAGGTGTGCATTCAAAGAGAAGCACAGCCCTACTTACATATATATTCACACACAGTCACGTGTGTGTGTGTGTGTGTGTGTGTGTGTGTGTGTGTGTGTGTGTGCAAGCACACTGTTTTCTATAGTGAGCTGACAGAACTGGGACAACCAATTGTGAAGTTAAAGACCCCATAAGGCACAGTGTCTACCACCCCATGTTTAGCACTGGCGGCTGAACCAGGCCATGCTCTAAGTAGTGATGGCAGCATGTGGCTCACAAGGGGTGCTTTTAGTAGCTAGAATGTCTGCAGTGCAGTGGTTTGCCTTACACACATTTAGATGTATACACACATACAGTATAGAAATCAGTGTTAACCTGATGCGGCAGATGGTTGTTACACAGAACCATCTGAGAAGTCGATCTTGGAAACTGTTTGGAAAGGGGCAGGCACTTTCAAAAAATACTTGGCAGGTGATTGGATGAACCATTTGTCTCATGATTCTTGTGAGATCACGAGATTATGCAAGAATCCTCATAGGATGCGAACCACCAGTGGTTTAGACACAACCGCATAACTTGAGGCCTAAGAAGATAGATACTTAGAGCGTCCTGCATACAACACATGAAAAGGGGATAGAGCTTCAGAGCTTCAGAGAAAAATGTTTCCTAATTCTAATGCCTTGTATGTGTTTTTGTGTGTGTGTGTGTGAGAGAGAGAGAGACAGGGAGAGAGAGGAAGAGTATAATTGTATTTTTCCATATTGAACTCCATGTTCAATGTTTCTCTGCCTATAATTGTATTAAACATGTTCAGTTTCCTTTTCCTCTATGGCTCAAAGTAGCAATTAGCTGCACTTCAGAGAAGATCACAAAAATTCAAGAGCTCCTACATTAGGCAGTTTGTGGGCCTGAGGCACATTAGGTAACTGTGAAAGAGTGAAAATTAAATTTAAGGTGATGTAGCCTCACAATATGAGCAAGACAAAGACTTTTGAGTCTGAAGATCGAAATAATCATTTCTGCCATTGCAAATAGAACTCATGCATTCTATGAAATACATGAGAATATCTACAGTAATATAGTATACAATACCTCATTTTCCATGTACTTTATGTCACTACACCAAAAGACTTCCTGCAGAGGCAGACCTGTGATTTTATGTTCATAAAAAAGTTTGCATCTCAAGTTTTTTATGAATCAGAAATGTACATCATAGACACACAAGGCATAGCATTACATTCTTATTGTATATGGCTAATCGTGTGTTCAGAAGCTCTGGTACATTTATATTCTATGCCAAAATTTTAGACAGAGGATGAGATTATGGTGGGAATATATTAATAACGTGTGGTCGCAGCTGGTATCAGTCCCTCACAAAGTTGCACTGCACTGCTTGACCACTGCTGACACACCACCTCCTGTATTGCTCTTCTGCAGGCAATCAAGTTCACAGCATGTCACCAAAATAGCAAATAGGTACAGATTAGAAAAGAAAAAAGTGCACTTTGACAATAATACACCTTCTCAGGCACAAAGCCCTGTCATGTGCTGTGTGCTGTTACGAAGATCGCAATGTACTCACTTTGTAGTTAAAGGTCCCATGAAATAGCTTTGAGATTGTAATTTCCCTCTGTGGTTTGATGTGTTTCTGCATGAAACAGAGTGTTGGTGGGTGGGAAAAGTGTCAGAAAGGACAAATTCTGCAAAATGGACACTGTTAACTCTCACTCTACTAGCGGATGACTAGCTTTCTTTGTTACACCCACTTAAGAGGTAGGTAGAGGGTCATCTTAAACAATATCCATGTTCACTGCGCTGTACTGTCAGTTTAGAGATGACTTCTTTCCTTTTAAATGTATAATGTTTTTCTTCTTCTGTGAAGCATTTTTTGGGTCCACAGACTCACTGCAGGGCCTAATGATCAGTCAAGACATAATTTAACAAGAATAATGGGCTTCCAAGGTCATGCTCACCCAACTTGGCACATTTCACTGTGTATTGATAACTGTGTTTATGTAGGTATCAGACTTTCCTTCATTTGTTTAACAGCAGTGGCCATAATTACTCTTTTTAAGTATAGTGCTGAAATAGTCAGTTCCTTCTCCTTTATAGGCCATTTACATCACTAACCTTGATAAGCTGATGAGGGCAGGGAGGCAATGTTTTCAGTTGTACTTAAAACCCCTCAATGGCTCATCTGAAGTAATGAAAAGTTCAGATGCAGTGCATCGGTCAATAGCACTTAATTGTCGAGAAGCGTTGGTGTGTTTAGTTTACGCCATTTAAGTTCATGTCATTCAGCAAAATATAGTTGTAGAAAAATGAAACTGCTAAGAGTCAAGAGTAATGTAACATGGTTGATAATGCTGTATGAGTGAAGAGGGTTAATTGCTGTGACTTTTATTCAAAGCACATTTAGAGAAACTGCACAAACAGATGGTGAGGATAAAATAAACTATTTCTGTATTTTCACACTAAAAGGAACACCAGGCAATTTGGGCATCTACGTGTCTTTCTTCAGAAAAGTAAAACAAAGCTTTGCATGACACAAACACAACCTTGTGCATATGCATGTTGTCTATACTGATAGACACAGAAACACAGAAACATACAGAGAAACCAAGTTATGGTTTTTGCAACATATTGTAAATACCGCCTCATGCACAGAATTCTCTAGAATGACCCCTCCACCATCTCCATCTGTTCAGAGTTAACCTTTATCTGAGAGTGGTTGCTGGACAGTCTTTGATGATAACACCCAGGTGGCAAGATAAGGAGAGGAGAGGGAGAGAATAGAGGATACAGTGTGTCCTGTGCTGTCACACACACACACACACACACACACACACACACACACACAGGTGTCGAAATCTGACATTGGAGTGTGGAGTAAATAACAGCATTGCATTCACCTGCTATGCTGTCAGAAAAACAAACCTATAAAACAAACAGCAAGCAAACATGGTTGTCATCAAAAGAACATTGTGAACTTGGTCGAGTAAGTTGGAGGCTCTCACAGCACACACGCACACCTCAGAAAAAACAAGTGTCAGCTACACACAGAGCAGACAGCTGTCAACGTTTTAAACCAAGTGGGCTAAAACCTGTAAAAACAGCAGTGTCATGCTTGAATGTCGTCATAAAAGTTATAAAAGAGTGAAGCAGAGAATCCTTTTGAGAGCTCAGCAACACTGAAGGAAAGGAGTCATGGAGCAGATGAAGGCAAACGTTTAGGTAATACATGTGCTTCTGCTCTTGCTTTTGTGAAAGGTGTTTCTCTGATATTGGTCCATAATATTTTAGTCTATTGAGAGAACTTACATACGTATTTCTTTAAGAAATTATATTAAAATGTCTACAGACTGCACAGGTAAAAGCTAAAGGAAGCACTTTGGTGTGCGTGCATCTCCTTCTAAGAATGCTGGTGGGCATAGAGGTGGACCCCATTATTTAAACAAAGTGATGGGTCAGTGAATGTCACACAACTGCCAAAGGATTCTGTACATGTAATTATGTGGCTATATTACTATAGTCATTAGTTCTTACATCAGTTTATGTTCATTAACAACCTCATGAACTAGGGCCTTCTCTGCCAATGTAGAGACACATCAATATTCCAATGGAGTGCTTTGCATCCTCTCTTTCTCTGTCCACTCTTTCTTTCTCTGCATTTCCCTCTCTCTCTTTCTCTTACACCTCTCCTAATCTGTTTCCAGCTCCTAACATCATGCAGTGAATATCGCTTCAGACAACTGAGTCAGTACAATTTGCATATAGCCTATCAAAGAGGTCTTACTATTGCATGGCTCATTCATATGCATGAGGTCATGACCAGATGGGTGCCCTCATTGGCCCTGTCAAGGCTCAAACCCGCCTCTATGATCAGAGCTAACAGGTATTGGATGGCTCTTCATTAGCAACCACGTCCCTGTTGAACCAGTTGCCAACGGTTACAGATTCTTCTTCTGATTGCACGTGCTGTGTGATTCAGGGCCCAAAACTGAAAGTGGTTTTAAACCGAGGTGCTCTTGATCTAAACTGCAAAGTACTTCAGCAGTGTTATCAGTGAGCTCATGTCGTACAATATACATGAGGTGTTCCTTGTTTCTGAAGCTCATTACTTTCATAGAGCCTATTAATTTTAATACACTCTGTCCGCTTTCTTATGAAATAACTTGAGTGGTTAGATGAACTGTTTTAATAATTCTGTCAAAGTCATTAGAACAGTCGCCTCGACTATCTTCAACAGCCAAAAACATACAGAAGTGATTGAATGCACTCAAATGACTTCAAATCCACAATCAGAATCATAAAGCCCACATAAAAATCTGCACTTCAGTAAATGTCCTCGGCTAATCCTACAGTAGAAATGAAAAACATTTAAAGTTGAAGTCAGAAGTTTACATACACTTAGGTTGAAGTCATTAAAACTCATTTTTTAATACCACTCCACAGACTTCATGTTAACAAACTATAGTTTTGGCAAGTTGGTTAGGACATCTACTTTGTGCATGACACAAGTAATTTTTCCAACAGTTGTATACAGACAGATTATTTCACTTATAATTCACTATATCACAATTCCAGTGGGTCAGACGTCTACATACACTAAGTTGACTCTGCCTTTCAACAGCTTGGAAAATTCCAGAAAATGATGTCATGGCTTAAGAAGCTTCTGATAAGCTAATTGACATCATGTGAGTAAATTGGAGGTGTACCTGTGGATGTATTTTAAGGCCTACCTTCAAACTCAGTACCTCTTTGTTTGACATCATGGGAAAATCAAAAGAAATCAGCCAAATTCATCTCCTAGAGATGAACGTACTTTGGCGTGAAAAGTGCAAATTGATCCCAGAACAACAGCAAAGGCCCTTGTGAAGATGCTGGAGGAAACAGGTACAAAAGTATCTATATCCACCGTAAATTGAGTTCTATATCGACATAACCTGAAAGACTGCTCAGCAAGGAAGAAGCCACTGCTCCAAATCCACCATAAAAAAGCTAGACTACAGTTTGCAACTGCATATGAATGCAAAGATCTTACTTTTTGGAACAATGATTTTTGGTCTGATGAAACAAAAGCTGAAGTTTGGCCATAATGACCATCGTTATGTTTGGAGGAAAAAGAGCATGAAGCACAGAGGTGGCAGCATCATGTTAGGGGGGGGTGCTTTGCTGCTGGAGGGACTGGTGTAGTTCACAAAATAGATGGCATCATGAGGAAGAACAATTACGTGGACATATTTAAGCAACATCTCAAGACATCAGCCAGGAAGTTAAAGCTTGGTTGTAAATGGGTCTTTAAAATGGACAATGACCCCAAGCATACTTCCAAAGCTGTGGCAAAATGGCTTAAGGACAACAAAATCAAGGTATCAGAGTGGTCATCGCAAAGCCCTGACCTCAATCCAATAGAAAATCTGTTGGCAGAGCTGAAAAAGTGAATGCAAGCAAGGAGGCTTACAAACCTGGCTCAGTTACACCAGTTCTGTTAGGAGGAAGGGGCCAAAATTCCAGCAACTTATTGTGAGAAGCTTGTGGAAGGCTATCTGAAACGTTTGACACAAGTTGAACAATTTAAAGGCAATGCTACCAAATACTAACTAAGTGTATGTAAACTTCTGACCCACTGTGAATGTGATGAAAGAAATAAAAACTGAAATAAATCATTCTCTCTCCTTTTATTCTGACATTTTTAAAATAAATTAGTGATCCTAACTGACCTAAGACAGAATGTTTACTATGATTAAATGTCAGGAATTGTGAGTAACTGTTTCAATGTGTTTGGCTAAATAAAGTGTAAAGTGTTAAGTATGTAAAGTGCTGACTTCAACTGTACAACCGAATTGTCATTTAACACAGTCTAAAAGGGGCAACCTCAGCTGATTTACAAAGTGCTCATATGCCTCAGGTTTTTGTGAACAGTCATTTGGCATTTGAGTTTGTCTGTTGTTGTGAGAGAACGACATTAATACTGACCTCACATGCTTTCCCTCTTGATAAATATATTCCCTCCAAGTGAAGTGCTTAGTGTAGAGCATTGCCTTTGAGTTGCCCTTAGACCACAAAAGTGACGAGAGCAACATCAGCAGAAAGGCAACAAATTCACTGAAATGTGTAGATATGTCTTTTATCTGTATGAGTTACTGGTATCACAAATTGGAAAACACAGATTTTTAATTATTACATTGGCAACTACAAATTGTCCAGTGCGTTTTTAGTGCACACCATAGAAACAAATATTCACACGTTAATTTTCTGGTCAGTAAATTGATTGAAATATATGTCCTCAGTCCTTTCATAATTGTGTGTGATAATTTAATAAGATTTAGCACTATAATTTACAAGTTACAATAGAAAATGCTTTTCTACAGAAGTGAACTATGAATATGTCAAAGAAGCTCACTGACAATTGTACAATCCCCATTATTATCATGGACCACCTCGATAACACTAAATCTAAGCGCTCTGTTGGACAATGCAAAAAGTCAGTATTTGATTATTGAGGACGAACATGCTTTCCTATTATGCAAATATCCAAGTAGCCTAAGGACAATCCTCTGGGAAAGTCCATAGTTTCTGCCAATGAGAACTGTACTGAACAGCCTCTAAATGTATTGATCATTCCCTAAAGCCTTATGTACAAAAGCTTCCATCTTATGTTCATGACATAACCTATGTTTCAAACCAGTTAAATACATTAAACGTTTCTGATTTTGTTCTTATGGTAACCACAGAAGTTGAATCTTTGTATAGTAACAGAACACAACACCACTTGAGAGCAGTATGACCTTATCTTAGAGAGATGCAGACACTGCACGGACTGAATTGGAGCTGACTGAATGGCTGGAGCTGACTGAATGGCTCCTAAAGAACAACATTTTTCGATTTCAGGACAAACTGTTTAGCCTACTTAATTTTTTAATTAATTCTTTAATGTGATGGCTTAGTATAATCCATGTTTGAATGAGAAAATAAATTATAAACCCTTTTTATAAATAACTTTCTTAATTGTACTCATTGATGGGACTGCCCTGAGAGTGCCTGAAGAATGTTTTCTTTATCATGAAAGCTTTGATTGTTCAGAATAAAAGAAAAATTCTGGGATAAAAATGATTTAATCAAAAGTTTGCATCCAAAAAGAAAGCATTAGTGATATACTGTAATGAAAAAACAAAAATAAAACAATGTTCACAGACACAGCCACTTTTGCTTGAGAAATCGCAGCAGCTGTTGACAAAAATACAGCATCAACATTTAGTGAAATGCTCGACAAAGTTCATTGGACTGAAACATATTATAAAAGGATGGTAAGTGTTGACAGTGTCTTTTTCTTTGTTAGCTAAGGGAAACAATTGACAATCAGATTTGTGTTGTGACAAAGTTGTAATTTGTCTCTTGGTAATACAGTAATGTTTGTGTGAATGTTTGTGTATGTGTGTGGTTGTATTATACTGTATATGTGCTTGATTACTGTGTGATCTAGAAATATTAGCCTTGAGGAAAATCAACACAACTCAGTGTACAGAGAAAAGCAAATTCAATGAGGAAATGAGTATTTTTTCTACCTGCTTGTGCCACGCTGAACGTAAACACAGTATGTCACCACTGCAAGGAATATAATGTCTTTTGTCAGGAAGATAAAAATCTTAAAAATAACCCTCTCATTAAGACCCTCCACAGAGACAGATATGAAGTAGAACTTGGATATGCACATAGCTCACTGCAGCATATACTGTGGCAGAACATAATAGTATTCTTGCCATAGGGGTACCATATCTTGAGAATAGGCCTATATAATCCTGCACTATTATTGTGCTATAGACGTACAGTGTAAGAAAAATGGAAAATGTTCTGTGCAGATGAAGCCATTGGTGTACTTTTTCACACTTTCTATCCTAAGAGGAAATTCTAGTACCTATACCCTCCAACCAAGTAATCACCACACTATTTCATATTGTATCACTGACCACAGTAAAGACATTTAAATGACAGCATCACCATGATGTTTTGTCACAACACAATCACCTGATGTGTATATGAATTTAATGTTTCTGGTGTTTCTACCATGTTTCTGCTCATAGTCTGTATGGCATATGAGGGTGTGCTGTTACTCATGCATTTCTACCAACACCCAGGTTGCACCACAGAGTTAGAAAAATGCTCCAAATGCAGAGCTAAGGGTAATCTGCACTGTGTTCAATTTCATATCAGTAAACCCATACATCATGTGGCTGATTTCTGAGGGAAACATGGGTGCTTAATGTCATGATTATCAACCAGGAAACACACAAACTGCATGTTTGATATTTAAATGTATCCAATCTTGAGACTCTTAATCTCACAGTAAAAGCATTTATGCCTTTTCGATAAACGTGTTTACTTTTCCTATTTGTATAGGGTAATTGATTTTCTGGCTGTGCCGGCATTATGCATTTTGCTTGCCTTGTTAGACTATGCAACAGGACCCGTATCAGAAGATTGTCCTATTCAGAGGTAAAGATATGGACAAATAGAAGACAGAACATAGAGTATATTGCCTGGAATGGGACTGCAGGATGTGCATAACTATCCATTATCTGTTCTACTTTTATTCTACTATTTTCTATTTAGTGCACCCTATATATATTTGGATGTTTTCATGAATGTATGTACACTTGTTTATGTGTGAATGAATGCATATTTATGCACTTATCCAAATTATAGAAGTATTACTTGGGTAAACCTGTTTATGTCTTGTATCACTTCTCTTTTTCATTGGTTAAATGACACAAACAAAACGAGAGAGGACACACACCCTGTGAGCTGGACTTGAACCCTCAATGTTATCATCTAATCCATCTAGCAATTACCTCTAACCACTGTGGAAACCACTTAAGTGTCTCTCTCATAGCAAATGAGTGCTAAGGAACACTGGTTGAGAGAGACTGTGATATTCTAGTGGGAAAGTGTATAATGTATAATGTTTACTTTATCTTGCCGTGCACTTTACTTCTATGTTTCGTCAAAATGGCCACTTGAGGGATGAGGCAATAGACAAAGGGGAGAGAAACACTGACCATGAGCTAAGTGTCTTCACAAAAAAATCCATATTTCTTACGCTTATGCAGTCTTCCAGAAAATTCAACTCTAAGAGCAGCCTCATTCTCCGTCTTTGTTCTCTTTTTTCTCCCCTTTCATCTTTCGCTCCTTCATTCTTAAAGAATGCTCCATTTCATGTCAATGCCTTTCAGTGCTCACTGCAGGATTGATACCTGCAGGGAGCAGAGAGGTGATGGAGAGATAGCTATAGGAAACAAAATATGTTGGCCTTTCAAAGGGCCTACAGCTTTAAAGTGTCTGTTCTCAGGTAAACGGATTTACGCGTGCTTCTCCACAAAGAGGCTCAAATTACTCTTTTGCCCACACATTTTCCTTATCTTGCTGTCTCTATCACTTTCTCACACTTAGATTTCTATTCTGTCCTTCCCTCACTCCTATTTCCACCGTCGTCTTCACATCCTTATCTCGTTTTCTCTTTACTCTTCTTTTCAATCACCGGCTATCTATCTCTTTGCTCAATTTCTCTAATTCACCCAACCTCTATGCATATTTCTGCTTTCTCTCCACCTGCCTCAGTTCCCCTCTCCTCCTATTTAAAGTCCCGATGCTTGATAGAATCATGTGGCCCACTGAATGATAAGCGGTGATTAAAGTGTTGCGATACAGTGATAGCAGAGGATAGCGAATCATGTCAGTTGAAAACCAATTACTAGGTACATGTCAGACCTTTTAAAAGAGACAGATGGGTCACAGAGCATACTGTATATTCTACATTCCCATAATAATCTATTCCATGCGAGTTGGCTGACTGCACTAGATTTTATGTCTCTGTTTTCATAGGTTAAGTAAAACTTATCTACAGCTTTAAGTGTAACAGTTTTTGAAGCCTCATGTTACAGCCACTTATCACTTGACAGTTATTTGTAGAATATAAAATCAACTATATTGCATTTTTCTTTACATATGGTGAGAATTCTTTAAAAATGTACATGTTGTTACAGATACCATTATTTCAGTATTCTGTCCGTCAGACAGGTGATATTGTGGAGACTGTAATGCCATCAGTTTGAAGAGGAAGCCAGGCACAGGGGCAGTCATGGCAGCAGTGGTCTCATAAAATCTCGTGATTTTCCACTTCCAAGATGAACCTCTCGTCGTGGCCTTATGGCCTGGTGCCACCGGTCATGATGTAATGTTGATGTAGTGATGTGATTCACGATCAGGAGTCTGCATAAGGTGTTTTACTTTGAAAATTGACCTCTATACTCTATGCCGTTCCTGTGTCTGACTTCCTGTCTGGCTCATCTGCTCTGTGCAGCTTGACGTGGCTTCTATCAAAAATAGACAATAATAGACAACAATAGGCGTGTATGTTTAGTGGAGCACATAGGAGAGCCGCTTTAGGGACGCTTCTGAAACACGCTGTGGTGCGTCTGGTGGGATCACAAGCATTGATTAGAGTGGCCGTAATCAGCTCCTGCGGACGCGTTGCAGCCGACCATGCCTGGTGGACTCAAGACTGTGGTTGCTCTTGCCAATTCAAAATCTAAATTTTGGTCTTATGGTTGTCGAGAAAAGCAAAGGACATACATACAGACAGATATTCCCTCCTTTATACTTAGACTAGTGCAGTGCCCATTCAAAACATGCCTGTTCGGAAGGGGCCAATTGCTTGGCTTGCGGCCACTACTCCAGCACATGGAAAAATTTATACAGTTGATGTGATGTGTGAATGAGTATATACACTAATGACATGAGAGAAACTAACATTATATTACACACAAATGTTATAAATAATAAGTACTCTAATGGTAAATAAATGGTCTTTTCTCATTTCAAGTAGCCTAAAATAAAGGATGCATTTAAAAATAAAATAATGCGCATCCTTAAATAAAGAGGATTGATCATATTAGGCTCTTAGATTGTTCCTATATTCTGTGCCTTCAGTTTGGATTTGAATGAGTATGTTTGCTCAAAAGATTTGCTCTTTGTCTGTAGTGGCCCTTCACAGTCAACATGGTCTGGGAACATATGAGACAAACTGGTTTTGAACTGCCCGTGAAAGCATTTCCTTTGTTTTGCGTGTGTAACTACAGTCATTGTGTATTGGGCTCTGAGCGCCTCCAAAATGTGGGTGACCTGCACTCAACAATATACCTGAATGCCTCCTGTGAAGTCACTCGTTGCTGATCTGCTAAACGTGCTGCTAACACTACTTTCTGTCTAGACACGGGGCATTCTTGGTTAAAAACTTGCTGTTTTTTGTTTTCGCTGTCTACTTTTCTCTCTTTAGAGCTTTTCTCTGACTCATGTCACGCCTCATCTCTGGTCTCTCGTCTGACATGCAGGAGTCAGTTGGCAGAGCCCTGAAGCTCCACTGCCCCTGCATGGTGAGTGGCTCGCTGATTGCTGGTTTATTCAAAGTTTATTAATATTAAATGTATCTCATGTCCAAATTGCACCAAATTCAAAATGCACTCCCTTGGTTCCCCAGATACACACCCACCAAGTGTGGAGTCGATTAGATGAATGATTCAAGAGATACACAAAGGACATACATACATACATACATACATACATACAAACAGAGATTCCTTCCTTCAGTAGAGAGATGGATGAAAAACTGTCTGTCTCTCCACTTCCCCTTTCTTTATCCATCCCCCCTTTTCTCCTCCCTTCTGCAAAGTCTACTTAATGTATGGTCACCTGTTGTGTAGCTGACATTTAGGCAACGTCTCATCATGCTGTCAAGTCTGATCTCAATTTAAATCCTTACAGAAACATACAGGAAGTGCTTGGACCCCCCACCCCCACCCCCACCTCGCCAAACACCCTTCTCTTTCTGCTATTTTAATTACACAGTGACATTTACTTTATGGGTTCCACAGCAAAAAAAAAAAAAAAAAAAAGAAAGTGCATGTTAACCCAAGTGCATATGGCATATGGTTCAGACACACACTCACACATCTATGTCCACACACAGCCACCTACACACACATAAACGTCATTGCTATAGCCCCAGAGGACATGTGATTAAATGTCATATTTGTGCTGAGTCAGACACTCAAAAACACCATTCAAATTACGGGGAAGCCAGCAGGAACTCTGATGCCAGAAGAGACTGGAGCCTCATTAAAAGTTTAGCATTAGTCAAAATTTAGGATCTTCACAAAATGTGATAATTACCTATTCATTTTAAAAGCAAGATTTTTACTGCAGTGGTTGATTTAAGATATAAGAATTGAGTCATGCTAATGTGTTGACCACTGGCTTGCATTCAAAGTTAACAGCAGCATGTGCACATTAGAATTTCTCTTAGGAGCTTTTTGATTTTCTCTTTATATGTTGGGTATTTTCTTCACATTTGATTCCATAACACAATTTTAAAATGGTATTGATCACAAAGAAC